>NC_080023.1:19633030-19936060 GCF_030020395.1 Manis pentadactyla
TCAGGTGAGAAATTGGGGATCAACAGAGGTGAGGCTTAGAACCTCACCCCCCCTGTTCTGAGAGAAATCTTCTGCATACGTGGATGTTTTATTGCCCTGGTCTAGCTTGGATTAACACATAGTCTACAGGCACACACCTGATCATCTACATTTGCTCTCTTACAACACTAAACTATGTTTTCTTCCTTTATCTCGTATCTACCTACCACTTCAGCATTTTATTAAAAATAATAATAATAAAGAGAGAAATGTAGTATCCACATATAAATCAAGTATAAAAACCAAATTAGTATTCATATTTGAACTGACTGTTTAGAGTTCATAATGCATGAGCAAAACTGAAAGTTTCTGTGATGACTGCCCTTGTACTGTTCACTATGTAACTTATTCATTATGTAAGAATTTGTTCTACATGTAAGAACTTGTTTGTTATGCCTCAGAAGATTGGAGACTGACGAAAATTAGGCTTGGGGTGGATTAATGATTGTGCATTGAGCATTGACTCCCCTATACAGAATTTTATTGTCATTAACAACCATTTGATCAATAAATATGAGAGATGCCCTCACAAAAAAAAAAAAAAAAAAAAAAAAGGACACACTTCCAATGGTAAAATAAATAAGTAACCGGGATGTAATGTATAGCATAAGGAATATAGTCAAGATATTGTAACAGCTTGGTAGGGTGATAGCTGGAACCTAGAATTATGTATATAAATGTTCTACCACTGTGTTGTACACTTGAAACTAATGTAATGTAATACTGTGCGTCAACTACCCTTCAATAAAAAATAATTATTTAAAAAAAAAAACACATCAGGTCATGTCTCAATGGCTATAGCTGGGTTGCATGATCACCACTAGCTGAAAGGGATGCTGGGAAAGCAAGTGTTTAGCTTCCCAGCTTCTATGGTGGGAGGCAGCCAGAAGAGGGGTAAATGAGGCTGTTGGGTTCAATGAATATTTTTAAATAAATATGACTGAAAAGTAAGCTGAAAAATACTTCTCTTTTCCCAAGTTGAATGTACTATGCAATTATTTTGAGGAAATAAGTACTACATAGGATATGCTTTTAAGTTATTCATACTGTTATCTTGGTTTTTTTTTATGGTAAAGCAGGAATGATACAACTTTTCTCTCACAGGTATGGACAGGAAGTGGAACTGGAGACAGGGTCAGAGTCCATGGGGAACTTAACTTGGAAGGATTTTACTCTGGTGTTTTTCTGAGAAAAACTCAACTTCTGGTCAGAAAAGGCATTGTTTTCATGTTCTACCATTGGTCATGCTCCTCATATGGGCAGCCAAGTATAACTAGTTGAGAAGTTCTGACTGACTTTCATTACCTTCTCACTCACACATGCATCTGACATGTGGATGAAAGGATGACATGCTTGCAGTGAAAAAGAAACTTGCCAGAATGTGGCATGGACACAGAATGCAATGTCTCTGCATTCTTCACTGAGGAGCAATGCTATTAACAGGACTGAAAAAGTGCATGTAAATAGATTAAATGTCCCTGGCACACAAGAGCACTTAATAAATATTACATGTTATTATTTGGTTACTATTAATAAGAATGATGCTTCTTTTCCTCCTTCCTACCTTGCTAACAAAGATCTCCTTTTTCCAGATCACCCAGATGTGTCTGGACATCAAGATTGAACTAAGAAGTTCCCTGGTTCCATTTACAGTCCCCAGGGGGTTTCTGGGAGAACCTCAGGCAGGCAAGACACACTTGACGTTTCCTGAGTATGCCTGAAGTATTCTGGTTGGGTAAACTGGCACCACACAGAATGTGGCCTATTAGGGAGACAACTTGAAATCCTAGTTGCTGCTTTAAAATTTTTTCTCCTCATTGCTTTATATCCTGGTGGAATTTAATCCAATCAGGTTTCTGAACACAATGGAAAGGAAATTATTTACAACTGCATAAAAGAAGTACAAAGTTCTCTTTTCTACATAGATAGGACTACTTTGAATGCATCTCCTAATACTGCTGCTTTAAGACACTCTTGATTTTCTATTGTATTATACATTAACAGATGTGAAAAGATGAGAGGTCAATGGTTCAGTGTCTCACTTGCAAGGCAGTTCTGATGTTACAGAGATTAACTGCCAGGTGTAGACTCACCTCTTGAGTCGAACTTTTCTTTCATTTCTCTTTTACGTTGGGAAGTAGTAAAGTGTAATGATTAAAGGGCCAAGCTTAGGAATCAGAGAATCTTGAGGTTAAATCTTGACTTGGCCATTTTCTAGCTCTTCAACCTCGGGCCCTTTACTTATTCATTCTGAACCTCATTTTCTTATCTACAAAGGGAGTAAATTCATACCCATCCTATAAAATTAATGCAAGCATTAAATAAAACACTATATGAGAAAATGTTTTGCAAAGTGATCCATTGCAAGTTCAGAAACCCAACCTAAACAACTTAAGCCAAATGAGAATGTAGTGACTAACACAATGAGAATAGTCAGAGCTTCAGGTATGGCTAGATCCAGCGGCTCGAACTCTGCCACTGGGTCTAGAACTCACTCTACTTTTATTTCACTTTCCTCTCTCCACATTGGCCCTATCCTCAGACAGGTTTCTCCCTCAGTGGGGCAAAGGGGCTTCAGTAATTCCAGTCTTTCTCCTCTAGTTTCAAATCCAGTGGAGAAGAGATGATACCTTTCTTTCAACAGTCCCAGTTAAAGCGTCACAGCATCTCATTGGCTCTGAATGGGTTATCCCAAAACCAATGCAACATTATGATTGGTCCTGAGCCCACCTCTAGAGTGAGGAGTAGAATCAATACCAACTGCATGAACTGGAAATGCAGTGGTTTCCAAGCAGAAAGTTGGGGTGCTGTTGCCAAAGGAAAGGGGAATAGATGTTCCCAAACTTGGTGGCCCATCAGAATGGCCAGCTTTTAAAAATGATTCCAGGAAAGCCTGCTGGCAATTGAGTCACTCATCCTGGAAGTAGGGCCCAGAAGTCTAGATTTTTAGCAAACTTTCCTGCTGCCAGGACTAGTGATGGGGTCTCTGGGGCCCTGTCCAGCCCTCCCCAGCTGCCTCCCCACTCCGCACTGGGTGGCTCTGTTGCCATGGCTATTCCCTCCCTAGAGTGTGAACCCCCAGCAGGCAGGAGCTCACATAGCTTTGGGCACTTGGCATCCAGCACAGATCCTGGCGGGGTGAGAGCACCCACTAAACATTTGTTGAAGGAAGGCCGGAGGACAGACAAGCAGGCGGGCCAGCTGCCTTTTCCCATGTGGGCTTTTCTGGGAAAGAAAAGCTTCTATTTCTGGAAAGAGCTGCTGTGATTGAGAAAAGATCATGGCAGCACAGGAAGAAAATCCTCACCCCCACCCACGGATGGAAAAGGCTCACATCCCCCCAGGCCACACACTCTTTTGAAAGACTCCTCCATAATTTTAATAATGAAGTGACAATGACAGCGATGAGTACTTATGAGTGTGACTCTATGCCAAGACTGGGTAAGCATCATATCCCCATTTTACAGATGATGAAAGGGAGGCACGGGGTGCTGGTCCAGGAGCACACTGGGAGGAAGTGACACAGCTGGCTCTCTGCAGCCGGAGTGTGTAACGGGTTACCCCACCTGCCTCTCGCCTCCCAGAAGTTCTGGAGAAAACATCACGCATGTTTTTGCAAGATGCCCATTTCCATCTCAGTAGCATCCAGCAAAACTAAGTCAATAGCTGAGGAAATCAGGGAAGAGCAAAAGGCCTCTGAAGAAAGAGACCATTGTACACCTCTCCAACAGGCTATTTTCTGTCTATTTTTTATTCCCCTGCTGCGTGCTGAAGGTCACTGGTTATGTCTGCACAAACCAGTGATTTCAGGAGGAGGAATACTTGGCCAGGGAGCCCAGGGCTGGGAGGGGGCAGAGGAGGTGGTGAGGCAATTCAGCAAGGGACACTGGCTGCTTTCCCTCCCCAAACCGGCCCAATGACCTTCTTTCCTTACGGTGACCACTCCCCTGGGCTGGTTTCCCACACGCCCACAGACCGCCCAGCGTAAGGAGTCGGCCTGCAGAAGCATTTCTGCCACCCGTTTGCTGCCGTTCCCCACATTGCGCAGGAAGGAAAGCTCTCTCGGAAGAGCTGGAAAGGTGGGTGCCAAGTTGGAGTTCATTTCATCCTTCGCAGAGCGTGCTTTTATGAAGAGTTTGAAACCAGGGGTGGGGGATCTGGCCTCTTCTTGGAAAAGTATTTGATCACCTTCTTGAGAGAGAAACATGCTTAATGACAGAGCCTGGCTGCTCTGAAGGGGATGCATGGGGAGGCAGGGAGAAAGCTGAGGAAAGTGACGGGGAGGAAGTCCCACAGTTGACCCTAGACCTGCAAAGGCCAGTTGCAGAGGCCTTCAGCGTTAGAACAGAGAACTCTGGAGGCAGGCTGGCTGCCTTTCTGGATGCTGCATGGCTTGGGTGGTGGGAGCTACTAAGGAAAAGCAAGCCCCTGGGAAAGTCACCTGCATAGGGAGGCACAAAGGTGAGGGCCTGACCTCCTTCTAGGACTGAGCCAAGGAATTAGGACACAGGGAAGGTGTCAGGAGGCTGTGGTCTTTCCAGGTTCAGACCCAGGAGGCACTGGCTGGGTGGCTACCTTTGTCCCCTTTCTCGATAAACCTGCCCTCCCCTCCAGACCAGGCCCTCAGCAGGCCCCCCAACCACCTGGTCATTCACAGCTCTAACTCAGGGGGAGGCTATGTGAGAGGGAGAGTCCTTCTGTGGGCTGGCCTCAAGGGACAGAGGTCAGAGGCTTAAAAAACAAGGAGTCAGGGCTTAGGAGTTAGGAGAAAAGCATCTCCTAAAATGTTCATTATTACCCAAGCATTCTTGCAAAAGAAAGCTTCATTGCCATGCCCAAAGCAATCTGGTTTTGCTCTGTGTTTTTAAGGAGGAGCTTTCCAATCAGCATAGCCCTCCTGAGGGGCAGGAGTGCCAGGGGTTGGCCATGGTGATGGGTCGCCCAAGGCAGAGGCCTGGCAGGGATGGTCCCCCACTCCCACGTGGGTTCCCGCACCAGGCCATGTCAGAGGTGGTTCCCTTGATGTCACTTTCTGGGTTCCTTCCAGCCATTTCTCCCTGGTGCCTTTCCTGGCCACCTCCTTCTCCCAAGGCTTCAAAAGCATTTCTTAGCTGACTGTTCCAAAATCTCTATTGGTGGTTTCTCTTTGGTGGCTCAGAGCTGCCATTCACTTAGAACTTTCTACTTATCAGGCTCTGTGCTAAGACCCGGGGATGAGAGCTGTTCAGTGTGATGTCCTGGGCTTGAAGCAGACCTTTCAAACCTTGCTCTCAGCTACTCACTGAATGTGTGACCTTTACCTCTCTGTGCCTGTTTCCCACACTTTAGAATGGGGAGAACAATAAAACCTGCCCCATAGAGTTCTTGTGAGATTTCCATGAATTAGCACATGCAAAGTGCTTTGAACAGTGCCTGCATGTGTGTTCAATCAATGTTAGCAACTCTGTCCATTGTAAGCCTCACAGTAAGCCTCTAAGTAATTATTATTGTTATCTCTATGCGCAGATCAGAAAACTGAGGCTCAGAAAAGAGGTGGAGCCTGATTAGAGTTTGTAGCCCAGCATTTTCTCTGCTGCTGTGCAAAAAAATAACAAAACAGTTACAGCTAACCCTCAGAGGGTTAGTGGCAGAGTCAGGCTTCAGGTCCAGACAAGGAGTTTCAGAATCCATTCTTTTAATCACCATACTAGATTGACTTTTTGTAATGGTTATGAAGAGAATAAATACTCAGCCTTGAGTTTATTACTAAAATGGCACCTATTTCGTATTTGGAGACGTCCTTTAAAAGTCCAGTGAACCCTCAAACCAATTCTGTGGAGGCAGCTGCACAGACTGAAAAATGTGAAAATAGCCTGACATATACTGTCTCATCTACTCCTCACCGTGATCTTCAGCGGCATTACTGGCCTTACGTTACAGGTGGCTAAGAGTCAGGAACTTCCCCAGGACGTCACACTTGGTATATGTTGGAATTAGGATTTGAATCTATGTCTGACTCTAAAATTCTGGCTAGGTCCCAGGATCTTTGATGGATAAAGAAAAAAAAAATCATGCTCATTGAATCAGAATTGCTTAAGGTGAGGCCTGGGCACCAGAATCTGATGTCCAGCCAGCACCCAGACCCCTCCCAGCTACACTGACTCCCAAGTGCCTGCTGAACATCCCACCTGAGGACGCACCAGCACCTCGCTCTCACTGGTACCACCATCCACCCACCCAATCTCCCCTGCTGGGAGCTCACCCATCATCAACATCCCTTCTCCCTCCAAGCTGCCAGTGCCCACCCAGATGCCTCCCAAACCCATGCCCTCCTCTACCTTTGCTCCCTCCGCCTTAATAAAGCCTTCATCATTTCTGGACCAGGTCGCTGCAACTGCCTCCTAACTCATCTGCCTCTGCCTGTCTCTGTGTCTCCATCTCTCCCCAGGCTATTCCTATTCCTTCTCTCTTGTCCTCCATTCCAGAAGTCCAGCTCACATCCTTTCTCCTTCTAGATTTAGTGACTAATAACTACCTTATAACCCACTCTCTGCTTAAAAACTTCCACCAGCACCGGTCCCACCCCCTACCCCAACACACACAATATTCACACTCCTTAGTAGAGCAAACCCAGCCCCTCAGTATCTGGCCCAAAGTTCCCTCTTGAGCCTCAACTGCTCCCTGGTGGCACAAGCCATGTTCCAGCCACAGTGAATTTTCTCCTATCCCCAAAACAAACCGTGTCCAAAACATGCCATAATAGTGCCTCCTGCCTGAAATGGGCTTCTGAACTGGCTCAGCTGGAAAACTCTTAGTTGTCTCTCGGGACTCAGCTCAAAGTTAGCTCCTCTGGGAAACTTTCCTGGAGTCCCCCAGGGAGATGGCCACTACTTTCTCTGTCCTTCCCCAGCAAAGGCTCCTCCGTTTTCAGTCACAGGATGGAGTTGCAATGATTTGATGATGTTTGTTCCTCAGTGAACTAATTCAATGAGCAAATATTAAATGTCTCCTACTGCCAGGTGTGGGTGCAGATGCTGGGGGTATTGGCTAATAAGACTTGAGTTTCTGCTTTCAAGTCTGCTGAGCGTGGCAGAGAAGAGGGAACAGGGCACTTCAGAGAGAGGGCACAGCTTGTGCAGAGACCGAGGGCAGGAGCAGCAAGTCTCCTGCGTGCCTGTCGGAGGCTGATTAAAGAGAGCGCTTGGATGAGGGAAGGGGGGGCTCTGGAGGGCTGTGAGAATCCTGCTCATGAGCCCTGGGGCTCCCTCACGCAATGGAGATAGGACGTCCAAGGACCACGGTCACACATATGCCTCAAAAAGATCCCTGTGAGTTTCTTGAGATTGTGTCTCATCCGTGTCTACAACCGCAGCACCTAAAACAACAGTTCTTGGAACACACAGGCGGAAGGAACGAAACACTCTAGGCAAGGGAGCCCCTTGGGGCTTGGGGTTGGCACTGACGACGTTAGAGACCTTAATATTCCATTTTCAATAGACTAAGCCTCACCCCTCCCCACCCCCCGGGGGTGCCCTTAGGTGCCGACCCCCACCATGCTGGCGCTGCTGTGTGCCTACCTGCTGCTGGTGGCCCGCGCCTCGTATGCCTGGACCGGCCCGAACGTGGAAGAGCCCGGCTCCAACATGGCGGAGCAGATCCACGACATGCACGCCAAAGTGACGGAGATCTGGCAGGAGCTGACGCGGCGACGCGCGGCGGGTGAGGGCCCGGACGCCGCGCTCCACGCCGCCTGCTGGGTGCAGCCCTCCGCCTCCCTGGACGACACGCAGCCGCGGGTGTCCGGCCTGGTGCTCTTCCGGCAGCTGGCGCCCGGCGCCAAGCTCGAGGCCTTCTTCGACCTGGAGGGCTTCCCGGCCGAGGTCAACAGCTCCAGCCGCGCCATCCACGTGCACCAGGTCGGGGACCTGAGCCAGGGCTGCGAGTCCACCGGGGCGCACTACAACCCGCTGGGCGTGCCGCATCCGCAGCACCCGGGCGACTTCGGCAACTTCGCTGTGCGCGACGGCCGCCTCTGGAAGTACCGCGCCAACCTCGCCGCCTCGCTCACCGGCCCGCACTCGATCGTGGGCCGCGCCGTGGTGGTCCACGCGGGCGAGGACGACCTGGGCCGCGGCGGCAACCTGGCCAGCGTGGAGAACGGCAACGCGGGCCGCCGGCTGGCCTGCTGCGTGGTGGGTGTGAGCGGGCCGGAGCCCTGGGCGCGCCAGGCGCAGCAGCACGCCGAGCGCAAGAAGCGGCGGCGCGAGAGCGAGTGCAAGGCCGCCTGAGCGCCCCCAGCCGGCGGGGCGCCCTGACACCCTCCACGCACCCCGGCACCAGCCCCCTTTCGACCTTGAGTCTCCCTTTGCTCCCAGAGACACCCTCTATCTTGAGGTCCCACTTCTGCCAAGGCTGAGATCTCCCTGAAAATCTGCTCCACCCTGAGGTCCCAACCATGTGTCCTGAGACATCCCCCGCCATCCACTGGGCAGCCCAGCCCTTCTGACGGGCCCCCCACCTTGACCTCTGAGGACCACCAGAGGTACTGAAATACCCCACCTATCCTGAGGGGCCCCCAGACTTCCTGAGGCCTCTTTCTACTCTGACACTCCCACCCTCACCCCAGAGTCCTGAGATCCATCTATGCCCCCAAGGGCTCAACTCCCCCTACCCCTCTGATTCCTTCCGGGGGCTCAGAAGCCTCTCCTAAGGCTGTCTGGGGTTCCCGGCTCCACACCCACTACCATTTGTGTGCCTGCTAGCAGTTAGGAGCCCCTACCTGGTGTCTGCAGCTGTTTCCCACCACCCCCTACCCTGCAAAGAGCTGCTCCTCTGGGGGCTATTTGGCAATCTTTGTGTTGCACATTAAAAACTCAGTATTTAGTACTGCACTGGGGCCTCTAGTTAACTTTGTTTGAGGCTTATCTCCTGGGCTCAGCTACGAGGTGGAAATTCCAAAGATATATCCCAAATCCCTGCAGAACTTCTCCTTATCCTCCTCTTGCCGACTTTGCTGGCCACAATGTTCAGTCACGAATTTCCATGCCCTTGGATGTGGCTGCCAAGAAGGAGGGCACCCTGATTATGCAGGGAAGTGAGAAAAAAGTACAGCTTCCTGGGCTACATCCCAGAGTCGTGGAATCCAAAGGGAGAGAAGGAAGTCTGTTTGCAACAAGCTTCCCTGTGATTCTGATGCTGGAGCCACTGGCCTGGCAGGAGGTGAGTGTCAGCTCAGCAGGACCGGGGGCTCCTCACATCTGCCTCTGAGCGCAGGCCGAGGACCATTACCCAGAGGGTGGAGACGGGCTCGTGGAGCAGTGTCACTGAGGAAGTTACAGGGAGAGTGGTGCTGTCAGCCTTCGCTGCAACCAGGATAATGCTCTTCTTCACTTTTTGACCCAAAGGTAGTTAGAAGCAGCGCAGTCCAAAGGCAGGCTAATTTTGGTTAAGGTATATTGGGAGTCTCATCTCTCTCTTTAAAATAATAATCTATACATAGACTAGGTTGGTCTCGCATATCTACCTTCATTTACTGAATAAAAGTGCTCATAATTTTCAACCTCCTGGGATAGACCCACTTCCTAGCTGCAGCTTCTCTACTCTGGTTGCTCAGAGGCACCTTCCATTTCTCCCAGACTCTTCAGGCAGTGACTCAAACGAAACCTTAACCAGAAACTCATCTCCAACGGTTATTTTCACCTCTTACGAGGACTAACTTGTTATTTAAAAACCTTTCCTTGAACCCAAAGACAACTGGAGAGAAAGGCTATTGCCTGGTGACTTTTCTCCACCAACTGGTTCTCACTGGTTTGGAATATTAACTCGAACTGTACAGGTCAGCAGCTGAGAGGGAATTAGCAAACTGAGTCTAAATATCCTGACAACAGAGGTGTTTCCCTATACTTAAAATTAAAAGTTGTGAAAATGAGGCAGCAATGCCACAGGAATACACAACGGAGAGGAATAAAATGCAAAATACCCCATCTTCAATTCTGCCGCCCAGATCCTAGGTTAACTGGGGATCATCAAGGGAGGTCTGGACTTAACTTTTTGGAAGGAGACCCGTGCTTCTCATCACTTACCTTCCGTCTTAGTCCGTGTGGGATGCTGTTACAAAATACCACAGACTGCGTAGCTTATAGGCAGCAGAAATTCGTTTCTCAGTCTGGAGACTGGAAGCCCAAGATCATGGCACCAGCACGGTCTGGTGAGAGCCTTCTCTGGGGTTCACAGCCAGTGCCTCTTCCCTGTGTCCTCACATGGTGGATGGGGTGAGGGAGCTCGTTGGAGCCTCTTTTATAGGGCACTGATCCCACCCATGGGGGCTCCACCCTCATGACTGCAGGAATTCCCAAAGGCCCCACCTCCTAGTACCATCACCTTTGAGGGCTAGGCTTTCAATAAATGAGCTTTGGGGGAGACAAACATTCAAACCATAGCACCTTCTGTTCTTAGTTTCTCTTTTCACTACCCTTGGCCCCCCAGACTGAAGAGACACCCTAGCAGACCTACTCCATTTCTGTCTTGTCCATTAATGGGATTGATAAATCATTCTATGAGGCTCAGAGTCAAGAAACAAAGAAAGAAAATAAGAGAAGGGCAAATTACAGTTCACTGTAAGGGCAAAGGAATGCTTCTAGCATAGTGGAAGACAGCTCAGCCCGTTTGGAACTCCAACTGTGCTATACTTGTAAGCTGTGTGACCTGAGCAAGTTACTTCTCCTCTCTGGGCCCGGGTTTTCTCATCTGTAAAATAAGACTATCACAACGGACTGTTGGAGGATTAAGTCAAATGTTATTCATGAGAGGTATATAGCATACCATGAAGACCTAAAGATCTAATAAATGTCTAATGAATAAGAATTAATAATAAGATCAGGAAAATAGCTACTTACTAATGGATTGGACTACTGTGTAAGGTAGTGAGTGTCATGCAACTAGAAAGATTCAAGTAAAGGAGAGGTTGCTACCCCTTAGTTTGCAAGCCGGATTTCTGTATCTATTAAGAGGCTGGCCTGAGATGAGCTCTGTGGTCCCAGCTCTTGGTGGGAGGGGATCTAAGATGAAAGGAAGACTGTGGCCATAAAGACAGGCATCTGGTTCTTGGCATAGAACCTGATGTGTGCCACCAAACCCGCCCATTGGACCCCACTTGGCCCCTGGAGGCTATTTTTACCCCTCTCAACTTAAGGATCTATTTTGTTAATCTCCTTATATTTGCTGTTTTGACTTTTCAGCCAGCTTGCTAATCAGTTTGCCTATTTGACTCACAGGGTTTGCATTTGTCACTGAGACTTAAACACACACTTGTTTTGATTTCTTTTTGTAAAATTAGAATCATTTCATGTAATGACTCTACCTAGACACAGCTGGTAAAGTGAGAATAATGCTCAAGTTTGCTCAGTTTAAACACAATGTAGACAATAATTAGAAATGCTATCTTTAGATGTTTAGGATAAGCTTTTTCTCAGAATTGCAGTGAATTTTTTCTGAGTGGGGCTTTTCAGTGCATACATACACGGAAGTACTAAAAATGTAAAAAAAAAAAGAGCAAATCACTGAGTGGTTTGGTCAACTTGAAAGACTGCAGGAAATAAACCAACTGATTTTAGATCTGGTATCTTTGACTAAATGCATAAAATCTTTACATTCTCCATAATTTTCATGACTACCATATTATCTAATAATTTTAGGTGACAGAATGCAACTGATAAGCATGCTCGAAGCAATGCTCAGCCTATGTTTGGTCTGCAGCAAGGGTGGGGAGGGAGAATGACACAAATAATAAAGATAATGAATCATCTATATCAGGAAAATTACCACACTTTATTTCAGGTAACAAAAAAGATATAGTTATATGATGACCATAAAATCCAATAAATAAGATCTGAAAATGAATGGAAGTTAGTTTTTACTTTAAACTACAAAATAACAGCTGTTTTTTTTGTTTTTTTTTTCTAAAGGCGATTGTTTTAAATTTAATAGGCTATCACTTGGCTAAGATCCCAAAAATGTATTCCTGGGCTCACATTGATTCCAGAGAGTCAAACTTGTCAGTACTATGCAAACTTTCCCTATAGAAAAATTCAGTGAAGAGGTGATAAAAAGTGTAAGACAGCACATCTGTATCTATCATTTTAAATTGCCTTTGTGCTATATCAACATGTTTTGTTTTTGTGAGTAATCGTAATATTGAGAGATGGGTCCTTCTTGTTTTTTCTGCTTCTCATTTCTAATTAGGTTGACTACTGAGCTCTCTATTGCATCTCTCTGATCTTCAAATTTTTCTCTGTTTAGAAAGATGTCTGGAAAAAAGGGCTATATTAAAAGTAGTAAGTTGAAGGGAATCATTTGGCTTTTTGACATGCTAACAGCCATGTGAAGGGAGCTTTAATATTATTGAGAGCAAGATTGTTCCAAATGGTGGCCTCCAGAATGAAAGCAGAGAGCAGAGGGAGAAGACGCTCAAATAGAGACCTTTTCCAAAGAGAAGTAGGGTACCAAGCCATCCACAGGAGTGAAAGAAAAGATTGAGACAGGATAGAGCCCTATTTTTTTGAAGAGCAGAAAACCAAGAGGGACAAAGGCATGCTGCAATTTCAAAGAGACAGGGAAGATAACCCCAGTGAGCGAATATCCGGCCTTTGAAATTCCGTAAGGAGGAGATGGAGCCATTTATGTCACATGGTGAATTGGGGTACAAATGCTGTAGTAGGAATAACACATCCAAAAATTCAGTCCAACACATGAACGACTGCTGCCAGAAACTTGTTTTTAGAACTTCACATCATGATGGTGGTGTGTGTTTGGGAGTGAGGGCACAAAAGAGGAACAATAGTGGGAAAACAAATTTAGCTTACTTAAGATTGTCAACTGGGAGGCGGTTCCAGGAAAGATGGGGCTGAATGCCATCAGGAGCCTCCTAGCTAGAGAGGCTCTGGAATAGCTCTAAGGGGGAGAGGAAGGTGGGCAGAGGAGGCATGGAAAGAGGAGTCAGGGATGAGAAATTCCTGGTTTACTAAAACCAATCCATTTCCACGGGCCTTAATTAAAAGAATGACAAACACTCATATGTAAAAATCCACACCTAAAGGCTCTCAGGTACAGAGCGATCACAAGAAATGCAGTGTGTGCAAACACGCTTTCATTAAGAGACCTGTCAGCTCTGTTTCATTTATTCAGACTGTTCTGCATTCTCCTGGCAACTGAGCTGGAAAAATAATGGAAGGACATACATACTTGAAGAGATAAACAAAGGTGGGAGTGTTCCAGCTTCAAAATAGGACAGATGATAAGCCAGGGAAGAGGAGACATGAGATGGCAATTTTCTTAAAAAACCAACACACAGACAACAACCACTGTCACTCCTTCTAACTTTAAACTCATCAATAACATAATATTGTGCTTTTTAAGGGGAAAAAAATGAAACAGACATGTGGGGTTCAGAGACAATGCTGTCAGTAGCCTGCCCAAATCTATTCCCAATTCTCCTATGCCTCTCAAGATCTGATTTTGTTTTGGTGTTTGCCTTTTTAGAGTCCACATGTCCAGGGACAGGGTCCTTCCCCAGTTT
Source organism: Manis pentadactyla (assembly GCF_030020395.1). Taxonomy (NCBI): domain Eukaryota; kingdom Metazoa; phylum Chordata; class Mammalia; order Pholidota; family Manidae; genus Manis; species Manis pentadactyla. Next base: position 19,646,622 of record NC_080023.1, read on the forward strand.
ACAGAGTGATCTCGATGAACCTAAACCCATCAGAGTAATTCCATCTCTCATGCCAGGGATTGGCTTAGGCATAAGCATGTGAAAGTTCTGACCAAGGAAACATGATAGGAACTATGTTTCTTGCTCTTACACACACACACACACACACACACACACACACACACACACACACACACACAAAACTTCCTTCTGCCTTTGAATGCAGATGTGAGAACAGGTGACGCCTGGAGCTGTTGCAGCCACCCTGTTAGCTTGAGGGACTAGCTGACACTGAGGCAGGCAGTGGGAAAGAGCAAGAAGAAGGAGACCCAAATCCTTGATGACTTTCTTCAATGAACCCATCATGGAATGCCCTACTTCTGCAGTTCTTGTTATGCGGTATAATTAACTCCCCTATTGTTTAAGTTTCTTAAAGTATGAATCACAGCCGAGAGTACCCTGATGTGGAGTTATCTGGTGGAGTGGGGGACAGAATGTTGCACACTTTCACAATGACGCTCAAAAAGGCAAATGACAACCATCAGAAATTGCTGAAACTCTTGAATGCCTGTAGAACACAAGAACCATGTCGGGTTGGGCCAGCAGAGGTGGGCCAGCATCACATGTGCGTCTGGCGCACTGTCAAGGTTACACATGTGACAGCATCAACTCAGTGGTTCCTTCCCACCTAATAACATAAACCCTCCCACTCCAATTGCATACACAGAGTTTAGGTTATCACTCCCTATGACCTTCCACCCTGAACCCTGACCCTCGGACTCACGGCAGCTTTCCTACCTATGACAGAACATGCTGAAGTTTATTATAAGCCCTGCTCTCCAGAAGGTGATAAATGGGCCTTAAAGATGTGCACCTGGCTGACTGTGTGTCAAAACCAGAGCTTCTGTGGGGAGAGACCTTTCTTTTTATTATTATTATATTAAATCTGGCTGTATTTTCCTTTGGCGGCTCTGGCATCCTATGCACAGTGCTGCACGGCTGCAGACAGTTAAGACCCAGGGCAGCAGGGAAATTATTTCTGTGGCTGCTGGCCTGTGCAGGCTCTGCACCTGCAGAAGCAACTTCCCTGGAGGGGGAGTTGAGGGGCTGAGTGGGGATAGGCTGGGGCACAGAGGGATGAGTAGCACTGGGGCCTGGCAGGCAGGGTGGATGGTATATCCAGTTCCCCGGAAACAATGGTGCACTGACTCTGGCGTGCCCCCTTCCACTAGCGTGGGTGGCCTCTGGTGAGTGGGAAGACAGTAGCTGGAGGTCTATCCAGACAAAAGACTGGGCCCACTTGTCTGCTCTTTGCCCTCCTTCACAGCATACACCCTGACAGAGCTCCTACTCTGCTAGCAAAGTGATGCCAGGAAATGCAACATGGCAGAGAAGTATCAGGGTGGTCTGGCCACCCATGTGGAGCTTTCACACCTGGGATCACAAGCCCTGTATAAACATCTGATTTTTAGGATGAATTTTCAACCTTTATTACCTCTGGAGCCTTTTGTTTTCCTGCAGGAGAGTCTCTCAAAGGAGTGATTCTGGTTCCCAGGGGTGTTTCGCGCTTTGGGATCTGCTCTGCGGCCTCCTGGGGAAATCAACTGAGTTCAGCTCAAAGAAAGGTCTATTGTTTGATGAGCCTAAAATTCTCTGCAGTCCCAGACGCCACCTAGAAACGCTCATTTTCTCCCTGAGGAAATAATCAGATGGGGCTGCCCACTCCTTCCTTTCCCACCCTTGGAGCTTGTACTTGCCTCCAGAGGCCCCCTGACCAGGCTGAAGTTATTTTGTTTTCCTCTCTCTCTCCACTGCAGGGCCATGAGCTCTGTGTCTTATCTTCAAAATCCTGGTACCTGGAGGCACAGAGGAGGCAGCCTTACCATTCTGTTGCAGGATTGAGGGGTTCAAGGTGTCAGGTGAATTGGCCCTAAGGAGCTGTATCTTGCCCCAAGCCTACACGGCCAGAAAACGCTATACGCAGCACCAGCTGGATGGAGAGAGCCAGTATTTCCAGGCTCTGAGTCTCATCTCATCTCAGAAACAAAAAAAATCAAACCCATCAGCGTCCCCTTCCTCCCTTCTTATATTTCCCATCACTCCAGGTCAATTAATCCTCCAGAATTACAGGCTGGAAAACTCAGCTCTAGCAGTCAGCAGACATCTCAGTAGGGGCTGCGGATTTCAACCTGGAAGTCTAACATCCTGAGCCTGCCTAAGCCCCTTTCCACCTGCCAGTCGGTGCCATGACAGACAGAGCTAAGGGCAGGATGCCAAGAACACCTATGCTGGGAGGTGCGCCCAGGCCCTGATGTGGTGAAGTAGAGCAGTGGGCCGTCCGGACCCACTATGCTCAGTTACACCTTCTCGCTGGCTGCCTAACCGCTACAAGGACAGGGACCTGATTAAAAACCCATCCATTTGTAGCTCTAACCATAATTTTGATGGACAACATTAAACGCTAATAGAAAAACAGCTTATCTCTAACAAAACAAATGCTGACAGAAAGACGGATGCTGAAAACCAGCCATATGGCGGACACGATTCCGTGCCCGGCCATGTTCACAGCAGTGCGTCTTCGGCAGGGGGAGATGACACTGAGAAGCTTGAGGACCCACATTTAATAAATCAAACTGTGCTGGCATCATCAGAATATTCACAGTTTGAAACCGGATCTGAGTCTTTTCTCACTTGCAGACTTGGAGGTGTTTTGGGAGAAAGCGACTTTGGTGAGCTGTTGGAAGGCTTAATTCTTTACCGTCCCCACCACCACCACCCAGTGCCTTTGATGTGTCACCATACCCCAAACCTTTCCCCTTCATGTTTTCGTGGCACACCTTGTGCCTCCGCCCTCTGGGGTCTCCTTGCCATCTTCCAGAGTGGAAGCTTTGGCTGCTGGGGGGCTGGCCTCCAGAGAGTCCTGGCCAGCGCCGGGGCACTCGCCCTTGGCGTTCCTCTGGCCCTCCGCAGGGCGCCCTCTTCTGACCCCTTCTGGTTCTGCAGCTGCCTGCTCCTCTGTCAGCTGCACGATTTCCCTTCCGAGCCTGTTTACTACTTCTTCCTCAGAAGGTAACCAGGGTAATGAAGGATGAAAGTGCTTGCGTTGGTTCCCGTGGCTCCGATTTGCTGGGGAGTTGACAGCAGGCCTCCCGACATTCTCCGGCGCTGTCAACGCTTGGGCAACAGCATGACTTTCATCTCCTTCTTGCTTCTGAGCTTCTCCTGAAACAGCGAGAACAGTGTCAAACCTCTGGCGGGGAGCCGGCCCTCTTTCCCCCACTCCCCTCAACATGCGGCCTGCTGCCACAGGCCCTCTGAGATAGAAAATGCTGCTGAAGGGGAACACAGGATCCACATGAAAAAAGAAGGCAGCCACTCTGATAATGACTGTGTCACCAACAGCCGGCAAGGGAGCCCCCGGGCCATATTCATGATCCATCCTCTCCAGGCTCCTGGGTGTCCCCTGCTTCACTCTTAACTGTGGCTCCTTGTGTCCATCATGTATTTAAATTGATAAAGATTTTGCAGGTTCTGTAGCTCAGGGAACACCTGGGTCTTTAGTACTGAGAAGAGGTACTAGCTACTTTCAGGGTGGGACACAGAGGGGACAGGTTTGGAGGGAATTAATTCCCCCACTCCCCATTCTCCATCAGCTCCTTATTCTCTGATGCAGATGCTTCCTTGATTCCAGTAAAACGCTATATGCAAAAGCAGGCTCAATCTCCCTACGCCTCCTAACTGCATTGCTCTCCCTAAACCCCTTCTCTCTATCATAAGTGAGCTTTCTGGGGGCAGATGGGAGAGCTCAAAGCTGTAAATGCTGGGGGCTCATTTTCCCACTCACCTGCTTTGGGATGAGGAGGACCTTTCTGGCCTCCTTTTCTCAGATACAAAATGAGGAGCAGAACTCTCTGATGTCACTTCCAGAGCTAATAAGCCACAGTGGTGCTGCAAGATTGGGAAGCACTTGGGGGGTGAGCTTTTGGCAGCTGGGCACTCGATCCCAGGCTCTGAGGTTCCCAGAAGTTCAGATTTTCTTAGTCCTTAGGCCCAACAGTGATGATTTCAGTCTGGGTGGAGGCCCCCAGGGGTGAGAGACCTAGGGAACACTTCCTGGCACCCCCAGTGGAACCAGAATAGAACCCTGCTGCCATCAGGCTTGCATGAGATATACACAGTTGTGTTTGCAGGCTGAAAACTGGAACTTGGGGCCAGGAGAGGACTGTGGAGGGTTAGAAAGGAAGTTGGCCTGTTCTGACCATGCCTTTCCTGCTTAAAACCTGCTGGAGTCTTGTTCCTTTCAGGATGAATTTCAGTTCTTTTCACTTAGGTCCCTCTCAAGGTTCCACCTGGTCTGCTCCTGCTGCACCCTGCCTCATTTCTTATGGTTCTCTCACAGACATGCATCGCTGGCCATTCTACGGCACCTTTCAGTCTCTGCATGCACCAATTGGTTTCTCCCCTCTCTAAGGTGAACCATCCCAGCTAATGCTTATTAGGTGCTTTTCTGTGCTAGGCTTGGTGCCCAGCATTTTACATGTTTATCTTATTTTAGAATATAAGCAGGGGCCTCCCCTGACTTGTTCACAGTGCTTAGCACATGCTAAGCATTCAAGAATGTTAAATAAAAAAAGTTCCTCACTTCTTTTATGGAAGTATGAAATACATGGGATCACGCAAATTTTTAATCTACAATTCAATGAACTTTCACAGACTGACACACCCGAATAACCATGATGAGAAACAAAATACCACCAACCCCCTACAAACACTTCCCAGTCTAATTTAAGCCTTTCTTCTTAGTCACTTATCTTCTGCGAAGAGTGACCACTCTCTGTACGTCAGAAACCAAAGATGAGTTTTGCCTGGTTTTTCAAATTCATATACTGGAATGGCACAGTATATGCAGGTTGTGTCTGTACTGGACCGTGTCTGTGAGATGATCCAGGTTATTGTGTGTGGAATTAGTTCATGTGTATGGAATGAGTTCATTTGAATGCATCACAATTACCCACAAATATTTAAGTATTGAATGAAAACAGGCAATTCATAGACAAAGAAATACAAATGGAAGGCAAACACATGAAATGATTCATAAGATCGCTCATAATTAAAGAAATCTAAAATCGCAATGAGATGTAATTTTTCATCTATCAGACTGGCAATAATTAAAAGGTTTGCTAAAGCTCAGTGTTGCTAAGGATGTGGAGAAACAGGTATAATCAAATGTTACTGAAGAAAATAAAAATTAGCAAAACTCATTGATAGGGCATTTGGGCAGTATCTATCACAGTCCTAAATGCATTACCCTCTGACCCAGTAATTCCACTACTAGAAATCTACCTATAGATATTAGCCCAAATATTTCAGACATATGTACCTAGATGCTCACTACAATACTGCTTTTAATAGCAGAAACCTGGAAAGAATCTGAGTGCCCATCAGCAGAGGATTCTGTATAAACTTGCCAAGCTATTGTTTTTTTTCTGGAGGTCTACACCAAAAATTGTAGGTTACCTCTGGGTAGCAGGCTGAGGGTCAGAGCAGGAAGTAAGGGTGGAGGAAGGCTTTAAATTTAGTTTTATATCTTTGGGGGCCACTTACATAATATGTATGTCACCTCCAAGATTTTACCACCAGTTATGACCTTGTCTTTTCTCTTCTGCACTAATTTGAAGACCTAGGAGCCTCTGTCCATTGCTCCATTTCCGGACGCTGATTCATCCCTTAGATCCTTCCATCTGCCTTGCACCCTCCTGTCCAGTGAGCTCTCAGTCAGCAGATGCAGTGTTCTGTTCTCAGACCCCTCATCTGTCTCCTCTACAGCATGTCTTTCCATTGGCCGCATCCTTCCTTCAAGCTGTCTCTTCCTTTAGTTTCCAGAACAATTCCTCTGTTTCTCCTCCAGTCTAGTCTGTGAGCATGCTGTATTAGTTTCCTATTGCTGCTGTAACAAATGACCCCAACTTTAGTGGCTCAAAAGAACATACATTTCTTACACTTCTGGAGGTCAGAAGTCCAAAATGGGCTTCACTGGGCCAAAACCAAGACCACACTCCTTTGGAGGCTCTAGGGGAGAATCTGTTCCTTACCCCTTCCAGCTTCTGGTGGCTGCCAGCATCCCTTGGCTTGTGGCTGCATCCTTGCAGTCTCTGCCTTCTCTCCTTCTGCGTGTATCAAATGTCCTTTGCTTCCCTCTTATAAGGTATGTGCTTTTGCATTTTGGGCTCCCCAGGATAAAGCAGGACAATCTCCCTGTCTCTGCACTAATTTGGGTAAACCAATAACATCTGCGAAGTCCCTCTGCCATATAGTCTCCTTGCCATTTATATGTCAAGGAATTAGGGTCTGAAGTCTGTGGGAGCCATTATTCAGCCTACTGTGCACGCCTTCTAGTTTCCTTGGTTCTGCTGCCATCTCCTCCCAGCCCCTCTGAGTGAACCTCACTGATGCCTCATCTGTTTCCCTTCTCTTCATTCATTCTCACTCAGTGGCCATCTCTTGATATTAACTCTTGCTCATAAGCACAACTCCCAAGTCTGTATCTCTGGTTCTGACTCCTTCCTGTCAGGCATACAGACTCAGGTTTCCAGCTGAATCCCCCACATGAATGATGTGGCATTTTCCCATCAGAAACTGCCCCCATAGATGTCCTCCTATCTGCCATGTCAGTACTGCTTCCTGGTACTGTGGGCTGCTGACCTTGAGGCCACATTGCTGCATTTCCTTTTCCTTCCCATCCATCAATTGTCAAGTACTACTTCTGTCCTGGAGTGCTACGAAGAGAATGTTTATGTCCGACTCCACCCCCATCCCCCACCAAATGTATATGGTGAAGCCCTAATCCTCAAGGTGATGGTATTTGGAGGTGGGGTCTCTGGGAGGTGATTAGGCTTAGATAAGGTGCTGAGAGTGGACCCCCATGATGGGATTAATGCCTTTATAAGAAGTGGAAGAGGCCAGAGCTCTTTTGCCCTCTTTCAGCCACGTGAGACACAGCGAGAGGATGGCCATCCGCAAACCAGGGAGACAGCCCTCACCAGACACTGACAGCACCCTGGTCTTGGACTTCCCAGCCTCCAGAACTGAGAGAAATAATTAGTTGCTGTTTAAGCCCCTTAATTTATGATATTTTGTTACAGCAGCCTGAGCTGACGAAGACACACAAATATTTCCTGCCTCTGACAACTCTTCTCCTTTCCCAATGCAGACTTTCCCCAAATACGGCTTGGATTTCTAAAGCCTCTTTGTATAAATCATTTAGGCATATTTCTCCAAGGTTCAGCTGGAGAACAGGTGCTTCAGAAAGCAAGTGGAAGCCACTCCTCATGTTTCAAAAATCCAGACCCTGGCAGGTGAGAGGTATGTAGTGACTGTTTACAAGAATTCTATGAATTTTTGAGGCTTATTTATATAATTTAGAAAGAGTATGTATTTAGAAGAAGAGAAATCTAAGTAGATATAGCCTAAAAAGTTGATATAATCTAAAAAGTTTGAATTAAAACACAGCTTAGAATTTTTGCAACATGGAACAATATTAGATGTGCAATCCATTTTTATTTTAATACATGCATAAATGTATTTATTAATAAGAAAACTATGTGCTTTAGAGTATCTATTTATTTAACTAAAAAACTGTATGTGTTCCTGAGCATTTACCTAACCATGTCTAACTTTTAAAGAGATTTAGAAGTGGCTGAACCCTGGTAAAAATGCTGAGAAACTCTAGAGGAAATGAAGTATTGGTGAGATTAGATGGACCGTAAGACCGAAATGAAGCTATTAGGAGGAAGAAAGGGGGACATAATGAGAGAAGAGAAGAGGGCTGTAGACAGAAGTGGAGGGTGTGAGCACGAACAGCATGGAGTCCCTGGGGAATTCCAGGACTGTGGGTCTAACTCAGCCAGGCACTTGACCTATGTCCCCACATCTCATACCTTGAGTTCTTCTGATACAAGTTTGTTTCTCACATTCAAAGGAAGCCATTTTCTTTCTTTTTAGCCTTTTTGATGTCTATAGGCAAAATCCCAGGGACAGAAGTTCAACCAAGTCTTTAATTTATACTTTTCTAAAGCCTGTATTTCGTCCTGGACAGCTTATGCATTACTCTCCTAAGAACTCGTTGACCTCAGTAAGTATTTCCTGAAAATGAGACCATTATTTGTCCTTACAGGGAAATTCATGAATGTATAAATGAGTGAACAAAGGAAGCCTTAATTTAAAAACAAAATTATTCATATTTGCTCAGCCAGGATAATGGATGTTCGTTCCTGACAGGCTTCTCTGCTCCTAGCCTCCTCCTGCTCTAATCCAACCTACCAGGAGAGGGACCTTCCCTAAAGCTTTGCTACTCAAAGTGGGGTTCATAATGCGGCAGTGGCACTGTCACCTGAGAGTCTGTTAGGCAGGATCTCGGGCCCTACCCCAGCCCTACTGCTTCAGAATCTGCATTTTAACAAGATCCCAGGCAATTTGGGTGCACATTACAGTAAGTAGCACCACAAAATTGAAACACAAATCTGACAATGCCTTTCGCCAGCTATAAAACCTTCAAAGGTTGCCACTGCCTTGGGAACAAAACCGAAGCTCCTAGCCTGACCTTCAAAGCCTTTGATGACACAATATCCATCTACCTTTCTACCTGACACCCTGACTCTTCTCCCTGTATCCCTGCACTCCAGCCACACCAAACCCTTCTGCCATCCCAGCCCTGCCCACTATGGCTTCGGGAAGCTGATTCTTCCATGACTATAACTCCTTTATGTATCTAGATGACCAATTTCAAAAGTCAGCTCTACCTCAACTTCCTCCAGGAAGCCTATTTGATTAAATCTGCCTGGAGGTAATCTCCCCAGTGTCCTAATACCCACCAGGCTGTGTCTAGACCTCCAAGGTACTCTGTACTTAGTGATTTTTACTTTTTTACCCTTAAATTGTTACTGATACAGAGTCAGCTTTTAAAAACCACCTGAAGTATAAAATCTTCCCTGATTAATTTTTTAACTTTGCCAATGTTCTATAGTGGGGACTCAATATACAGCTTTATTAAGTATTTGAATCTGGGGGCATGTACAGAATATTTACTGAATAAATAAATATGTTGGTATATACTTTTAAATACCATACATTAATAAATGAAGGCAGTTCTTGAATTTATGGTATTTGTTCCTAGTTGTATTCAGGTTGCTTCCTTAAAAATTCTCAAAATGGCACTTCCAGAAAAAAAGAGATTTCTAACAGGCACACACACTGAGCTACATCCGAGATGGCTCAGGGAAGCAATCACATAATTTTCATACTAAATGAAAATTTTTATAGTGGTTGTACAGGGAAACACTGAGTCAAAATGAGCAAGTTTCCCACACAGCGTGAGCAGCTTTATTCAAAAGGAGCAAATTATGGACCTTTCTGCAGCTAGATTTTTCACCCATGTGAGATGAATAAACTCCTCCTAGAAATGACTTTTATGAAATTACTTCTTCCAGGATACTTAATAGTATATTCTGGTGCCCCTGAAAAATTAATTAACCTTCCTGGTAACAACCTAACCCCTAAACCATTTGCAGTGTTTGTACTGTGGGTCAGGCTAATCTTCCCTACCTTAATTCACATCTAAGTGAGGGTGGTCTAAGTTACACTGGGGCCTCTTGGTTGCTGGCACTTTGTCTTGTGCCATTTCGTTAGATGACATCCCACTTAAGCCCAAATGTATGAACCTTTTTAAAATGGCAAACCTCTGAGATTACCAGAGAGAACTTTTTAACTTTTGGGGAGTGTTGGGAGGGAAGTAATACTCCTGCCATCATTACAGGTCAAAATACTGCTGCAGTAATGGGATGGACAAAGCTGCAGTTCTATTTTTTAGCCCTATCAGGGATAATTTTTCTGAGAGAGCCTAGAGTTTCAGAGCTTCAGGACCATACAGATATAGGGGGCCAGGCTCTGGGACTGGATTATGGGTCAATTGCAAGATCTACTAATCCTCTGGAACAAAAGTTATCTAAAAAAGTATCCTCAAGTCATCCTCATGAGACAAAGGAAAGTTACTGAAAATGCCACAACTGTTGAGCCATAACTAGGCCCTCTGGCCACTTGCTGTGGGAGCAAAATCTTCCTTTAACTCTGTGATTCTGGAACATTGGCTATTAAGCTGTGGGAGTTTTATTTTTCCTTTGAGGACAGATAAATAGCATTGCCATGTCTATAATAGAAAGCTGTCTGAACTGGCTCAGAACAGGAAAATAGTATTACAAATAATAGTAATTATTCTGTGCTGTTTAAGCAAATAGAATTAATATCATTAATACTTATTAATAATACACATATCAATAATGATGAGGTAATCAACTGATACAACTTTCTGTTGACATAAATAGTGTGCAAAGAAGAAAACATTTTCTCCAAAAGATGAAGAAATAGTAGTTCGTTGTAGGAAATATTGATAATCCCCTAAAAACGTGTTTCCCCTACATCGGCCCAAAGGGGTATATTTGTCTTCTTTTGTTAACTGGTCTCTGATGGGCTTTGTCCTCCCAAGTGTCAGCTGCTTTCAGCTGGAACCAGTCAGAGATGCAGCAGTGATGAGGCCATCCCAGGCACTGACAGTGCTACATAAATGTTTCCTTGTCCCCCCCACACTGGCGAAAGACAGGGCTGGAACAATAAGAGCTAATGATGGAACTCTGAAAGCTATCATTTTGAATCAGGCCATTACTTATGCCACCCTTATGAAAATCAAGTCAGGCTCATGCTCCGTTTCAGTTTCACTCGGCAGCTCAGCGAGCTCAGAGCAAACAAGGGGCTTCAGCTCTCCAAGGGGACGCTGGATGCCAGCATGGAATGACCACCAGCTGAGTCATGTTTCACACTTCACGGCTGGCCATGGTGTGTTACAGGCCAGCCTTCCAAACAGCCACATGCTGCTGTCTAGACAGACCCGGCTTTGCCTTCTGGCCAGTGTGGAATTCACCTGAGTCAGGGGATCTCTAGGAATTCTCCCCTCTTGTGCTTGGGGAACCTCTCTGTTGAATACCAGACCCATCCTGGCTTCTATTCTTACCATTCCATGTACTATTATGAGTAATTTAGACAGGCTTCAAGACACAGCTGTACAGATGCATGGGTGAGGCTTGCTGAGCCCAGCTTAGATTAGCAGCTCTGCCCATCTGACTCAAAGACTCACGATAAATAATATAGAGTTGTTGTTCTAAGTTCTAAGTTTTGGGGTGGTTTGTTACACAGTAGTAGCTAACTGATTCAACTCATCAGTACAGATTGATAAAAGCACAGTTTTTATGTTGGATCATCATAAGGTTAGAAAGGTAGGCTAGGCCAAGCTGCAGAGTCGTGAGTTAAAGTGGAAGACAGTTGGGAGCCATTCAAGACTTCTGAGCAGGGCACCAACATGAAGGAAAGCAGTTCTCCAGAGGCTCTACTCCACAGCAACAAGATGAAGAACAGAATGAAGTACAGAGAGTGGGGGACGGAGGGGTGATGGATGGCTAAAGAAACCAGAATGGAAGCCCTGCCCAGGCAGCAAAGAGCACCCGAACTAAGCCGGAGGCAGTAGGAACGGAGGTGTGGGAAACTCCAAAGACCAGACATGGAGGGAAGGAAAGTTGACTCTAAGGGTAGGTAGGTAGCTGAGAGGGTGACACAAAAGGGAGGAAGAAGGAAGAGTTGGTGATGTCATAGTTGAGAGGTCTATGGAAATTTAGATGGGAAAGTTTGTGCTTTAGGAAACATGGGACTATAACTCTGTAGATAGGACCCAGTAGGAAAAAATATTTCAAGGATATTTTCATAGAGGTGATGGTTGAAGGCATGGCTCTGAGCAAGAAAACACAGAAAGGAAATTAGCAATCAAGGAAAGAACCTTAATACCCATGTGCTAAATATGTTAGTTACCTACTACTGTATAACAAATTATCTCAAAATTTAGCAGCTTAAGACTTAGGAGGCTGGGAGCAATTTATCTGGGTGGTTCTCACTAATGGTCTCTTATAAGGTTGTCATCAAAATGTAAACCAGGGCTGTCATCATCTGAAAGCCTGACTGAGGCTGGAGAACCTGCTTACAAGGTGGTTCACTCATATGGCTGATGGTTGGAGGCCTCAGTTCCAGGTCATATGAACAGCATGTAGGGCTGCTTGAGGGTCCTCATGACATGGTAGCCAGATTCCTCCCAAATGAGTGATCCAACAGAGAGAGCAAGGCAGACTGCACACGTCATTTATGACCTAGCCTCAAAAGTCACATACCAGTACTTCTGTTGTGTTCGGTCAGTCACACAGACCAACCCTGATATGGTGTCACAGAGGACTCCACAAAGGCACGGGCGCCAGGAAGTGGGATCATTTGGGGCCATCTTGGAAGATGGCAAACACACTGAGGGTCAAGGAAGATGAGTAGAACTTAGAAGGATGTGAACGATAATCTAGCTGGGGAAGCAGGACTGCTACATGTGAACAGATCTGGCCTCCTACATGGGCCTTTGATCCCCTCCAAACACACAACCTCTAAAAAGTGTGCCTAGGAGAGAAGTTTTTGTCTTCCATTCAACTGGTTCCCAGAACACTTACCACATACCAGACAATGTGTCAAGGGTTCCCTGAGGATGGCACCATCATCTCACCATTTCACAGGTAAGGAAACTGATGCTGACATTACTAACCCAAGTTCCCACAGCTGATATGACATGGGGCTGGCATATGAGCCCAAGCTGTTCAACTCTGGAGCCCTCACTCTGCCCTTCTGTGCCACCATGCCAAGAGTGCAGGAGCCTGTGTGCTTTGGCCAGAAGCCCCAAACAAGACAAACCCAACAAGAGGAAACACAAGGAATGTGCCACTGAAGCTCCAGGAAGGGGAAGGACTGATGTCCACTGAGCCCTTCCTCTGTGCCAGGCACAGGCCAGACAGAGACAGAGAAATCAAGGCATGCTTACCATCCTTAGGGTCCAGTTTGCTCTCAGTGGGCTGCTCAATGAACTTCAGCAGTGGGGATCTCGACCTCTGTATGGTGGGAAGAGTAGGGTCACTGAACAGTATGGTGTCCTTGCCCCCTGTCATGAAAAAGGGGAAAATGGACATCTTATGTCACGAGTGGAGCTGTGGTTACATTGACCCCCCTCATGATGGACTGGCTATGTGGGTGAACAAGGCACCTTCATCAGTTGTAGGTAGGGGTTGAAGGAAGGGAAATGGCCATCAGGCCCATTCTGTAGTGTGAGGTCCAGGGCCAGAGTCCTGAAAGTCTGCTCAGGACATGGCTGCCCACAAATGCCACCATTAAGGAACAGCCTGTTACGTTGGACAAAAACTGAGTAGCTTTGATCTGGGTAAGACAATAACAATAATAACCACAGCAGAGTGCTTACAATTGTGGCTGTGGAGTTTTTATTTGAAAAGTGAGGAAAAATAACAGCACCCACTTCATTGGGTAATTGTGCTGAAATGAAACTGATTCATGAAAGCACTTAGACATTTTGTCAGCACTCAATAAATGTCATGTGTTGAAATTATTACTTTATAGTGGAGATAGCACTACCATATACACTATATCTGATTCAGTTCAGTTTGGTCATTAAGATTGAATAATAACTCTGTCATAAAGCAGGTAGTATCAGGTTCCCAAAATAATCACAGCTAAACTTTTACTTAGAACATACAGTCCCATACCAGACAAACCCTTTTATTTATCCGCATGGACTCCCTAAGTGGCCAGAGAAAGTTGAAGGCAAAGGAAGAAAGGAAAACCATCACAATGCTATTTTTGAAGTCATGGCAGGTTGTGGAGGTGAGGAGGAGGGAAGGGTGGCCTTGAAACTGAACCTGGTGGACAGACACAGAAGCAGACATGGAACACAGGGACATGGAATGCTGCTGCCCTAGTGGCCAGGAGAGCCCAGTAAGCAGGATTGGATCCCCAACTTCTGTCCAGGAGGCTGTAGGATTCTCTTGGTGGGAACCGTTGGCCAAAAATGAAAACCCCCGGGGCCGTGAGCCCAGACTATGCTCTCCAACCTTAGCTGCCTGACATTGAGCAGGACCTTTTCTAAAGCCAAGTCACTGAGCATTTCTGGTTCTCCGACTAGAGTCTCTAAAGTTGTATGATTTTACAGGGTTTCAAGTTCACCAAAGCACAGAATGGTATAAATGGAAAGACATCCATTCCTTTGGAGAACCAGGTGAACTTTGGCCTGTATCTCTGAGCCCTCAATTTGTTTGTAATAGTGTCTTTCCATTAGGCACATCTTATTAACTTGATTTCCAAGACTACAGCAGAGAGTTTGGCATATGGTAGGTACTTAATAAATAGCTGGTAAATGTCTGAAACAAATGACTGATGCCTTCTTGGGCCAACCGACGTCTTGGTGGGCATGGGTGCTCGCTGCTGCCTCAGGCAGACAGAGTAGGCTGTTAGCAGCCAGCACTCTGGTTTCTGCTCTCTGATGGTCACCCCAGAAGAACAGAAGTATGATAGGAGGAACCCACCTTGAGGTTCTTCACCACTGTTGTCTCATATGGGAAAAACCCAGAAATCTCCAGGGCCACAGTCTGGAGAGGTTTCCCAAAGAGAACTGTTAATCTGTAGCTTGGGATATTAAGAGGCTGCCAGAATAAAGTCAATGTACTCAGGTCACCCATTGTGCTGTAAAGATACCATCTGGAAACACCTTGTGGGATGAATGGTTCCCATGAATGGAGAACACATGCCTCAGGGTGGGCTTCTGTTTCTCTCCACCAAGGCAATAGTTACTGTCCTTAAGTCAGGGGCAGCACCACACTTCTTGACCCATCATGCCCTAGCAGGTAGGTGGGCAGTTCTCCATCCTTAAGGGGACTCGGTTAGAGATACACTCTGCCCCTCTCCCTCTGTGTCCCAACCAGCCTTCCAAGACCCCTCTACCCTGCCGGCTGAAGAATCAGGGTCCTGGGCAGAGCTGGGAGCAGCTGCAGCCACGTGAGCAAGGCAGACTGGGGAGATCTCAGCCTTCCTGACGTGAGGAATTCTCTAGAATGGAATGTCTCCGTGGCCCTCTCTAACATAGGGAGGGTGTCATCTATTTCACAATGGCTCCTTAAAAACGCTGGTGCCAGCAGCATTAATTCTCTTCAAGAATCTGAGCAATAAGCATGTAGAGAAGGGAAATAGAAGCCACTGTTCACCCATGTCCAACTGAGGTGGGGGTTGGGGAGAATATAAATGCCTCCCCAAATTCCTGCCTGGAAAGTTCATTTATAAAATATTTTAAGGATTCAGACCGTCCTTAGAAGGCTCTTAGTTCTATCATTTCTGAGTCCAGATTGCATCCATGTGGACTGAATTGCTCTCTAATCTGATGGTCTGCTGTCTCGTGGTTTCATTTTGGTTCTTGTGCTGGGAGTATGAGGAGTGGGGCAAAGGGGATCCACAGGCTAGAGCTAAACCATAACTCATGTGGAAGGTCAAACAGACCCTTCCCTTCAACTGGTGTCTGCGTGTCTGGAAGCCATCTCAACTCCTTACAACACAACATCTCTTATCCCCTTCTCCAAAACCTAGCAAGGACTTCCAAAATGCACATTTTCCAACTCAGGCTGATGCTTAGCAGGGGGAAGAAAGACTTAAAATGAAAAGCTCCAGGAGCCTGGCTATACTCTTGCCAAAATTTTTTTCTGGATTTCAGTGTTTCCTTTTAAAGCATGAGCACGTCCAGGAAAATGTCCCTCAGAGCCTAGCAAAGGTTCTGGGGAGAATAAACCTGATGGAAAGGGCTGGTGGCGGGGGGAGGTTGTTCCTTCCTGAGGAGCATAGTCAATTGCAATCCCAGCTTCCTTGCTGCAGACCCAGACCTTTTCCACTTCAAAGGGACTGGTTAAACAGTTCTGGATGTGCTTGCTATCCAGATGATTTCTCCTTGCAGGCTGTGACATCTGACACTGTGAAACTTGTCAGCTTCTCAGCAAGATCATAACTTTGCCACAACTCTATCAAACAGCATCAAGAGCTATAGAGTGCTGGCTGAGAGAGTAAGGAGGGAGGGAGAAGAGAGTCAAAGAAAAAAATCAGAGCATGCTCCAAGTCCAACAGTAATTCTGCCCTGTAGTAATGAGGGGTAGGTTCCTTCACCATCATCTAGAAGAAATTATTCACAAGTCCAGAAAAGATTGTTCTGGCTTCTGAATTCCTCTTCTCCAATCCAATTTGCTTTGAGAACAAGTTCCCTGCTCATCTGGCCAACCCCGTTCCTCTCATCTCTGAATTATAGTTCTCCAGTATGGTCGAGCACTGAAATGAAGACCTGAACACCTCCTGAGTTCCAGTACCAGCCTCTGTGGCCTTACGTATCATCTAACTTCCTAAGCCTGTTTCCCTATGTAAAACGAGGGGATCAGACTAGATCATGAAAGGGGAAAATGTTTTCTCTCACATGTCAACTCTGACCAGGAGGTGCTTCCTGGAAAGCCAATGTGGAAAACTGTTCTGAGGGCCACGTGGGAGATCAGCAAGGAAGAGCAAGGTGATTGATTAGCAATGTCTGCCAGTGGCATGGGAAAGGCTGTTGTGTAACATACACAGCAAGCGTCTGCTGTCCTTGAACTTTCTGGTCTCAGCTGTCCTTCCAGATCTGGCACTCGATGACTCTTCATATTATTCCCCCACGCACTACCATCTTTACTGCTCAGTTGCTCTGAATTATGTAGCATTTTGTGCTTTCCTCTCACTGCTTGATGTGTATTCATCTTGCTTCCCTAGTGGAACTAGGGATTTTTGAGGGGCCAAGGGGCATGTCTACAATGCATATAGAATTTTATTCACAAAGTTTATCAAAAAGATAGCAGCATATTGATGAATTAATTTATTAGAGGAGATACTAATCCTTTCAAGATGCTGGTAACTAAGAGAGAACCACAGTTCTCTGAAATCACTGGGACGCGGTCCCCTCCAGCTAGCCAGAACACTATGATTTGACTTCTACTTGGGGAGAGAGAAAGAAGAGGAGGAGGAGGAAAAAAAAATGGAAGAAGAGGAAGAGGAAGAGGAGAGGGGAATAAGGGAGGCAGAAAAGAACATGCTGATCCTTGTTTCACTATTCAGGAGGTTAAATGGAGACCATAACACAATGAGCAGACTAAAGGGACTGATGAGATTTACACTGGAAGAGGCCATTCCCCACACTCTGACCATGGTTTGAAAATAGTCATTAATTTAGGCAAATCTCACTGTATCATCCCTCATCCTTGCACCAGGGCAATGCTATTGCTATTACATAAACTCTTTCAGATCTGCGGAATTGCCACTCTTTTTCCTGTCCTTCCACTTTGTATTTATGTGGAGGCCAGAGGTTAAAACAAGCACGGCCATGGCATAAAATCCATTCAGCTGGGTCCTTCAAAGCTAATTTTACCATTTAACATTTGCTTTATACTAATTGAATTCTCTATTTCAATTGACTGCTCTAATCAGAAAAGAGCAAGGATACATACAGAATGAATTTCTATTTATTTACATGCAGGGGTGATATTAATTCACTGTGAATATTAGCCACAAACACAGATATTTCAAATAGAACATACTCCCAAATCCTACTGAAACATTGTAGCTCAGGCCTTCAGGCAGCAAAAAGAAGGAAAGAAACAATTATTATTGCATAATAGCCATTCCAACGAGACCAACCACCACGGGAGATACGGAATTCTCAGCATTCCTTTCCTATTCAACTTCTATCTTTTTACATAAGTTGTAGAAATAAAACATTGTGCAATTTCACCAAGTCGTTTGAAGAGAAAAAAAATTAGAAACTCCAGTACATGCACAGAAATAGCAATCTGACTGCACAAATAAATGATAACTTTGCCTGTGTTGAAATTCAATGCAGTGAAAGTTAGGCTTTCAAAGAAGATAAGGTTTTAACTGCCTCGAAAGGTTCTTGTGCAAAATGGATCACTCAAATCCCTTAGGATGGCACTCACCACTAATTAGTTCTATTAGGTCTTTTGACATCAAATTCAAGGAATCTTTGCTAAAAATTACAGTTCGTGAAACACTTCCAGGAAACCTAAAGCAGTGGTTCAGATTTACACTAAGAAAATGTATTTTGTTGTCCACGGCCCTGTGGCAACATTTATTTCTCATACATTACCGGGAAGCAACAGATACAATTCAAGGGGGAGAGGAGCCTGGTTTGTGCAGAAAGGTTAAGTAACTAAAAATATATGTACAACGTTGCTTCCAGGGAAAGAGGAGGTGGTGGAAAATGATAAATACAAGTTTCAGGAGTGTGTAAAGAAAAAGGGGAATAGTTGAAGGGCAGGGGTCTCATGAAGGGGATGTTTTACCAAGACAAACGGGATAAATATAGCTAATTAAAGTGAAACACCAGTCTCCTCACACCATGGACAACTGAAAAAAATCTCCAAAGGAAATTTTGACTTTCAAGCTATGTAGAAAATGGGGTGGGGAAGAGAAGAGGCTGTAAAGTGCTTTTCAGTTAGACAATTATCGGCTCCTCTATTCATTTTTAGGACTGATGATTAAATTGAACAAGTCTTCGTAAGTTCTTACATTCATTTTTAGAACTGATGATTAAATTGAGAAAATCTCTGTATATTCTTACATTCATTTTTAGGGGTGGTAATTAAATTGAATAAAGTTTTATAAGATACCTATGGGTAAAGAAATGAAACAGTTTTCTACATTCACAAAAGTTAAAAATTGAACATATACAGACATAACAATAACAATTTCAGAATGTAGGCTCGCAAAACTTCAGAGTTTCACAGATGAGAATTTGCTTATTTATTTAATTTTTATGATTTCCTCCAAAATGATGGTTTTTAAGTTTAAAACACTTGTACATTTCTCAGCAATGATCTTCAAATGAAAGGACACTGAAAAGATAGGACCTTCTTTGTAAATGAGGTGACAGCATCCTTTGTTAAAAAACCAGAAAACAATTTTTATGAAGTTCTGTTTACCTGGAAGACTCCACAAACCAGAAACTTCCAGAGTTCTTAATTTTTTCTCCAGTTCAGCCACGCGATTCCCTAGGATTCTGGAAAAGGGGAGAAAATAACAACCGATTAATGAGCATCTCATTAGCTTTCAGGGCTATTAGCAGGTTCCTTGGAAAATCCACTAGTACCCTAGTAAAAAATGTTTTGAGATTTAAGATATGTGTGAGTGTACATTTGTTGAATATACCTATATATTCAATTATACTCCCACCCACTGACACATATACTCTATTGAAAGCACATATGAAAATATAAAGTAAATGATTTAAAATATACTAAATTCTTGCCATTCAAGTGAGTTCCCTCCCACAAAGGTAGTTCCCCTGGGAAGCTAAATAATTATTCCACCATTGCCCGAATGTCTTACAGGATTTCTATTTGGGAATTGCCCATTGTTAAAGATGACAATTAATTTTGAATTCCCTTACTAATATCACAACCTGATTCTTTGAGGATGATCTGAGTTTTGGAAACAATCAAGTCTAACAAATAAGATGAGTAAACATGCTTGGTAATGAATTTTTTGAGTCAATAAAATAATAAAATTTGCCTTCTTAAACCTAACCTATAGCTGATTGGTGTCCATATCCTTGATAGCTAGCATAATGCCTGGTATATGGTAGGTGTTCAATAAATATAGTTGATTAAATAAATGCTTTCCTTTCTTCATGGCTTGTAGTTATCTATGGAGAGAATTAAAAAACAGGCTTTTCAAAAGAACTGTCAGTAACTGCAGAATAACTAGACTAATTATGTTGCTTTCCAAAATGACCATTCTGACTCGCTGTCACATATAAGTTCTGGAATGTATATTTGAAAATATACTGTTTATTTGGAAGCCAAATTCTGTATGGGAAGACATAGGTAGGCAAATATTTCACCTCCTTCACTCTACACAAAATTAAATACAGTTGGGAAATGATTTCATAGTCATCTAAAACTTCAATCACCTTCCATTGGCCTGGAAATTGAAAAACTAGTCTTTATATTATTTGGAGGACTGCCATTGCTGTGTTAAAATGATGTGGAAATCACTTTCATAACAAAGTTTCAATTTCTTTCAGCAGGAGAAATCAGAATTGTTCTCCTACCTCTCTTTCTATTCCAGAGATAGCTGCACACACCCACATACATGCGGAGACATGAATATGTATATATCTGCACATATATATGGCTTTGGAGTCATCTTTATTTTACCTGAATTGACTTGCAGCACATTAATTAATATTCTCTTTGAGTTCACAGAAAACGTGGTTTTCTTCACTGAGATTCTTAGAGCTTTTCTTTTCTTCTTTTCTTTAAGTCTTAAATTCTGCATAGTGTTTATCAATTACTTTCCATTTTCACTCCATTTGTTGGGTCTATTCTGCTTTCATGTCTCTGACCCTTCAATAAACACCATTCTTCGTAATCTCGTTTTCAATATTTTGCTCAGACCCTCTGATCCAAGCTCCCTTTTCACCAGCTGATGGGTTTGAGATGCAATCACAGCCCTGTTCAAGTTGATGCCTGTGTCTTAACGAGATCAGATCACCTGTACGTGGCTGCCTCTTGGAAACAAAAGATAAGGCTTAACACTTCTGTGTATGCTGAAGGGTGCCCCTCAGGACAACGTTCAAAGGCATGGTAAAGAGATATCTGGTTGTATTTTTTTTTAATGTTCCTGGATAACACAGCCCTCTCTCCCAGAAATGGACCAAGGTGAATTTGCTGGTGTCCCCAACAATCTACTCTGAAAGAGCCTGCCTAATTTTGTCAGTGGTGACTACTTTTTTCTTTGGCCTGACACAGGCATCTGTCACAGGGCTGCAGGTACTAAACTGGACCCAGCAGAAGTCATGGTAGTAGTGATAATTCCATCAACATCAGATACACTGTTGTTAACACAAGCAGCACAACGAATCTTACCCAACTTGCATGATCACATGTGACCTGACAAGAACCCTGCAGTGTATTATTGTGTAACTATATTGAATAACTAAAATTAACTGTATTATTGTATAAATAGAATTGTATTATCTATCCTCCCTTTACATATCTGGACCCAAAGGAACAGAGGGTTTAAGCAACTTGCCCAAGGACACACAGTTCATCTCAAAGCTGTGTCTTTTCCCAACTCCCAGGGCTCTCATCCCCCATACTCAACTTCTGCCATTAGGAAACAGAGGCACGGAAGTTAGTTAATTTGACCAAAACCACATACAGGACTCAGATGGTGATGAGTCTGGATTAGAACCTATGCCTCAGTTTGTCTCCAAAGTGCATGCTCTTAACCAATGACCCATAATGGCACCTAAAAACAAGCATTCCCATGCCTGGAGCAAGTACTTTTGAAAAACCATTTACAATAGAAATACAGTTGCAACCACAGGTGACTTGCAAAATACAATCCAAGATATTTCAAATGACAAAGGTTCCTCGTGGTAAGCTTCACACTGAACAAATGTGGCAGGTGGTTCCCTGGACGTGGTGTGATACAGCCCAGGGACAGGACAGCTCTGTGGGTGTTAGCAGTCTATGGTAATCACAGGTGGAGACGGAGGAACAGGAACAGGGTCTGTTCAATTTAGTTTGACCAATCAACTAACAATTACTGAGACTGTAGAAGATAATGAAGAGAAGCAGACCCTGTCCCTGTATTTAAGGGACTAAAGTCTGGTGGGAAACAGGTAGACAGCCACATATACACAGACATACACACATGGACAGGGCCATTGGCAGGTCTGAATAACAGTTGATCCTTGTTAATCAGTTGTTCTGTACCAGGTGTTCCTCTAAGCACTGTGCAGAGATTATGTCCTTAGTCCCTGCACCGACCAGTGAGGCAGCTCTTACTATGCTTAGTTTGCAGATGAGGGAACTGAGACTCAGAGAGATCAACCAACTTGCCCAGGGTGACACAGCTGCAAAGTGGGGGACCCAGAATCAGCACCTGGGCCTAGAAATACATAAGCCTTTCAATAAAACTGTAGCATGGAAGTGAAGAGTAAAGGAAAGGTGAATCCACTGGGCCTTCTCCGAGGGGGAACTGTCAGGCAGTGGGGAACCAGAGGGCGGAGCACACACTAGCAGAACAGAATACCTGTAGTCCTACTTCGAATGCTCCGCCAAAACAAAGCTACATTATCTTAGTCACAAGCAGCAAGCAGACCAAAGTCACATTCTACTCTTAGACCCCACTCCGTTTGTCATATAATTAGTTACCTTTGCATGCCCTCAAATAAAACATTCATTGACAGTATGAAACTTAAGGCCTTCTAAGTATTAAAAATGGCGCATTAGGTAATTCACATACTGATAGGAAGCAATCTTCAAGATCTATTGTTATGGGGAAAAAAGGCAAGGTGTACAACAGTGAGAAAAACTTTTTTGGGTGAATGCTACCTACTGTTTGTTAAACAAGAGTAAGTACGAAAGAAAAGAATGTCTATATCTACATAAATATATTTGAGTATTTATGTGTGTCTATATGAATGTATTACGTACTTCCTTACATATTGTATCCTTGGGAAGGATATATAAGGACTGAGGAATGATGGTTTTTTTCAGGAAGGAGAATTGGTTGGCTGAGAGAAAGCAGCAGAGAGATACAGTGTTTAATGTTTCAAAATTTGAACCAGGAGATGGTTCAAGATTTTTGGAGAAGAGTTGAAAAAAACTGTAAAGGTACATTAAAATTAAAATAAACCTGGCAATATGAACATGTGTGTTTCCCAAGAGAGGGCAAGAGCCCATGGAACCTGCCACGTGTGTGGCTGGAAGGAGCTGTGGTAGGAACGCATCAGGAAATCAGTCTGTCACGAGGTGTGGCAGAGCAGGCCCACAGCTTGGGGACACTGAGCTTGGCTGGCAGTGGCACGAAGCCTAGGCTTCACTGGGGGCTTGCAATGTGATCAGAACTGTAGCTGGCAAGTGGCTGGTAGGCCTCGGCGGAGGCAGGGCTGGAGTCTGAGGGTGGAGGATGGACAGGAGGGTCTTCTCAAGAAAGAGGTGACGGTCTGGTGGGAAGAAAGCCGAGGGGGCAGGTAGGAGATGGACACTGAAGGCCCACGGTAAGCACTCAGGAAACGTGTGTGGAGTAAATGGATGCATGGAGACCATGTAGCCCAATGACCATTTGGATGTACTAAGGGAACAGGAACAAAGGATTAGAAGAAGATGTAATCATCTGTTTGTCAAATAATCATGACCATGTGCTGTGGGTCCAGCACTGTCCTGTGTACTCAGAGGGAGAAGTGACCGAAACAAACCTTCTGGCCTTGGGACAGCTTTAACCCGAGTGATGTGGAGGTTTGTGGGACCTGGGTATTAAGATGTGTGTGAAGCCCATTAAATATTCTTCAAATCATGCTTTACACAGCTGCATAAAATTCTACCTTATAGCTTTACTATAACCTCAATGATTCTCCCATTTAAAAACATTTGTATTGTTTCCTTTTTTTTTTTTTTTTTTACTTTTAAAAATGAGTCCATAGTGAACAACCTTATGTATATATCCTTGAGGGTCATTCTGGTTTTTTTCCTTTAGGATAAATTCCTAGAGGCAGACCACCTGAGTTTTTGAGGCAGGCCATAAGCATTTGAAAGTGTCTTAAAACATACTAAGGAATGGATGGTCCAGCCCCTAGACCTGTCGAATTTGAGGAGCAGAAAGGATATCGGGGAAACTGTCAACCTGGCAGTTGGAAATAGGGGGTCTTGCTCTTGATGGTGAGGTGGGGACAGGACTTCTGGGAAGAGTCTGTAGAGAACAAGAGGTAAAAGAGAGGGGGAATGAGGTCCCCAGGCCCCAGGAAGAAGAGGAGGAGGGGGTGCAAGGGAGGGGGAAGAAGAGCAGAGGAAGACAGGAATGAGCAGCAGAGGAAGCTGGAGGAATCCAAGAAGATGGGTTTCAACATGGTAATTGGGATGTAGAAAAATCACAGAAGAGACTCAGAAAGGGGGTACGGGGATACTGGTGACCTGCAAAGGATGATTGTTATGAAAAATTTTAGAAGAGGTCTTGGGAAGTAGTAAAGCTGAGAAGGTCTTTCTTTGTGGTGCAAGGCATCACCAGGGGTTTACTGAAATTCAGAATCCTGACATTCCCTCTGGCAAATACCCCTGAATCTTTATTTCAAAGCAAGCACCCCTACCCAAGTAGTTCCAACATAGGTGCCCCCTCAGACACACTTGGAGGGACTGGCTGTTGAAGTTGAGGTGGCCCCCATGTTCACAAAGACTGCAGGTGAGCAGAAGTGACGGGGAGCCACAGGGCTGAGGAAAGGCTCTGGGGATTGAGGAAGATCTGCAAGGTTTCTGGATAAAGGGGCAGAATCCAGCCCAGGGGCAGCAGCTGAGCTGGAAAGAGGAGATCCCAGGAGAGCCAGGCCCCAGGAGAGATGGTGTGGGCAGGCTGGCAGGCCACTGTGTTTCCCAGAAACAAGAGGAAGATGGGGGGCAGGGGGGACACTGGTTTCAGGGGAGCTGGTAGTCTTGGGGCTCATGATGAATAGCCCGTTTTCTCAGAAAGAGAGGAACTGAGGTCACCTGCTGATAAAAAAAGTGAGGGCTTAGAAGCCCTGAGAAGTTTTGAAAGAGTGAGTGCTTTATAGGGGGTCCATGAGGACAAAGGAGGCTCCTGTGGACTGTGAGCTGCAGGGGATTCTGCTGCTTAAAAGAGACCTCAGACCTATTCTGGGGAGATTCCCATTTCTTCTCCCTCCCCTGAGAAGTATCTGTGTTTTAGTATCTGGCTGCTTCATTCCTTCGCTAAGATTTCTTTTAAAAGAAATTTTAAATCTTCTTCTGTCAATAAATCACCCTTGTCATCCCTTTGAGATTGGCCGGACTCCCTCCTCTGCTCTCTGCCTTCCTTTATATATATCGTGGTCTCCTGCCTGATGTTCCCTGCACTCCCGGCTCCTCTTTTTCCTCTTACGTTTTTACAGTACTCTCAATCATTTTCCAGTTCTCCCTGTGCACCGCCTCCCCAGGCCCCAATTCCCTGATCCCTCCCCTTCTTGCTGGAAACGCAGCCTTCCGGAGCCTGTCACTTTCTTCCACACTTTCATTTTGGGTACACATGGTCTTAAAAGCAGGTCCAGCTACATAATTTGCAAGGCCAAGTGCAAAATGAAAGAGCAGGGCTACCTGGTTAAAAAATGATTATGAATTTCAAGAAGACACCACTGGACCATGCACAGGACCCTTCTGAGCCCGGGATCCTGTGCCACTGGCCAGGTCACTCACCCTTGAAGCTGGCCCTGTCTGCAGTGCTTGTTGCTTTAATTCATTGTTTATTCACCATTCTCTGAACACTTTCCAATTTGCTTCTGTCATCTACAAGTGCTACATTAAGTTGCTTGATTTTGCCCAACTTTGTCAATGTTTATGAAAACCAAATAAAACTTTCTGTTTCAGTTGTTTCTTCCCACCATCTCTTTTGCTGATCTGCAGAAGTGCTATGAGATTCCCTTCTCAGCCCACATGCCTGTGGAAGTTGGTGCTTGGGTATTTCTGCCATTCAGAACCCCTCAAAATCATGCTGTAGATTAAAATGGCACTGAGGAGGTACCACCCCTAAAGAGGGCCCGGAGGAGAGGTAGGTACAGTACCTAGGCCATCGTATCAAGATCACCCATGTAATATGCATTACTCAGGGAATGGCTCAGAGTAAGCCTTCAATGAGCAATGACCAGTATTATTTCCTTGCTTTTCTCAGCCGATAACTAAGATACTGTCATAATGCAGACTCACAGTAATAGTTTAATAACTTTTCTTCCAGATTGGAAGGCTCTCACCTTTTCCTCCCGGAGGCCTGTAGTCCCAGCTGGTTACCACCCACCGCTGGCAGCCATTGTCCCACATCTCTGCGGCCCACCCCCCACCTAAAGGTATGGCCACCTACTTGTTGGTCTGCCTCTGGTGCTGGATGACCATGTTTTTCTCATGGATTGTCTCCAACAGGGCCGTTGCCAGAGATTTCAGATCAGAAATGGACTGTGGAGTAGCTGGGAGACTGCAGCCATGATCCTCAGATAATAAGTCCTGAACTAGGTGGGACATAAAATTTACAACTCAGCCTTAAATCCTTCCGGAATGTTGGAATGCAAATCAATGTCAACTCTTCCCCAATAATGAAGCTTGAAGAGGTTCCCAGCTTCTGAATGCTATGTTGTATTGAAGAGTTCACTTCAAGTGTCAAAAGCAAAAGAAAACCAAATTCAGTGTGAAGGTGAGACAGAAAGGAGGATGTTCTCATGGACTACTTTCAACAATTTTAAAAGGATAATAATCTATTGCACGTGTCCGGTATCTTACACTTTCAAAACACTTTCATACAGACTCACTAATTTGATACTTAAAAAAAAACCCACGTGGGCAGTATTATTTATTCCCATTTCATAGACAGGAAAGCAAGTTACTGATGGGTTAAAAACATTTGCTTAAGGTCATCCAGCCATGCAATGACAATGACCCGAGTCCTGAGCAACTTGCTTGGATCACTTTCTCATGGTGGGCTATCTTTGGTGAGTGGCAAAACCAGGCAGGAGATTACTTAAAATACAAAATATATTTTGTGTAGGCATGCTTTTAGAAACAAAGAGATAACACAAAACACAACAACCACTTGTACTCCTACCAGACAGAAAAAAAGAAACAGTATAAAATTTTCACTGTGTCTTTGAACACCATTTTCCTATATGCCTATATGTAGATATATAAACTCATACATTTTTTTCTTCAAAAATGGAGAAAGCTCTTTTTTTCTACTTGACCCTAGTCTCCATCATTAATAGCTCCTAAAACATGAAGTGTAATGGCTAAAATATAATGTAATGGCTCACACAGTCCATGTATAAATATATAACTTACTTAACTACTGCTGAATATTGATAAAGTTTCCTATGTTTTTTATTGTAATGAATATATGAAGAACTTTCTTGAGGCAAAATTTTTCATATGTCTGTAATTATTTCTTGCTGGCTCAGTGGGGATCGATTTAAAGCTTTTCATAATAGGTTGCCAAGTGGTTATATAGAAAGATTGGGCTGGGTTTACTGCTCTGCCACAGCGTTTGAATGTGGCTGGCCTTCCCCATGTCAGGGATAATGTCTTAACGTTCAAAGATATTTGGCTATCAAGAGTATCCAGAGCTAACTTAGACGGGCTACATCACATTTATGTAGAGTATTACAGTTTTCTTCTTAAAAACAATTCTAGGGTGTCCTTGTTTAGTTGAGTGAAAAAAGGGAGTTGCCTGGAAAAGTGCCTTCGTTATCAGGTAGGCTAGAGATTCAGCACTTTTTTTTAAGCCAGCCTAGCTCTAATTAAGACTGCCACCTGATCGTTGCTGGTCTGCACTGCCAACAACTCAAAAGTGGGCCAGTCGAGCTTGTTCAACTTGAGGCTCATGTTTAGAACTGAATTCCCAAATATTAAGTGTCAGAAGTGAGCACTCTGCTATTTATTCCCCTGGACTGTTCCTGGAAGATCATTATTTTTCATCAGAATTGACAAGAAGGTGGAAGAAAATTGCAATCAATAAAAGCTTCTTTGAAAAAGGCATATGTTCCATGATAAAATGATTTCAGCAGCTATGAGACTTTTCTATTCTGCTCATAGAGGCCAGGAAAAGGAGAAACTTGATGGGGTTGGAGAATATACCTGGAAATGCTAAACTGGTGATCAGAGAAGGGAAAACACTCCTGAAAGAAGAGCACAATGCGGGAAATAGATGCAAATGGGGTTCAATCATTAGAGATAATCTCTAATGCTGTGGTTCTCAAAGCAGGGTCCCCATACCATTATCAGCATCATCTAAGAACTTTTTAGAAATGCATATTCTAAATGGGTCCAGCCCAGACCTACTACATCAGAAACTCTGAGAGAGGGCCCAGTGACCTGCATTTTAACAAGCTCCCAAGCAATGCTTATGGAGGCAGAAGTTTGGGAACTGTTCTAAGAATCACCTTAGTTCCCTGTTCACAAAACAAGATATGGACTCACAGCTCTAGCTTTCCATGACCGGGACCATGCGTGGCTCCTCCCAGAGAGCAAACCCTACCTTGCTTTGCAGACAGGACTCCAGTCAGAGCGCTGCTGCTGGATTTACCCTGGCCTTTTGAGTTTTTCCGTCTCTCGAGAGCATTCTAAAGTGGGAGAAAATTAAAACTTCTGTCAGAAAAGCCAATCATGGAAAAGTACCTACGTACAGTAGATGAATCCTCCCATCCAGCACACAAGAACACTTTGAGAACTCCAAATGCTGGTCCAACTTTCAGAATTCTGAATCCTTGCCAAAGAGTTATGATTTTTATGGACTGGGTAAAGAGTTTTTTTTAAAGTTGGTGCCTGGTGAAATGACTGAAATTATATTCTCCTATATATAAAAGACACTCAGTGCATATTTGTTTAATTAAATCAAGTCTCAGCAAGAACTCAGACTAATGTGTGAAGTCACTGTATGAAAGCCTCTTCTGAACAGACATGAGAAGGAGAACATGTTTACTTTCCTGTACAAATGCCAAAGACTGTTAGCGGGATCTGGAAGGATTCTGTGGCTGGACTGAAACAAAAGTCATGATGGAATAGTGACATCTGCCCTGGACACAAGATTAAGGAAATATATGTGTGCCACCTAAGTGTCATTCCTAGGACAGACTCTTACATTAAAATTGGTATTTCCTATATAGTACTATATATATGTACTTCTATGCTTGGCAGAGAGAACTGAATAAATGTTTAATGAATGCATACACACATTTTTAAAACTTACATATTAATTATACAACTTTAAAAGCTGTATTCTTCTTTGGCTGCATGTGTATATATAGACTGGTGTGATCTAAAGTATGGCCCCCAAAGAATGGAAACTAAGAACAGCATGGAGAATTCTGAGAAAAAGCTAACATTAAAGGCCAGGAAAACGAGAAGTTTCTCTCAAGCATCTAGCCTGCTGTAAAGCTTCCCTCTCAGGAAGAGAAATCAATCTATTTTCAAAGCAGAGAAACCCAAGAGATTTTTCTAATTATAACACTTACAACTGACATCTGCAGAAATAGATATTATCAAACTAATGGTGCTGGAATCAGACTAAGTAACAGTGGGGAGAATTTAAACATTCTGTCCTTTCAGTGTGATACGAACATGGTCGTTCAGAGTGTGATTTCCCAATCTTTGTTTCTTTATCACTCAGAAACTATTTTCTTACGGATGATGATGAGACTAATAGCATCTGATGACAGAACATTTTACAGAAAAGCCAGATGAGAAACCTAATTTCTTCAGGACCCGAGGCTGTAAGGCGGCCACCTCCAGGTTCTAGTGGCTCCTGTGTGTCCTGTCCAGATCATAGCAACAGAAGGAGCTCTTGGAAAGGCTGTTTCTGTTGTTTTGGGGGGTTAATTATTAACAGTTACCTCAGAGCTCTTATTGGACTCTACCTGGGAGGGCAGGCAAGCACTAAAATATCTTTGGCACATAGAAGAGAATTAAAATAGAATGACATTTAGATGCACGATAGTGAATCACCACCACCATCATCATGACTTTCTACCTTGTATTTGGCGATGTTAGACTTCAAGAGGTTGACCTCTTCGTGAAGTTGCTTTAATCTCTCTTGAAGGTACCTGGAAAAAAATTATAAGCATTCAGAGGCAAAATAACAAAACATACACTCATGCAGGAGAGGAAAAAAAAAGAAAACCATGTGCCTGAAGACCCATCTTTTACATAAATTCCTTTTTACCAGTGGAAAGGGGAAGTACAAGTGCATTGCTGTTCCCTCTTCTTAAATGGATGCGATCAAGGTCAAATATGCCCAAATGATAGCAACCCCACTTTAGAACAGCCCTCTGCAGAGATCCCCTAAGGGGTAGCAGCACAGTTTTCACATAATTCTCATTAAGATGATTCCACTGGGAAGGGAGGCAGGAAGAGGCGACACCAGACATAACATTAAGTTAGACATATATACACACTGAAGTTTGCCTCGGGGAAAAGAAACAGCTAAGGGAATTTCTCAATTTATTTTCTTATTCTTTCCCCTCTCCTTGATAGCAGTAACAAGCTGCTGTCACTGGCTCCCTACCCTTCCCACCCAATGGGGAGGGTAGTGGGGAAGGGAGAGAGGGGTATGTATCTGGGTGTGGAGGTGTGCAGTATTTCTTTTCTGACTCTACGACTAATATATGATATTAATATCATCGTTGTGGGGTTGTGACTCTCCTTTCACTGTGAGGCAGTTTTCTCAAACATAAATAGGGCTGCAAATAATTCCCAGCCTGCAGGCCCGTGGACAGCCAGCATTCTACCTGTGTAGGCCTGGGTTTCGCCACTTGCCTGTTCTCCATACACAGGGCGTCCACATCAATGATACGGTTCTCGTGCCCACCCAGGATGTGGTTTAGCTCCTGGTTGAGCCTCTCCACTTTGTCCTGGTAGGAAGACCGCTCTTCTTTGACATCCTGAAGCTCATCTACAGAGGCCTGCAGGTCATGCTCCAGAGACTCAATCTGAAACCAAAGGGAGAGCCCTTACTCAAGATGTTCTTCAGTTGTTGGCTTTATGGCCAGAGATGGAGCCTTCTGCTCCGTTGGCTGACTTTTAGAGCTTATTAATACCACCTGCATGCTATAAAGACCATAAGTGCCATGCACCGGAATACAGTAAAAGCTAAAATGAAGGGGATGACTTCCTGACAGACACTTACAATATCTAGTATAGGATGGGGCAGCAGCTTGGAAACGCAGAACTCATTCTGTACCAACTGCAGCATGGCCCTAAAGCCTGAGGCTTGGAGAAGGCAAATCCGGACATGGGGAAGAGCAGCTAGCATCTTACACATATATACTTTTTCAAAATCCACCAGACCCAGAAGTCATCTTCTGCTCTTCAAAACCAATTAGTAAGAGGAGGAAGACGAAGTCCAGGCTCTCATGGCTAGTTCCTAACTAGGACTCAGTACCCATTGAGATTTTGCCTAAAGAGCATCTCTCGGCATTTCAGTGGAAACTTGCAACTTAAGACCAGCTATGTCTGGTGTTGGGTGGGTGGGTAGTGTCTTGTTGTCTTCAGAACAATGGCACCCAGAGTAAGAGAGCAGACCTCCTGCAAGCCAGAAATGCACGCGGCAACTTGGGAACCTCGCATAGTCCTGGGGAAGTACCTGTGTTCTCCTTCCTCCCCTGACTCACAGCCCAAACACGCCACACTCGCTAAGGGACATTCCCCACTCCCAGTGGATGTTAGCAATGACCTGCTCCTTGGCTTTCTCCAGCTGCTGAACCAAGTCTTCACGTTCATGGGCTGCAAAGTGCCGCACGCCGATTTCTTCATCTCCGAGCCTCTGTTTGGCAATTGTCATCCTCAAGAGCTGCATTTGCCAGGAGTAGAAAAAGAAAAAAGAGAGAGAGAGAAATGTGTATGGTAAGATGAACAGATCCAAATAAAAACCCAAGATTACTAGGCAGAAAGTTTTGGGAGAGAAGTTTTTTTTTAAATACTAGGGAAAGGCATAAGACAAAGAAATTTCTTGCCAATATCATGAATTAAAAAAATATGTAATATATAGTATTTTGTACACACATGCACACACAGACATGTACATGCATAAAGAAAGAGCCTGGGCATTTGAAGGTGGATATCCTGCATCCCACAGTTACATTGAGGAAAAAAGCCCTGGGTGTCTTTTAAGTTTAGCAAAGACTGATAAATACACGAACACAATGTTGCGAAGGATCTGCTGAGATGGGAAGTATCCGATACTCTTAACAATTAGGCTATGTTATCAAGAGCCTTAAAAAAGTCCCTACCCAATGATCCAGTAACTATTTCTGACAATCTGGGCTAAGAATAATCTCACACATACACTAGCTTTAGGAAAACAGAAAAAGTAGATTACACTGTCATTTATAGAAAAAGTTAAAAAAAAAAAAACTAGAAACAATGTCTAGCAATAGTGGAATGACTAGCTAACCACAGTCCACAATCAATGAATGGGCTAGTTTGCAGCTCTTTGTGTGATGTGAACTACGTAATACCACAGAACATGCTTATGATGTTGTGTTGACTGGGGAGAAAAGCAGACTCCCTTTCATATGCAGTATGATTGAAATTATGCTAAGAACCCATACACAAAAGAAAAAAATTACCAAATACTCCGAAAACTTAAAATGTGTGTTTAGGCAATGGCAAAACTATGTATGTTCTGCTGTTTTCTTTATTTTAAAATAAGCATACATGACCTTCATAACAGACTTTTATTTGTATGTTTAAAAATCCCCAGGGATAAAAGTCCACAGTCTTCAAAATGTAATTTTCCATAAGTTCCCCAAACTCTGGAGCCAAGCTCCATGCATAGCCCCAAACCTTCTTGTAGAACCATGACAGCAACTATGGGAGAGATGCCAGGAAGGTCCGAGGGTCCCAGAGCATCCCTTCCATGCCGATCACAGTGCCAAGTTTTTTAAAGTTTGGCACTGCTTCCTAAAACTTCTTCTGAAGAGGTTGTCAGCCTGATTCCCCACCTTCCTGTGTGCAGATGGGCTCCATACATAGATGAGATCCTGGGACAGTTTTTGTCACACAGATCTGACCCAGCCAGCTGTGCCTGAGTGGGGCATGCTCTTCCTTGTTTGGGGAAGAATTGTAAGTTCATTGCCAGTAGAGTAAATGGCTTTATTTTCAAGTCTCTAAAGGATTTAGGGTCAGGTGAGAAATAGAAAGTCAAAAGCCAAGGTAAAACATTAAGCAGACTGAAACAACAAATAACAGCAATGAACTTTGAAAGACATACTGATGGAAGAAAAGAGCATTTTCAAATGACATCTATTTTGGATCCTTATTTGAAAACTACTCAATTGAATTAGATGAATATTTGTTGTGTACCTACTATGAGCTAAAGCACCACTGTGATTGGGAAGACGATGTTCTCGGCAGGCAGAATGGCTTGAACAATAGCCTGGCAGGGGATGGACAACACTTAGGTGTACAGATGGCTGTCCTTAAAGGCACCTGATCAAGTCGCTTCTTATTCCTCAAGGATTCTGTAATTGTGAGTTTGCCTACCTGCAAACTTATTTGTAATCTCAAAATCAACATTTTGGTGCTTTCACTTCATGGGCGAATACTAGCAGATAAGCCCAGAGTTGTGAAAAATGTGAATCATCCTACCAGAATGCTCCCAGCTAAGGTAGAACAAGGCAATAGCAATACTCTACTTTCTTGTTTCAGCTCTCCTACTGTAAACAAGTGTCCTTTTTATGGTCTTTTTAGTGTTTTCACATTTTTAAGCTTTTTGGCATGTTGCTGTTTATAATGGCCCCTGCACAGTGCTGAAGTACTGTCTGGTGTTCATAAGGGTGGGCTCCCGTCTGTGACATGCCTGACAGAGAATATATGGGCGTTAGATAAACTTTGCTCAGGAACGAATTACAGTGCTATTAGCCTAGAGTTCAAAGTTACATAAACAACAATATAAATTTTAAAAGGTTCCTGTAAACAGAAACACACAGAAAGCAAAGTTATGTAGTGATCAGTTGACATAAATATTGTGACCAGAGGCTCAGAGGAACCTAATCTTGCATTTCCCCTAGGAGCAATGATTATTTGCTGATCAGTGCTGGCAGTGAATTTAGAGACTTATTTACAGCAAATAATGGGAATCAACTGTATTAGGGCAACATGGGGTTTATGGCAGAACTGGGTAATTCAACTGAAAGTTGATATGTGAAAACAACTTTTATGTCACACAATCTCTTGGCTCAGGACTTGCAGAATCCCAAGTGGTTCTACAGAAACACAGGCAGCTAACCAAATAAACATTTCTCAGATAAAAGGGTCTAAGAACAAGAAGGCTTGTGCCTTCTTTGGCATGAGGCAACAGGAGGCCTGAGACGTGGCTTTGAAAGTAGGGCACTTTTCTTAGTAATGTGAAAAGCCAGACTGACAGCCTGAACTTTAAGTAATAAAACACCACTGTGGTTTTCCATTCACGGTACGCTTCACTGAACAGTTAATTTAGAAACACACAATGATGTTTGCTTAATGTCAATTAATTATTAAACATGTTTATTGAGGTCTGACAGCCATATAAGAGAGTCATCTTTTATATACTAGATGCCTGTTAAGCTTCAATAAATATGTTAACAATCGTTTGGTGTTTAATGTGCATACAATATCGCTTATTAAATCTCAGGGCTGCATTGGTCGAAACACTTATTTTTAAAACTAAGGCCCAAGCTGGTAATAGGTGAATCATCAGTTCATCTGAAACTCAAGTATAATCAGCTGAAGGAGTCCAAGGAGGCCACTGCAATAAGGGTGGCATCATCCAGAGAGTTATCCTGCCTTCCCAGCTGCCCTCGCAGGCCCTGGAGTCTGTCTTTGCTGGGGTTTGTGTCCTGGCTCCAGTCTGCAAGCTGTGCAACCTTGGGCTCATGTCTGAACTTCTCTAAGTTGCAGTATCTTCCACGGTAAAAATACAACAGTAATATATAGCTTCCTTGGATGGTTGCTATGAGCACGAAGTGGGAGAGAGGGTGGAGCTGCCTTAAATGAGCATTTGACTTAGGGGAATTAATAAGGGGGAAAATGAGGAGGAAAGAGAGATGGAAGACAAAATGAGAGAGAAATTGGAATTTTAAAAATTGGATGACTCTGTCCACCTTTGCTTTCAGTGTCCCAGACTGAGTGTGAGCGGGAAGGGGAACCAGTGATACATTTAGGCAAAATCACACTGTTGGTGTTTTATACAGAGTGCCGCTGTTCAGGAGCATAAATGACCACGTACCCTGAACTTTATGGACAACTTAAAGGACCGTCAAAGGGAATTTTGGCTAAACACAAGTTTTTGCCTCTCACTTGCTGACTTCAGGGCCTAACCCTAAAAGAGAATGTGATTTCTTACAATACTTAGCACAGCCCCTGGATTATAAAAATTGCTCAATAAATGTTAGCTGCTATTATGATTACTGTTATGATTATCATCACTTCACCCTCTGCATGAGTTTCCCCATACACACGCCCACTGGGGAAGTCTGATCTTTCTTCTAAGCTGGAGGAGGCAGAGCTCTGGAGCCAACTTTATCTTTAGACTGCAGACAATGATGTTGATTTCCCACCCTGGAAATGGCTATGAAGCAACTGCTTGAAGCCTTTAATTCTCTCAAACAGGGCCATCAAAACTCTAAGGCCAACCTCCCTGTGCCAACCGATGAGGTGGATCATTGCCCTGCAAGGTGCATGTACTGCCACCAAGAGATGCATTCATTTGTTGATTTAGGTGGAAATAAACATTTATGAATGAATTATGGGTGTGAGTCGTCAGCGTATGGATGAGACACAGCTGCAGCTGGGACAGGGCCATGAAACAGTGTGGCAAATGGCTCTTGGGCACCCTTCCCCTACCCTGCTGGTGGAGCCCGAATCCTCCGCCAAGGCCCCGCTCAAACCCTGGTCCCCACAGGGCCCCCCAGTGGGAATGACTTGTTCCTTCCTTGATCTCTTCTGGGGCTTCATCCCTCAGAACCCTCCACATTTTCTCCCTCATCCTATTGCATTTGCCTCAAGCCAGTGGACACTGAGAGCAGCCGGTAGGACCAGCTATTATTCCCTAGGTGTTCTTTGTGCTCAGACCCTGCTCTGCTGATCCTAGTCATGGGTCCTTGGCAGGTCTTCTAACCTGGTTGGGCCCCCAGGGACATCAATTTCTTTTGAAAATGGGGATCATCTTAGTCCATTCAGGTTGCTGTAACAGACTATCATAGGCCAGGTGGCTTATACACAATAAGCATTTATTTCTCATAGTTCTAGAGGCTGGGAAGTCTAGCAAATTCTGTGTCTGGTGAAGGCCTGCTTCCTGGTTCTTAGATGGCAGTCTCTTTGCCGTGGCCTCACATCGGGGAGAGAGAAGAACTATCTTGGGCTACTTTGTTCGCTGATGCTGTGCCTTTGGGCCCACATCCTTAGTATTCTCATTTTTTGCAATATCGATAGGATCAGAATTTTCCAAATCCTGAAGTTATGGTTCCTTTTTGCTGAAAAATTCCATCTTCAAATCATTTCTCTCTTTCTGCATTTTATAAGCAGTCAGGAGAAACCAACCTGCTCCTTCAAACTCTGCTTAAAACCTCCTTAGCTTAATACCTAGTTTCATGTCTAGGAATTTCTACCTTACATAAAACAATAGAACTTGAACACAGTTTGGCCAAGTTCTTGGCCACTTTATAAGAAGGATGGCCTTTCCCCTAGTTTCCAATAATATGGTCCCCATTTCTATCTAAGATCTCATCAGAATCATCTTTGCTGTTCAAATTTCTACCAATGGTCTGTTCAGCATTACTTAGGCATTCTCTAAGAAGCCTGAGGCCTTCCCTATAGTGCTCCTCTCTTTTTCCTGGGCCCTTATCAGAATTGCCCTATATGGCCTGTTCTCAACAATGTGGACTTTCATAGCAGGCACCTCAAAAGGCACCTATCCTAGTCCATGAGGGCTGCTATAACAGAAGACCATAGAGTGGGTAGCTTATAAACAACAAAAATGTATTGCCTATAGTTTTGAAGGCAAGTAAATCCAAGATCGAGGCACCAGCAGATTTGGCGTCCAGTGAAAGCCTGCTTCGCAGTTCACAGCCAGCCATCTTCTCATATGTCCTCATGTGGCACAAGGGGAAAAATCTCAGTAAGGCTGCTTTTATGAGGGCACTAATCCCATTCATGAGAATTCACCATCATAACTAATCACCTCCCAAAGGCCCCATCTCCAAATACCATCACTTTTGGGGTTAGGTTTCAATGTATGAATTTTGGGAGACACCTTCAATCTTTAGTAAGGATAAAAGTTATCTTGCAGACAGGATAGTTATGTACAGCTGTCCAGGCTGTGCACTGCATAACACCAAGTCTGTGGGTCTCTATCCCTACAGTGTAAAGACGTAATGCAATAATCACTGTTGATGTGACTCTTTGATGAGCTTTGAAAGTGCAACCCCCAGTCATAGTTGGTATGGTTTTGATGCTTGTACAGTGATTCTCTATTTGCCAGGGTTAATGGGAAGATCAGAAGAAAGAATTGTTAACAGGAAGTGGATGCTATTCCTTCCTCACTCCCAGTCCTTGTGCACTGCTACAAATAGGACCCCTCGGGAGAGGTCAGCCTCAAAAGGCATTTATTAAACATTCATCTGGCATGGTGCTGTGCTGGGTGGCTTAATAAACAAGGCTCTGCCTATCTTTTTTTTTCTTTTCCTGTTGGTTTTCTCCACATCCTCTCCAACTGCCCACTGACTTTCGGAAATGTCCTAGAATAAATTAGACACAAAAGCTTAAAAAGGCTCCAAATGGGCAACTCTGTTGTACATAACACAGTCCAAATTCCTAGACCTATATGACAATCCAGTCCTAGCTTTAAACAAAAGGATCTGTCACTTAAGGGAAAACAACAACAACAAGTTTTCATTCTATTCCTCCCAAGGGTCTGGAGATCATACCACACACACTCACTAGTGTGTGTTTTAATGTCTCGCAGCTAATGAGCACCCAGTTTAGGCCAAACAATGTGTAAGAAGCTTTTCTTATACATCATACCTCCAGTGGATTTTCACTGTCCTCAAATAAATGCCAAGGCCCTTAGTCAGCCTTACAAGGTACAACAGAGGTCGTGAACTGCTCCCTGCCTGCCTCCTGACCCCACCACCAACCATTTTCCTTATTCTCTGTTCTCTAGCTACATCAGCTTCCTTTCAGTCTGAAAGATATAAGCTTGGATCTGCCTCTGGGCCTTTGCACATCCTCTGCCCTTGGTCTGTCCAGAACCAGCTTCTTTCGTTTCTTTCAGGTCTCAAATCAAATGTTACCTCCTCTAAGACATCCTCCCTGGACACCATCACTGAAGCC
Organism: Manis pentadactyla; assembly: GCF_030020395.1. Classification (NCBI taxonomy): domain Eukaryota; kingdom Metazoa; phylum Chordata; class Mammalia; order Pholidota; family Manidae; genus Manis; species Manis pentadactyla. Next base: position 19,684,481 of record NC_080023.1, read on the forward strand.
ATTCACCTCCAAGTGGCTCACCCTCACACCACCCTGCCCGACTGTCTTCACCCTACTTACAGAAATGACCTCCTCCATCTGCTCATGTCTCCCCACCATCAGCTCCAATAGAGCAGGCTCCTGACCTATCATATGCACTGACTGCCCCAGCACCTGTAACAGGACCTGGCTAACCATCGAGAGTCCCTAAATGCTTCTTAAATGTCAGAATCCTCTCATTTGATGCTCCCCACAACTCCAGGAGGCAGACACTGTCATGACCTCTTTAGAAGAGAGAACCCCCAGAAAGGCTGACACACAGCTGCAGCTAGGTCTCCTCTCCCTGGGGCCCACACTCAGCTCAGCAGGCACAGTGTCCCCTCACCTGACCTTCTAGTCTCAACACTTACAACAAACACAGCGCTTCCCATGCCAGGCCCTGCCTTAGGTGCTCACTCACATCAGACCATTTACACCCAACAAGCACACTCAGAGGTACCATTACTGTCCACATTTCCTGATGAGAAACCGGGACACAGAGAGGTGACATAAGCTGCCCACATGACAAACCTTATAAAAGGTAGGGCAGAAGTTCAGTCCTGGCTGCCTAAGGTTCTGGAGTTATTGCTGGGCTGCTTCTCTCCCCAGCTCCACAGCCACAGCCCAGCTGCTCTCAGCCGAGTGTGTTCTGGGTTAACTCTTCATGTTTAATTCTCATAAAAGGCTCTCTGGGCCCCCTGCCATGCCTCCAGCCTCTCAAGCTTGTCTCGGCACCTCATCCCTAGGCCATCTGACCACCTACCACCATGCTTCCTTCAGGTTTCTGTGCAAAAGGAACATGAACACAGGCAGCCTTCCCTGACCATGCAACATAAACAGTGGCCCTGCCCTGCCCTGCCCGGGCTGCCCTCTACAGCACTCTACGTCATTTCTCCACTTAGCACCCTCTCACCTATTATACTGTATTTCATCAACTATAAGCCTCCATCAACTTTGAGACCCACTATTATGCACCTCTAAAAAAGAATAAAAAGTGCTAATCATCACTACCTGAGACCACACTGACTGTATCAGAAATGTTCAAATGTGAAAAACTGTGCATCTCAGAATCGGCAAAATATAATCCACATATTTGTGTATTTGCTTATGTCCTTTTGTCTCTGCTAGAATGGGAGCCCCATGAAGGCAGGGCCTCACTGTTTACTGCCCTGTCCCTAGGCCATGTGGTCGGATCCTCAGTAAAAAGGCATTGAAATATACCACCCAGCACAAGGCAAGTGCCACTGTTATCTCCAGAGCATACATGAGAGCAACTGACGCACACAGAAGCAGAGCAACTGGCCCGAGATCACACAGCTAGAAGCCCCTGAATTACTTCCAGACAGTTCAGTACACATTGCTCTCAGTGCCACAATCTTTATAGCACCCCATCAAACAGTTCTAAAGCTGCTTCAGCTTGTCAGTTTATTGTAAGTTGGATATGTTATATTATAAAATAAGTCTTGGGCAGAGGTATCTTTCAGAATCAGTTCTCTACTTAGAAGTGTAATTATGGCTCATGGTCTATGGGATGAATATCCAAAACCATGCTGTGTCGGTCTCATGGGCCACCCAAGCTATGAGCTCATGTAAGACAGGACAGACTCACATATGGTCTCTGACACCAAATGTGTCTAATTTATTTGATAGTAAAACATTAGGGAATACTGAACTAATCGGGCCTCTTGCTCAACTCGCTGAGCATTGTCTACAGTTCACAATTAAGATCCCAGTTAGAGCAAGATATGATGGGCTAGAGTGGTAAAGGGCACTTATCACTCATTGTAATTCTTTGTAGTTAATTTCTATAATGTCCCAAGGTGATGGCTTTTCATTAGAGTGCCCTCTTCATTTGGGTTTCCTACAGGCTAGGATTTCTCTGTGCTTCTTTGAAGCATAAAGAGGAATACTTAATAAAGAGCTCTCTGATCCTCACCCAGGACCATTAAAAACATCCACAGCTGAGCACTCTTTTTTTAAAGAAAGTATTTTTTCTTTCTTTGTACTTTAATTAGTCTCCTGCATGCTCATTGGTCTGCCTTTATTGGCTCGTGGCTTGACTTAATTGATTTGCTCATCAAATCATCCAAAAGTCCTATAGTCAATACAGGTATGTTCACAGAAGGACTCTATCGCTTTATGGTGCCAACACCAGATACAACAGAGGTATTTAGAGACTTTCAGCTGCTATAACTTAAAGCTCATTATTAAGGGCAAAACCTGTGTTCAGCTACATTTACATTGGCCAGGGGGGCCCGGGAAATGGGAAGGTATGACACCGGTAGGAGCAGTTGTCCACCTGAACATCCTCGCCTTTGAGTACCTCACATTGCATTATCGTCCTATAAAAATAGTCATGAGACTATTTTCTTACTGTCTGTCTCCCCAGTTGGAATATAAGCTCTATGAGAAAGGGCACCTTTCTTATTCCTTGATGTAGCCACAGCTCCTAGAGCATTATTCAGCATATAATAAGGCCCAAATAATGTGTTGAGGAATAAATGATGAAACCTGACAACAATTCTATAAGTAACATTACTCCCATTTTACAAATGAGGCAACTGAGGCCTGGAGGGACTATTAACTTGCTCAAAGCCACAAACACAATAACTGGCAGAGCTAGCTATAAACCTGGGTCTAACATTTTCCAGAGATGGACCTCTTAGGTGACATTGCTCTACACCAGCTGGCGGTGGCAGGCTGAAGCTCTTTTCTGGAGTGCTAATCTTTCCAACTCCTAGTTCAGCGACTCCACTTTGGTAGCCTGATATTTGTCATGACATCAGTAATTACACCACCAAAATGAGCAAAGTGCTACCATCCAGGCTTCCTCTTTTGGAGAGCTGGTCTACCAGCACACCGCTGGCTATCTGTGATTCAAATGTGCTCTGCTGGGTTCACTCACTCTTACTCATCCTTAATTTCCAGAGGCCTCCTTCTTCCTCCTGGTCTTTCCCTGGACCCACTCTTTCCTTGCTGCCCAGAAGAAGAAGCAGGCAGATGTCTGGGGCAGGAAGGGGTGCTGCCATCCTCTCAGTGGGCTGCTTTTCAGACCGGAGGCCCCAGCATTGTCTGCGTCTTTCCACTTCATTGGTCCTTATTCCTCACCGAGTGCCATGGCGAGAGCCCTGGGCAATCCCCCATCCATGATAAGCTTTTCCCAGGGTGATACGTAGAGGAGAAAGTCTTCACTTCTCCCACATGCCTCCTCTTTCCTCGTTAACCTCTCAGGTCTATAATTATCAAGGAAGGGAAGGGAGTAGAACAGGTTTTCCATCTCACACCTTTCATCTGGTTTGAAATGGGGGTTTGTGTCTGCCCAGGAGCCCTGAGAACTTCTTGGCAGGTGGTGTTACATCACAGGACCCCCACACTCCATCACAGAAACCCCAGCCACCAAACCCCACGGAGGCACTAAGCTGCTTGTAAGTCAGCATGGCAACAAATCTTTCAAGAGGCGGTTTGAAAATGCTTTATGGCATGTAGGGTTACCAGGCTCTAGCTGAACAAATGGAAAAATTAGTCTACCTTAAAATATCCAAGGCAAGTCATTTCCTATCACCTTGTTTCTTACATGTACTTAACATCTAGAATCTGGGCTTCCCAAAATGTGGCCAAGGGTCATCAGTTAAAATGGCAGCTCGGAGATAAAAATCCTCCACTTTAATAGGCACTCGTAAAATGATGCCACTGGCCCTTCTGTTTGGAAAGGGAGCAATTAGGAGCTTAACAACAATTATTAAGTATTCTTGAATTTAATGGGCTTGAGCCAGCCCCTTACCCCATGTGCACCAGGGCTCAGCAGCAGACTCTGTTCTCCTGACGGGGCCTCCCCAGGGCGTCACACCTTGAGTTTGGTTTGGTTCCTTTCTGGGATGGAGCCTCTTGCTCTTCTACTGCTTTCCTGTCCCCATATTTATAAACTACTCTTCATCCCAGGAAGAGAGCTCATGATGATGGCCAGAGTGCAGTCAGCCCATTTGTTTTCTTATATTCTTTTTCCTTACTTTCTTGAACCTGTTTGCTCTTCTTTTCATTCCTTTTGTTCATGCATTTTATTCATTCGCTCATTCATGTATCCATGTCATTGCTTCAATAAATATTTATTAAATAATATCTATGTATCAGGAACTAAGAATGTTGATTCCTAGGGATTAAGCAGTATACCCGCCAGGAATTCAGCCTGCAAAGATCTCACCCTTGGCGGGGAGAGTGCCACACAGGTGTAAGCAGAGGAGAAAAAGCAGAGCACTGTGGGTGTGCATAGAATCTGCTCCTAAGAGTTGGACAAGGCTACATTTGACCCATGACCTGCAAGATGAGCAGTAGTTTGTAGGGGCACTCCAGACAAAACAGACAGCAGGTGCAAAGGCCCTGAGGCACAGGGCAATATAGCTCAGCAAAGGGGCTGAGATTAGTGCTGCAGAGCTGAAAGGTGAGGTCACTACTGGCAAGAGATGTGACTGGAGAATCAGGAGAGGCCAGATAATGGAGGGCCTAGAACACCATGGCTGGGAGATGGGATTGGATTTGGAAGGCAAGGATGGAACAGCAAGTGGCATGATAAATAAAAAAATAAATGAAGGATTAACCCGTTCTCCACTGCAAAGTCATAGCCACCTTTGAACAGGGGCCTCTGAGTTTCTCAAGATGTCTGGTATCATTACGGAATGAGTAATCTGGCCTTAATGTTGATGACTGGGGGTGGGGGTAAGGCGGAGGATGACCGTGACTCATAGGGCCCTGAAAATAAACCAGCCCTATAACTTTAGATGCAGATGAGAATAAACGGAATCTGGGGCTTTATGCAGTCGATTTTTTTTTTAGGGGAAGAGGCTGGATACTGAGATATGGGGTCTGTGGAACATTTTAACATCTTCCCTACACATTTTGGCAGGTAAATTACTTAACAGACCATGAATATGAGTCACTAAATTTCAAACCTTGGGTGAGAAAACCAAGTTTGATAAATGTGTCCAGCTACTAGAATAAAGACCCAGAGTACAAGCAAATCATCAAGTTCAGACTGTGCCAATGCAAAAGGAGCCCCAGGCCTGTGCTTAGTGTTTTACAAACACACACACACAAAGTATATATACACACACTGACATTCTTATACAGCATATTCACATACACACACACTCACACACATGCCCTCCCTTTCTTTCCTTAAAATATCAGTTGCAAACATCAATTCCTAAATTATCTCATGCCTAAAAGGTGATAAAATTAGCAGTGACCAAAAGATGAAGCAGAAATATATTTAGGAAATTTGGGGTAGAGAGGTAGTTCATTAAAAAAAAAAGAAATCAGTCAATTGAGAAGAACGATAAATCCAAAAGTCACATCTTCAAAATGTTTCAGTATTCTGTGGGTTTACAATGTCTCAAAAATTCCTGTAGTATTTTTATGAGTTGAAAGGAAACCACTGCACATGTTTCATTGTATTCTCTAGAAAACCTTGTCCTGCTGTTATCACTTGAGGAAGTGACTAAGAAGATCTGGCTTCTAATTAGTGACCAAACTCCTAGGTTATAGAACTTAAATCCTTTTAATGATGCTTAAAACCATACCAGAGGTTAACTTGTCCAGTGTTATTTAGAACCCTGCTTAGGCATTCTCTCCCAACCCCTATTTCATGACTGGGAACAGTAAAGCTTAATTTTTCAATATATATTAATCCAAGAGGTCAAAAAAAATGTTTTTAAGGAATTAAGTGGAGAAAAGGCCCCGTAAGGAAGGCTTCCTAAATATGCCCTCAGATCCAGCTTCTCAAGTCAGTAGGCACAAAATCCTCTCTGACCTTTTGCTATGGAAGAGTTCATTGGATAACCCACACCTTTCCATGCATTTTTTAAAGAGCCAGCATCTTTCAAAATGGTGCCTTTCAATAGCCAACAACTCCCAGAAACAATGAAACTCACCACCATTTGTCAAGGAATTTGGTAACGTTTAAAAAGGCATTTCCCAAGAAAGCACCACCTCCCTGCCATGCAGTTTTCTGTAGTCTAACTCCAGTGGCCATCTCTGCTGTGAAAGCTGCCTTTGGCTTCTATCTTGGCAAAACAGGAAATTATTTGGGGGGACAGAATTAAACTTTGATAGTTTTTCTTTCTTTTCTCTATCGTACTTTTGTTCATAGCTTCAGCTGGGAGAGAGCACACACATTTAGTTTGGAGTTTATGAGTTCATATTTTATAATTAACGTTGCCAACAGGGGAGTTTGATTAATACCAAGCAGTGGATTTTGAGCAATGTTCCATACAAATTGCCAAATTTAGCAATAAAATAAATTGGTTATGTGAACATAATTAGTAGGATGACTACTTAAAATTCAAAACTGAATGTGAATAATTTCAAATCATCTGAGCCACAAATCCATTATTTGTATAGAGGGGAAGAGTATAGCATTTGGGTTTTATTTTGCCCTCAACCACAATGTTATTCACCACCAAGTCGAACATAATGAAACTTCTACAATGGGTTGTGACAATATTTTAGAGCAATCCAGAAATACATACAAACCCATGTGTGCGCATGCACAAAAGGGAATATAATAACAATAAGAAATGCTAAAGTGTGGATTTTCACTGCAAATGTAAAAACTGTAACAAAATTTTCAGCAAATGCTGGATTACATTGTTCTGATGTGCTGTATAGAAATCCCCAGCACACAATTGTGCAGGAGAGCTTTTTCCCTTTAAATATTCACTGTACCTTATTGTCACCCTGGACTTCTCCAAGCCTTTGCTGAAGTTCTTTAATTTCTTCTCCCAGATGTTTATTTCGGTCCTGAGAATCTCTCAATAATTGTGCAAGATTAGCCTGGAAATATCAAGACATTGTGAAATACGATCAGAAACAAAGGAGTGGATAAATGTGGGGCTTTATCAGGCTAACTGAGGCTGGTGTCCAAGCCCAGCTGAACAGCACAAAGCCCATTAGAGTAAAAGCATATATGAACGCAGCAAGTGTGCGAATTATGGCACAACAGCTGCATGCAGGGAAGTGTATTGGCTGTGAACCTCAGTTGGGGGATGTTCTTTGTTTCCAGAATGGTTCACAGAAGAGTAATGTAGGAGTCAGTCACATTCAACTTAAAAATATATATATTTTGAGGCTTCTCACTAACAATCTTGCAAGTAGACATGGAATTCAATTCTAAAATGTGGGCCAACAATATAGGAAATGCCTTCTTTTCCTTGTTTAGATAGGTTTTTTTTTGTCTTCAGATGTATCTTGCTTAATGAGCTTTCCTTTGATACCTCAATGCCCAGAATTTTGATCACAAAATAAGGCAGCCAGAGATGAGACAAGTGATACATGGTTTCAGAAATTAGGATCCAGAGGTAGCTCAACAGTCTCCAGGGCTGGTTTTCTCACCTCCTTACTCCCTGTTCATGTTCCCATAGTACCAAACAGCGAGGAGGATCACCTGCCAGGCCTGTCTTCATGTCGTCATCCCTTCCTTGAGATTTGCCTCCTGCTCAGACCCAGATCCCCCCAGCCCCTGTGGGTGGCTCCTCATCACCCAGCCTCCCCGTCTCAATCCAGCTCCATCTCACACCGTCACTGGCCCTGCTTCTGGAGCATGTGAGCGCCTCCAACTACGCTTCCACCCCTTGTTCAAGGTCCCCGAACCTGGGATTGCTGACTCTCCCCAACTACGTACATGCCTTCCTCTACTCCAGCCTTAAGCATACTGCTCTGACTGCATTCTCTCTCTCCAGAATACCTCTTGGCTCCCTCCCTCACGTTTTTCAGGCCTTTATTCAAAGGCCACCATCCCAACGGGGCCACTGCATTACCTGATCTAGTATTACAACCTGCCCACCCCCACCCTAAACTCTCAAGCCCTTTCCCCTACACTATTTTTTTTCCACAGCACTAGCCCTTTCTTAACATACCATGCAATTTACTTCATTGTTTATTGCTTACTATTTATTTCCCATGTCCCTCTCTATTAAAATAGAAGTTCCACGAAGGGAGACTGGAACTTTGTTCTCTCTGCTGATCTCCCCAAACACTCAGTAGATGTTCTGTAAATACTTTTTAAATGAGAAATACTACACTGGGCCTGGAGGTTGTGGCCTCAGCCAAGGCACCTGGAATAAAAACAATATGGACCAACACGGAAACCAGTGACTGGCATGAAGTCTTGCATTAAAAAATCCTACTCATCCATGCTTGCTGGATTTAACCAAGTCCTGAGTTCTTCTCACTTACTTGTGAACATTAGTCAATAATGCCATCTAATCTTCAACTCTCTATTGGCAGAGTTCATATCTTAAAATAGCTACATTCTAATTTCCCCAGATTTCCATTCCCTCAGGTAAAAATTTGGTAAAAGATGAGGAAAATTCCCATTTTAGAGTAAGAAAGCAATGAAACAAGAGATATTGTCACTAACTGCTTTTGGAAATTTTTCCCAGTGGAATTAGATAGTTGTAGCCCAATGCTGCCACTTATTGGGCTGGTTCTTGAACCTCCTGAATTTCCCCATCTGTAAATGAGGCTGACCATACATACTTAATATGGTGGTTTGATGTTTCAGCTGAATAATGAACAGAGGACACCTACCACAGTGCCTGGCATACAGTAGGTGCTGGTTAAAGGCTGGTCACCTCCCTCTCAGTGGCTCCAATTCGACACTCAGTAAACAGTTGGGCCGATGTGACCGAATGCCTCCTTGGACACAGCTGGCTCCTTTGTGACCCTGCCCCTTCACTGTTCCTTATTCATCCACTCATTTACATAAGAAACATGTTTTTGAGCACCTACCACGTGCCAGACACTGTTTTAGACTCCAGAGACATACAGCAGTGAACACTACAGACAAAACCCCTGGCCCTTGTAAACTTACATTTTAATAGATGGCATTACATTAATTACATTACAGTAAAATAATGACCCAGTAGTTGAATGATGAGTGCTATGGAGAAAAACTAAGCAGGCAAAGGGAATAGAGTGTGCCAGGGGAAAGTGACACAGAAGAACTCACTGAGAAGGCCACATTTAAACCAGGACTTAAAAAGGGACAGAGAATGGGTGTGAGGCTTGTGGATCCACCAGGGGGAAGTTCCACGTTAGGGAAAACGCAACTGGCTCCTGCTCCCTGCCCCCCATCCACTCAGAAGACTTCCATCTTGGAGAGCAGCTCAAGGCCACAAGGGCAGGCTGACCCCACAGACTGCAGCGAAGTAGAGGGGTGATTCCCTTCTTGATTTTCCTGTCCTGGTCCCTCCCCTCCATCCCATTGCTCTCCTGCATTAGCACAAGGTATCGCCAGTGGGTGGCCTCTGCTTTTCCTCCAAAGAACTCCAGAACACTTCCCAGACATCAGCTCAGCAAGCATAATCCCTGCCCAACAGATGCAGGGACAGGCCCCCCAGGCCGGGGTGACGGGCTCAGAGGGGGGTGAGGGGTGCAGGAGCAGCCACCGCCTACACACCATCAGCATCTGTAGGAGACATAGCAAGATTCACCTTCACGGGACCTGCCTTTTCTTAAACGGTGGAAGAGATGCTTGGAAAAAAAAATGCTTGTAGGAGTAACAGTGAAAATTTAACAAAAGAAAAAAAAACAACCCTGGAGTGCCCCTAACCTTCCCATTTTAAGTCAGTAATGGCTTGAGCCCCTCAGGTGGGTGGTGTAACTGCAGTAGCTAGAGAAGTGCAACCCCATCTATCAGTGATGAAAGGCCATTCTCCACCTCCACCCTGTCAGCGCCCAGGACATTTGCAAAATATAATAAAAATCAATTACTAGGAAAATGAATTTAAGAAGACATCAAAATAAAACTCTAAGTCTGTTAGATTGCACAGACATAAAATCATGCTGTCAAATTGCTATAAAAGTTTTGGAACAACCTTCTCAATTTCTGTACTCCTCTTGTCATGGACCTGCGCTGATCTTTGGGACTCACTTTGAATAGCACTGAGCTCAGCACTGCTCCCAGGTATCTGGATATTGGCACAGGGCAGGCACCAGGTATATACATCAAGGTTTCCAGTAATATATGAAGCAGAGGACAAGGCTGCTTCCAGAAACTGATTTAGAGACCCAGCGATGTGATCACCAAATAGTATTTACTCTGAAGCCTGACTGAAAAGAAATCTACCAAAATAAAGTGAGGCATTTCTACAGCACCTGCAAAACAATGGTCAATTAGATTCATGTCACCTCCAAACGGTTCACAGCAAATCTACCCAGGCTTTGAAATGGACCTTTGGGATAGGGTGGGGTGGGGGAGGCACCCCACTTAAAAGCAGGTGAACTGTAATTTTCTTTTATATTTCACAAGCTGGATTACTTGTCAACACACAATTCTTTTCTATTCAGTCCTTCCACCTCCTCACCTCCAAAACAATCACTCTGAAAACTAGAAAATGACTATTCTGATATGGTACCTAATTCCTTGACATACACCTTAAAGAACAAAAAAAAAGAGAGAAAGAAAGAAAAGTAGTATATTTCAAAGCACTCAAAATAGAGGAGAAAAGTTCACACAATTCTTTCAACCAAAAATAACACCCATGACTCACATACATTCACTATAACAATCCATCAAGCTAACACACGGCTCCTGCTTATAATTTATCAGCTATGCAGAGCATTTTGTCTTCGTGTTATTGAGAAGGACTCTGTGACCATCAGTTTAGAATAGCAGCACTGTGTAAAGGAAATGTCAGGGAAAAAGTGGCAGACCGTCTAACACTGGGAAGGATTTCACAGGGAAGGAAAACAAGACCAAGAGATTATTTCCTCTAAATCTCTGGGGTAGGGGGTAGCATAAATAGCAAAATATGAAAAGGTTTAAAAAGAAGCCTCTTTTAAATATTCAGATCTAGCCAGGGCTGCTGTTAAAGGTTGACATTTTTAGCTCTGATAATAGCAGAATGCTGAATACAGTGGAATATATTGTAGAATCTTATATTTAAGCTACTCTTTCAAGCTAGGAGTTTATCTATAAAAATTTGTGATGGGGAAGGGAGGGAGGAGAGATGTGATGAAAATATAGCAAGGACACCGAGACGGAAAGCATATCACTTTCTCCATTCCGACACACCTCGCTTTGTCAGGGAACACCGCAACCCCCAATCACACTGATGCCCGCAGAAGTGTTCCGCCAAGCCAGGGCTTGGTGTGGGAACTACGATGCTCACGGAAATTCTCTCTACACAGAGATGAAGGCCACAAGCCCTGACAGCTGTTGTGAAGGCAGAGACTGGAGAGCTGAGGGAGCAGTATGGACGTTGGTCCAACCTGTCCACCTTTTTGCAGAAATTCTCACTGAGGCCAATGAGTCACGTGGGCAAAGGGGGCTGTTCCTCTACCTTTGTTCAAGTCCTACTGCTTCCTAAACTCTAGCTCTTGCTTCTACCACGGTGTTTCATTTCCCCTACAAATGCCACAAAATACGTCAGAATAGTTTACACTACAGAGACATTTTTTAAACTTATAAGAAATGATGGGAGATTTAAAAAAAAAAGGATATGTCACATTTGACACTGACAATCACTGTTAAGGACTCCTTTCAAGATTAAGTAATCAACACTGTTCATGAGCAAGGAATTTCAGGATACTAGTTGCAAGAAACAGCCCTAAGTCTTTTAAATGGGGAGCAAAGGATCCACGATATACTACTTCTCTCCCTGAAATGAAATGAAAGCATGGATATGAGGGGATCATATATGCCACTCCAAAATATGTCCCTTTGTCACCAGATTATTTTGAGCTGAAGGCAATTGAGAACCAGCAGAGAGAGCATTCTCTTCCCTTCCCTTTTCTGCCTAAAAGTAGGGCATAAATTGCCATTTGTGAAGGTGTCCCATCCTCTGCCGTACCATGAAGAAGAGTGGAATAAGCAAGTAAGGAACAACCTTACTGAAATAACTCCTATCTTCATTAGCTTCCCCATATATTTTCAAGTCACTTTCCCACAATTTACCTTCACTTGAACCCCAAAACCCCTTTCTTTTGTTAAAATGGCACCAAAGACTAGAAGGCTAACCACTGCTTTGAGTCTCACTTATTTTCTGTGAAGTCCTGAGCATGTAAAATATTTGTATTTTTTTGTATGCTTTTTTCTCCTGTTAATCTGTCTTTTGCCAGTTAAAGTTGCAGGCCCCCATTCACTGAACAGAAGAAGTTAGAGGAGAAGTTTTCCTTCTCTGAAAGATAAAAACAAAAGGAAAGTGATGAAAAGTTTAAGATGAAATAAAGTGAACCTCTTCACCTTGTGCTAGCCCAGACACTGGGAAAATCAGTACGAGGGGCAGGCTACATGTTTTTACCTAAGTCTAAATAGTTGAGACCAGTGACCAGGAGGCGAAAGGGGTAACATTCTAGGAACAATCCCTCCAGTCATCCTGAATCTTTGTAATTTACTAGATACACATCAATGCAGTAACCTAGCCATGGAAAAGTTACTGTCCATCATCAGGTGAACCTGAGGGACACCAGAGAGAGTTCTGTAACTCACTCCTCAACATATCAAAACAGGAATTCAAAACTGGGAAGGAAAAGAAACAAGAGAGAGACAGGGAGTCACATAAAGGCTTAACCAAGACACTTCCTCAAAAAGAGTAAGGAAAAGAGAGCGAGCACAATAGAGACTGAGACAAGATTTAGAAGACGCTGCTAACCACATGTTAAAAATACTCTGGATCTCTTAAACCCACACCTTCAATAGGGGAAAGTTCTAGATCAAGCAAGAATATGTAAAACAAACGAAAAAGTGTTGGGTGAACCATCAAGTGTGCCTGATGCATGTGATTGACAGCAAATTTAATCGCAATTCTACCCTGCTGCTTTGGTCTCCGCAACTCCTGTGTTGATGGTAATAGAGTGAACTTGCTTTGCTGAGAAAGAGCCCCCTAGTCATTTCAGCTGCCAAAGTGATGACCTCTGCTACTGCGACCGCTTGCTTATGGACAAAAAACAACCACCAGGAGCTTATTTTCCACACAAATTTTTTGGCTCCTGTGAGGATCCCTCAGCAGCCTACTCCCACTTCATAATCTCAAAACACACACTTGCAACTGAATGCATTTCCAGGCCCACAGGCAAACACTCTTCAATAGGTTTAGGAGGTTGCTATTTAAATAACTGTTTGCTTAATCTTGGCTATTATGACTCTGCATCTGCCACTTAGTGGCTCCTTTAATAGCTCCAAGTTCTTCAGGCTCTTTGAGCCTAAATTTCCTCATCTGTAAATTGGGGGGTGCTCTCACCTGCTTTACAAAATCATTGCAAGGATTCAAACGGCTCCTATACCGTGATGCACTAGTGTTCAGAATACAGTTCCTGCTGTTAAGATTTGGGAGGGCTCCCACAGGCTGGACCCTGGATGGCTTCGGAGTTTCCTTCGTGTAACAGTGAAGTACTATTCAAAGAGTTGGGAAACAAACATCTCAAAGCACTCCAGATCTCTGAAGGAAGTTTTAGGTTCTGAGCATCAAACCAGGATGCATACAAAGCTGCTCTGATTCGCAGTCACGGGGAGACTGTAATAAGATCCACCAGGAAAATTTTTCTACTGAAGTAAAAGCCTCCTACCATCCCACAAAGGGCCACTCTGTGTCCTGATTTCTCCAGGGTTGTCATCCTGGCACATGTCACCACCTAAATAAGCCATCACTTTTTAAGGGAAGAAAACAAAGGCTCCCCCCTGGACCACAAGGAACAACTCCTCTGATATGTCTGCTTAGAAATGAGAACAGGAAAAGACAAAGATGTGTTTGACTGTCCATTCAAGGAGGAATTCGAAAGGGGAACATGGGCTGCTGCCATGACCCCAAAGAATCCCATCTTATAAGAAGATTAACCCAAGATAATTTAAATTCCCCTTTCTCTCCTTTGGAGGAACTGCTCATTTAGCAGAAGAAAATATTTAAAGGGTCATTTGAGAGCTTTTGGTGATCGCTAGCTGCAAGTGCAAAGAGGTGCTCTGTGTACAGTTCTGCCTGGAGTATCAAGAAGAAATTTTCATTTCAATATCCCACGAGAAGCTATTAGTGCAATCACTGCTGTCACGACTTCTTCCCAGCTTCTTTAACGGATGATTTGCCATTGGCAATTGAGTTGTTTTAAAAAGGATTGTAAGTTCTAAAAGAAAGCCTCAACCGACTGTATTTCTAGAACAAACATGAAAGTTCTGGTCTGTCCTCTGAGCAGGAGACAAAAATGCAAGAAAATATTATAGCCAGATACAGGTTGCCACAGGAAAGAACACTGGCTTCACAGCGACAGTTTCTAGCTCCCAGCTCAGTTTCTGGTTCTCCACCGCTCCTAAGCAGAGGGCTTCAAATAAAGCACCTCATCTCTGGCTTCCAAAGGAGGACTATGATTCCTCCTCATGCAGTCAGTCAAGAGTCGATTATGGAACAAAAAAACCTGAACTAGAGCACTGAACTACAAGTTAGCAGATCTGAATTTGCTTTCCACTCTATTAACTTGTGTGATCTTGGACAAGTCACAGGAGAAACAGTAAACAGCCGACATCCACTGAGTGCTCCCCAAGTACAAGGCAATGAACATTAGAGCATTATCATACCAATCCTTGTGAGAACTTTATGAATCCATCTCATTATTACCTTCATTTTGGAGGGGAGGAAATTGAGTCTCAGAAAGGTTACATAACTTGCCCAAGATCACCCAGCCAAGTGAAAGGGCTAAATCTGAATCCATACAATTGGATGCCAGAACGTTTTTTGTCATCTACTGCCACTCCGACACTGCCTTGTGACTTTATGAATGACCTAACTTGCAGGTGTGACCTCAGAAGATAGTGGGGAGGTTACATACATACATGTGTACATGATCTCCGGAAGGCACAAATCACTAAAAAGTCTGAGAGTAGGGTATTGTTTCTGCCTATATTTAAGAAAAATCCTCAATACATTTATAGTCAGCCCAAGCTGCTATAAAAAAGACACTACAAACTGGGCAGCTTATAAACAAGACAAAGTATTTCTCATAGTTCTAAAGGCTGGAAATCCAAAATCAGGGTAAGGGCCCTTTTCCAGGTTGTAGCTTTCTCTTTCTAACCTCACATGGTAGAGAGCAGAGCAGAGGAAGCAAGCTCTCTGTGGTTCCCAGAAGGGCACTAATCCCATTCATGAGCTCCACCTCATGACCTCGTCAACCCCTAACTAACTCCCAGAGGCTCCACCTACTAATAGTACCACACTGGGGAGGAGAGTTTCACCATGTGAATTTTGGGGGACACAAACATTCAGTCCATAATAGGGTGATCTTAACAATCTCTCCCCCAAATCGAGAACTGAACAGAGGAAAAGTCCAGTGAAGAGAGATCATAGAAATTCCTCCTTTCAAATCAAGAAACAAAAGCCACAGCTTCAAGGCCGATGGGCAACAAGATGCTCAATGCAGTCTCCTTTTCCAATATGTGGATCTTTTGGCCTCCACGTCCCATCTGTTAACCTGGCAGCTGGTTCTTGTTTCGGCACCTTCTGCTTACACAGGTGCATTTGCCTTGCGGCTGGGGGGGTAAACACATCACCCACAGTTTTGCCTTTGGGATAAACATGTAACACAGGTGACACTGGGTCAGGCTGCATGCTTCTAACTCCTTCCTGCTGATGAAAAGTTACGAAAAATACTTGTGGCTCTTGCTTCCAATACTGGCACAAGAATGGCAAAGCTGAATGCTTCGGACTAAATGCAAACTTTCATTGTAGCCAATGCCTAAAATGTAATGGTGTATTTTCTTCCTACACTGACCTAATGAAGAGGGTGTCTTACCTTCTTTTGCTCAAAAATCAATCACCTGCTTTTGTAAATAAAATTTTTAAAAATACATTTTAAAGAGTTAAGATTCTCTATTTTTCCAAGTGCTGAAACTATGTCTCCCCACTATTTATCAAGAAGACATTACTTCCATTACTAAGCCAGAATTCTCTCCCTTGCTTTGGGCTATATTTTTCTCTCCATAGCACTGATTATACCATTTAACATCCTATATATTATAGTTATTATGTTTATTGTCTGCTCATAGCATCCCTGCTAGACTGAAGGTGACTATGTTATTTATCATCCAAATCAAGATACTTTGGTGAGTGAAAAGCATGAATACAAATTATGCCAGAACAAGAACTGTAAATAGAGACAGTCCCAGGAAACCAGAGGTATGGTCACCCTAACTACACTGCAAGCTCTATAAGCTCAGGATTTGGGTCTGGCTTTTTCAATGTAGGCTGTATCCCTATTGCCTAAATCAGCACAAGACTCCCATAACATGCTCAATAAATACTCTGAATCACTGTGGCTCCAAGCATGAACTCTGAGTAGACTGCAAGGGTTCAGACTCTAGCTCCATCACCAATTAATTACATCATTTCCCTTGGGTGATTTCCTTGACAGCCACGTGCCTCCATCTCATTTGTCAGATGGCAATATAGTAATAGACCTGACCACGTGGTTGTGTGAGAACTAACTGAGATCATCTACAGTGCAAGGCTGGGCACAAGGTCCGGCACACCACAACAGGGAGCACTCAAAACCATGGGCTGTCATCATCATCATTTGTCATTCTGAGTCTGTCTTGAGAAGGCATGTGGAACAAATAGTCATGACCCTGTCTACCCAGCACCCTTTCAACATGACAATAGTAGAAGCTGCTTTGTATTTATAGGATGCCTGGCTGACCCTGAAATGGGCCTTTGGTGTGAGCCTGGCCTAGGGAAGCTGAGGGCACCTGAGTCCTGGCAGTAGCTGATCCTGAGACCCGGCTACATTTCTGCCTCTTATGGTAGCTATTCAAACACAGTGCTTCTGAGCCAGGAAGCTCCTCTTTGGCCCAAGCTACTTTAAGCTGCCAAGTGCAACCAAAAGGGTCCCGACAGGGGCAGTGGTGGGGAGAATCAACACGCTGGTATGAAATTGATCCTTTTAAAAGGGGATGGTGATGAGGAGTAGAGGAAAATAAAAATTTATTGTGGCTCACTCTGTGCGTGGCACTGGGCTGAAGACTCTACTTGCATTACCTCATTTGTTCCTTATAACCACACTATGTGATAGACCATATAGTTATCCTCATTTCACAGGTGAGAGAGCTGAGACTCAGACACCCAGAGGAACCTTCCCAAGCCCACACAGTTAGTTTGGTGGTTGTCAATGCTGGCTCCCTCACAGTCCTTCCATCCTAGGTGACTAATCTAAGCCAGTTAATGTACAGTACTTTCCTGGTGACAATATACCAGGAATGGGAGTGTGTCCTACGCTAGGGTGAAAGAAAGGACTTTTATTCCATGGCTGGGTTTTCTGCCTCTCCTACTTAGGGGAACCAGCCTTAGAAGAAAGCTGATGCTAAATCCAAGAGGAAGCTGATGTTAAAATTGGCACAGTGGTAGAGCTGTCAGATAAAATATAGGATGCCCAGTTCAGTTTGAACTTCAAGTGAACAATGAATCATGCTTTAGCATAAGTAACCCCAAATATTGCATGAGGCCTATTTTTATACCAAAAAAGTATTAACTGTCTATCTGAAATTCAAATTGAGCTGGGCATCCTGTATTTGTATCTGCATTTGCTAAGAGTGGCCAAGTGGAGAGAATGAGGACATGACGGCCGTGCAGCATCTGAAGCCCACACGAGCTCTAAACCTCAGGGTCGCATCTGTAAGGTCAATTACTTCACTGCTTATGGAAGGGTTAGAACTTCTGTCACTGGCTCCCCAGTGTAACCTGTACCAGGAAGCAAGTCGGTGGTTCCGACCCAGGCAGGAAGGGTGCAGAGCCCAGGCTCTTACCACCATCTAAACTGTAAAGGGACAGAAACTGAACGCCATATTAAAAGCTACATAGCCAGTGTTTAGGACATTGAACTTGATTTCTTAGAGCTGTAAGAATGCAGCTTGACAGACTTTCTGGAATTCATCAGATTCTCCTCAGTCAATGTAAATTTTTTATTATACAGTCATGGAATGTGAATTCACTTACACTGTAAAACTCCTTCATGAATACTAACAAACCCTAAAATCACAGCAAAGATCGACTGATCATAGCCATCAAAAGCCCCAAGACAAAAAAGCATCTAACAATTCTAAATTAAGTATCCCAGTTTTTAGACATTAATGATAAATTTCCATATAATTTTTTTAGAAAAAAATCAGTTAGTGCCATAGAAAAATTTGATTTTAGATCAAAGCTGAAGCATTGCAAAAATAATAAAAATAGGAAGGGTGTTATGGGAGTGAGCAGAATTGAATGAATTAATGAGTAATCAAAGGACTGAATTGCTATTTAAAAGTAAATATCCTGTGTGTGTGTGCTGTATGTGTGCATGTGCTTTGAGCATACCATTTACTCAACATCAAAAATCTCAAGGTAACGAACCTAAGGAGATTATATGTTATGCCAGGTGTATGATCAATGAACAGAAACCAGAGGTTGTTAGCCATTACAGGTATGAAAACACCAGTCAGTTCCTATGTCCTCCTTAGCATCTACCAGTTTTCAAGTCCCGCGCCAGTGCAGTCTTCCCCGTAACATGGAACATGTAACATTAACATCATCATTACGCAAGCTGCCTTCAAGTCCACAAATGGCTATAATTCAGGGCA
The DNA here is from genome assembly GCF_030020395.1 of Manis pentadactyla. Taxonomy (NCBI): domain Eukaryota; kingdom Metazoa; phylum Chordata; class Mammalia; order Pholidota; family Manidae; genus Manis; species Manis pentadactyla. Next base: position 19,703,085 of record NC_080023.1, read on the forward strand.
TGTCAGTATAGAACAATTCTGAAGTTCATCAAAGTTCTAACAAAAATAACTTTGGTTGGGGGGGAAAGAAATATATATATATATATATATGGAGAGAGAGAGAGAGAGAGCACAGGTGGATTAAAATAAATTTGCTTTAAAAAATCCCTGGATATGATGTTATGAAAATGTTAACTGTCTCTAAATATATATATATATATATATATTATTTTAAATTTAACAAAACTCCAATCAAAAATGCCAAGTTTTGTTTGTTTGTTTTCTTTGTTTTGGTGAGATCAGAGGAGGATGTGATAAAATGTTGTAAGTTTTACCTGGAAAAAGTAACAAATAAGAAATATGTGAATAAAAAGAGCCAAAGGAAGGAAATGAGTCCAAACAGATGTTAAAAGTCTTATAAAGCAAAGCCAGTGAGAATGTGGTCCAACACACAATTACACAGGAAGCTCAATGGGACAGAACAGAAAGTGCAGACACAGATCCACATATATATAAGGATTTGTTCAATGACAGAAGTGGGCATCCAAAATTTATGAGAAAGAGAATGGAGTCATCAATAAACAGCATTGGCTATCATTTAGGAAGAAAGAAAATGGCTTGTGAGTTTTGCTGGTAAGATGGCTTTTAAAAGCCTTAAGTAGTAGAAGCTAAACAGCGAAACAGGATCCATCCATGGAACAGTAAGCCGAAGTGCTGGAGCCACGATCCCACAGCACAGGGGGTCCCAGCAGGACCTCCGATAAGAGAGGGAAGCAGTGAGCCGGGGTGCCTTTTCCACCCTGTGGGCCTCCCCTGGGTCTCCTTCACCCCACCCCTAACACCTCTCTGCAGTGAGTATTTCTCCACCACCCACTCATCTCAGCAATTCCAGAGAATTAAAGTAAATTCTCTATGCATTCCAGGATCCCCTGAGCCCCCCAGTCATTGTAAGGCACCCATAGGAACAATCTGAGAGTGATCAAAGGTCACAAATAAGCCTTACCTGTTTCCTCTTCTCAGGGGGAAGTGACGGGTCTCCATCCTAAAAAGAAAGAAAGGTTACATTTTACTTAAAAAAAAAAAATGTGCTTGGATTCCAGGAATCGAACTCAACTATGAACTAAATTCAGACCCTCCCCACTCCTGCCCCTGCAACCAATGATGAGATGAACCAAACTGAAATATTCTCTTTAAAAAATTAACTATAAACTGAACCAGAGTTATTTTGGGAAAACCTTTAGGGAACAAGTTCCAAACTGGACAAAACCTATATATTTTTCTAAGACTACGTGAACCAAATAAATAATTTTAATGGATTTATCAAAATTATTTTTGAGTATAACTGAAGCTGAAATAAAATACCCTTTGGTTGGAATTGAATTTCTCTTTTAAATAGTTAGACCCAAAGGCAAACACATACACACACACACACACACACACACACACACACTTGAGTTTTTTCTGTGGGAAGAACAATTTGGAGAGCTGGGATAGGATATACTAAAAATAAAAGAAAATTAAATGAGAAAGTCCAGCCCTATCAGAATTTTTGTCTTAAAAAGATTTAATTCCTCTCCCTTTTGTGCCATCTGGGAATACAAATATTTCAGGTGACTGAGAAGATGCTCAGTAACAGGTACTCATCTATCTGATGCTCTCCATGTATAAGTCAACACGATTTTAACCTGAGGAACCTTCAGTGATCCTAGCACAGATGGTTAAATGTTAGCAACAGTGTCAGCACTTAAAAAAGAGATTGCATCAGTGAGAACAAAAGAGGAAGGCAAAAATAGCACTACAGGGTTGGTATACTCCATTTTGGTATAATTTGCATCCTTAAAAAATCATGTCATATGAAAACCTAGAGAAAATCTAAATGCCCAGAATAAGGGAAAGGTTAAAAGAAGTATGGAAATATTACTAGGCAACTGTTTTTAAACGTGAATTAAATTCATATATATGGCCTGGAGAGATGTCCAAAATAAAGTACTGAGTGAAAGAGCAAGTTTTAGAACACTTATACAATGCTGTAGAACAGAACTCTCTGCAAGGATGGAAATGTCCTATATCTAACTGTCCAATGTAATAGCTACCATGCAAATATTCTCTATCAACACAATCCAAGGCAGTAACTGTCAGCCACTTATGGTGATTAAGTGCATGAAATATGGTGAGACCGGAAAACTGCATTTTCAATTCTACTTGCTTCTAATTAATTTAAAAGGAAATTCAAATAAGCACAAGCAGTTAGTGGCTTCTGTATTAGACAGTGCAGATTTTTAATATGAAACCTCTTTGCTAAAAACTCCATGTAAGTAAATTAGTAAGAAACAGGCACACAGAAACACGTGTGTATGTGCACATTTCCAAGCTGCCAGAGCAAGCAGTCTGCAAGCACATACGGATCCACCAGCAGGATGGAGGAGGGACCACTTGCACTTCTTAATTTTTCCACTTTGGAACTGTTTACATTCAACCCTGTTTTGAAGAAACAGCATGTTAAAATCCCCTCTTTCTGTTTTAATGAGGAAATGAGAATGTCACAGTGATGCAAAACATACGATGAGCTCTCGGTATTTCTTCTTCAGGGACTGGTGGCGTTCTCGAAGCTGATTGGCCATGAGTTTGTACTGGTCTCTTTCCTGCTGGCATGTGTCCAGCTCCTTGGAAAGGATCAGCAGGGCTTCCTTTTTACTCTCCAGCTTCCTTTTACACACCAGGTACTGCAAAACAAACACATCCCACGGACTGGTCAGAAACGTCAACAGGCCTCCAATTAACACACACTGTGTTTAACACCCCCTGCAGGATTGACTTTGTTTTGTTATGTTGCCTTTTTCATAGTATCTGACCGCAGTCCCCTCATGACAGAACCCAAACCTTGGACATTCCTGAACTTTGGCAAACTAGGACAGATAAAATAGTTTAACTGACAAATAGTAAAACAGCAGAATACTTTTTAACAATTACATAGATAGATAGGTAGCTGGGTCCTAATTTTGTTGTAAAAAGATCTATATATCCAAATAAGATAATGTAAAATTTTATTAAAATTTTGTGGAATGATATACACAGAAAAATATTCAATAAAATTTTTATAAAAATATTATTAACTTTTGACAGTGGAATTACCTGCATGTATTTTTAAAATTTTTATCTTGACTCTTTTCTGTGTTCTCTAAAATAAACCCATATGGCTTCTGTGATGAACAAAATACAAGAAGTGTTATTAAAATAATTTAATTGAACTATAAATCATTCCAATAGATTACACTTTCCCTAACAACCCGGCAGACACATTCTTCCTTGAGAATTTTGGTTCACTAACTCGGCCAAAATACGCACAGCTTCTGTGATTCCAGAGTAGACACCCACTAACAAGAGACCAATTTTGTGAGCCAAGTATTTTAGCCACACTTTGAACTACCCCATAACAGGTGGGTGTACCTAGCTGGAACACTTCCTCAGAGTTATGGGGTGTTTTTGTCCCTCCTTCTCCATATTCCCCCACCGGGAACCACCCTCATCTGACCATTACCCACCACATGGGCCAGGGTGAGTCCGACTGGGACTCTTTCACTTTTATTGGATATATTGCACCGTCTGGTGTTATTCACATATGTGAAATGTGGCACTAAATAAATACCTTTTGAATTTGCCCCGTAAAAGACCAAATTCAGAGCATTCATGAAAACAATTTATAGTTTCATTATACACTCTGACATGAGCACTTTGTCATCGTGGACGCTCACACAAAGCAGGGAGAATCAGACCCCCTGCGCCATTGAGTCAATGCCCTTTTATGGACAAAAAGCATTACTCATATATAGTGCCTGCTTGGAACTGACTTTGTTAAGTTCAATTTCAAATAAATGAAAGGAGAAAAAGAGTTTTGTGCATTAGCACAATTTTTTTTTTCCTTAAAAAAAAAAGTAATTGCTTGGCTTCAAAAACAAAGGGGGAAGAAAAGCCATTCTGAGACGGATTTGAGTTCTAAGAAGGGACACTTCCCCCTTGGATGAATCTTATTCCAGGCAGTAATGAGGTTGGAATCCTGCCTTTAAACGTCCTGGATTTTAAGACTTTGACATCGTCTTCGTGGAGGCGAAACCATTCTGTCGCCACCATGATTTCTCAGGAGTAAAATCCCCAAGCAAATATCAGAGGATAGTGGCTCAGAAACATAAACTGCAATGTCCTAAGGGAGGTATTGAGATTTCACAGGAAAAAAGTACCATTTACACACAATTGAACAGATTTGCCCTCGTGCCTTCAGTTTTTTGCCTGTTACCAGCAGCCTTGGTTGTCGGGAGTCTTAGTATTGGGGACACAGAGGCAGCCACCTTTGTTCCTTCCATTTATCAGATCCAAATCTGAGGCCCCAGAGATACTGAGTGTCTTCCAACTTTGGGAAGAAAAATCCCAGACATGTGGAGACACCGTTAAGGCGCAGTAGGCAGCATCAGCTGTCACACCCAGTCTACTGAAAGGAAACAGGTAAGGGCCACCAGCTCTCGGCAAAGTGGAAATTCAAGTTCCCTGACCTTGAACTGCAATCTGTTAGGATCCAGGAGAAAAGCAGTTTCCCTCCCATGGCATGGTCCAAAAGGGACCTTTGGAAGCTGCGAAGGGCAGTAATAGGACTCCCTTCCCTTTGGTCTAAGATACTTGGCAGAAAACAGGCCAAGTGGCCTGTGCTAAGACCTCAGGGATTTGAGGAGCAGGATGACTGCAGTTCGGCTCCTCTCTGGGTGTGGAAAACAGGATGATCATAACTCCAGCCAAGGGCAAATTAGCAAATGCAAATATAGACAATGAAGCACACCAACCAAAGCTGCTCTTTCTTCTGCTTAGTATGATCTAGAACAGTGAATTTCACGAATTTTATTGCATGTCATTTTTTTTTTTTTAATCAGAAAAACAAACCTTAGGCTTGAGCTTAATTTCTAAAACTACTCAAAGCGGCACTGCCCTGGCCAAGGGTGGGATGCCTGCCCTGCAGTCCCTCAGCTTGGCTTGGCGCCATCCACAAGGGACCCTGGAAAGCATTGCCCTACATCACCCTGGGAGGCTGGTGAAAGTGCAGGTTCCTGGACCCAGCTCAGCCTCAACCAGCAGACATTTTCTTCCTTCAGGATTCTGGTCCACTGAATCGGAGTCACTGGTGGCTGGCTCAGGAATCTGCTTGGTTGATTCTTCCTCCACCTACACTTTGAAAAGACAGGTTCTGGAGGCCTCCAGTTTCATGGTGTCTCAAAAGTTAAAACTGTCAGGAATGTTAGGTAGAAAGATAGACAGAAGCAGCTGGGGAAGGGGAAGATAAAGTTCAAAGAAAAAACTGCCCAAACTCCGCCCAGGTAGGGGTCCCATGTGGAGACAACAAAGGCTTTGCAGAGAGACAACTTCCTTGCCTGCAGGGACCAGGCCAAACCAGTCCCAGCCAGATCCCAACATGGGCACAAGCAGACAGAATTAAGAACTGCCCAAACCACACGTCATCATGGGAAAGGACATGTGTGCTGAGAGGGATGTCTACATAGATGCCCTGTCAATCAAATAACCCCACCTTGTCAGCCAAAGAGGTGCCTTCTAACCAGAAAGCAATATAAAGGTCTCCCGCCTAACGGATCAGCACCTTTGTCTATGTTGACTCTGGTAGTCAAAATAAAATAAAACTTTTCTTATTAAAAAAAATAAAATAAAACTTCTGCTCTGCTTCACTACTGTCTCTCTGCCTTCCAATTCTTTGTTATGGCAGGGACAAGAACTGAAGAGAACAAATACAAGCCAGTAACAGAACCAATTATGATAGTCTGCAGGGACAGAGAGGCCAGTGGCAGCCCACAAGTTCATGGGCAAGTCTCAGAACCATTCCGGGGGTGTCTGTGCCACTTCTGTAGCACAGAGGGGTCCTAAACAAGTATAAGCATGGAAAATATTTTACTCCATCTGGTCAAAAATCCTATATATGCAGCCTTATTAAAATAACAGTAGGAAACTCAAAGAGGTATGTGGGGGGAGGCAGTTGAGGAATTGGATGGAATTTCTCATTCATTCTACAATGGTGAGAGTTCAGTCTCTGTGATGGCAGCTGTTCGAATGTCCCATTTCTTATCCCCTGGAAGCAAACAAAAAAAAAAAACTGGAAGGAAAGAAAAAGGTCCCACAGATCTTCCTTGTTGGCAGCTTGGAACAACCTAGAAAAGACCAAAATAGAAGAGAAAGCTAAATGAGCCAAGTTTCTGTGCTTGGGATGTTTTGGCTCCTACAGGGGGGTGAATGAGCATAGATGATGGAGCAGGTGGGCAGCAGAAATCACCAGGCAGAGCCAGGGTGCCTCCATCCAGATACAGAACTAGCGATGGGCTCGTGAACTGCTGGGACCCTGGGAAAGCCACAGGACACAAGGAACAAAGCAAACACACACTGCCTGGGTTCTCTGGTGCCCTGCAACATGAACTCATGATTTTACCACCACCAGCCAATAGCTTTGGAAGTGAAGGGTGCCAGGAAACACAATGGGGGTGAGCTGCTCCAGTCCAGCAGCTATGACTCCCTTAAGCACCCAGAAATTGCTTCCTCTGCCTTGTGTAGGACAGAACCAGCTCAATGATTTCCAAAGATCATCTACAACAATGGCAATTCCAGAGTCTGCAGAGCCAGAGCTTCAGGACAGCCACCTAATTGGAAAGGGTGCTGAGGCTGAAGCTCTGTTTGCAATAGCAATTTACGATGGAGTGAGACAAGGCTAATTGTCTATGTAATTGTCGTAAGTGCCCCTCTCCAGTATTTCCCATTCTCTTCTCCTTCCAGACACATGGTGAGACTGTCCTTCTTCATTGCTTTAGAGTAAGGCAGAGCCTTGTAACTTTCTTTATCCAATAAAATGGGACTAGAAGGGACATGAGTCACCACCAGGGTAGAAGCACTTAAGGGTCAAGATAAGAATCACCAAGCTCTCTCCTCCCCTACTCAACAATTGTGGAAGCATTTGATGCTATGGAGTGCAGAGCCAACCTAGCAGACAACTGCCCTAGAGTGTAATTTGGGTCTACAGAGAAATTTACATGATTTATTTACAGAAATAAACTTTTGTGGTGTTGAGGCTCAGAGATTTGGGAGAGGTGTTTGTTACTAAGCATAACTTAGCCCATACTGACTGATACAGTCCACATCAGAGAATTTGAGGATAGGGAGACTGGTAGAAATTATATTTTCCCTGCTCTGTGTTTCTGCTGAGGCACCACAATGATAAAGAGGATTAACATAGTCACCATTATTATCACTATTAACAATAAAAAATAGTTTTCTGACAATTGCTTTCCATGTAAGACTGCCTTCATGCCTCACAATAGCACAATGAGGTTACTATGTTATTATCATGTACATTTTCTAAATGAGAAAGTGAAGCTTAAATGAAAGAGTTTATGTAATGTGCCAAGGGATCAGCAAAGCCAGAATTTGAACCCAGATCTTTGTAAGGTCAAGCCTGAGAAACCCCAATTCCTGATAAAGTAAGCATTCTGTGCAAAAATAATCAGAATATTCATGAAGTTGGTTACTATGTGGAGTTGATATGCCCAGCAGAAGCAAGCTAAGAAAGGGAAATTTTGAAGTTGGCCACATTTTAGACCTGGGTAAAAACTTTATCACTTCATCTAACCCCTTCTAAGACTAGTGAGCCTGCTTCTTCTTTTCTCAGATGCAAGGCCTGAAGGAAAAAGGGAAAAAAAAAAAAGAATCCATAAGTATCTTTCATTTTTACCTTGTGTGAGGCAGCCAGGTGGAAGCAATAAGGTTTCCATCCCAATAAGAAATGGGATAAAACTAGAGGACCTCAGAAAAGAACAAGAAGGCCATTTTCTCAAAAGTGGCTTTGAGTTTTCTATAAGCTATAGTTGATCTCCATCATTCATTCAACAAATATTTCCTGGGTACCTTCTACATGTTACACATTGAACCAAACATTGGTCTCCTAAAGGGATAAACGGTCCTGTTGATTTAAAAAATGAAAAACATGATACCTGGAAAACAAATCTTATTTCCACAATCCCCTATGGGTTTCTCTGAAACCCCAGAAGTCTGAAAACTGAAAATGTGTTCATATGCTATTAGTGACCTCAGCTGATGTGAGGGTATTTATGGCCTTTATGCCACTGAGTGTGAATATTCATACATTTGCTGAAGATAAATCAATGTGTTTGATTACTGCCTGCCACTCTGCTGGGGCTGATACATAATATACAGTATGCTTACTGCATTTCCTTTCGGATTCCAAAAACTCTTGCATCTGAAACACAACTGGGGCCCAAGGATTTGGGATAGGGAACCTGACTTTTATTTGACAGTCACCCTTGCAAATCTCCACATAATCTCAATGACATAGCGAATCTTTTTCAAGCAGTAATTGTCCAAAACCTAAGCACTTACTAAATTCCTCACGTAGGTCAGGAAAAACTAAAAGTGTGTTACATGCAGTAAATCTGCAACCTGCCATAATGTTATGTGCCTATTCCCACAGCCTCCTACTATCTTTATTCCTTAGAATTAGCATTGAATGCTGAAACTGGAATAAACCTCATCGATAACGCAAGTGACTTGCCCAATTGCAGAGAAAAAGTTTCCTGGCTGCCAGCATATTTCTTAACAGTGTTTTCCAAATTGTGGGTTACAATACATTAGGCTGGGTAGTGAATTCAATTCAGTTGCAACCCTCATTTCTTAAAAAAAAGAAAAAGAGATACAAAGCAAAGCAGAAACCGTCAGCAGGCATCCCATGCAGTAAGTAATGTTTCATGAGACTTCATTGTAAATCTGTGTGTAAGAATAAACACACATATGTGCATATTTTTACAATTTATTATGGACAGCCATTTTAAAAGTTTGAAAATGAGTATCCTATAATAAGCCACTCTGTGCATTTATTCATTTAACGAATATTTAGTGAAAGGCACCAAGAGAGGCCAAGGTAGAACAGGGAGGGGAGTGGGTTTTGGGCACAGGGAAGAAAAGCCACACTTAAGTGATGACACTTGAAATGACTTTGGTTTCAGAGAATGAGTAGGTATAAAAGGCACCTGAATCAAGACCATTATGTAATGGAAATAATTAGTCAGTTCTTTGGGATTGAGACACAGTTCTGATGAATTAATACCTGCCTCTGCCCACGTCCCTGAGGTCATTGTCAGCTTGACATGAAAGGTGCTACAATTTGGCTTTGTAAACTTTTCCAAAACTGAAGATATTCTTTTTACAGCATTTAAAGCTAACTATGTACTTTCATAGACACTCTCTCATTTGATAGTCAATACTACATGACGAGTGAGAACAAAAACTGTTTTTGCCATTTTATCTTTACAAAGATAGCTGAGACTATCTTTCCCAGAGTCACATAACTGACAGATGTCAGCTCAAACTAGGGCTCAGCTACAGATTTCAGACTCTTTTTTGGTCTTCTATAATGGCACAAAATAAGTTCTTAGAAGTTGCACATTTGACCTCTCTTGGGTCAAACCATATTTTGAACAAGACACTCTTAGGGATAAGTGTGTGACTGAAAGCAATGCTTTTTAATCCACAGTATTTTGAGGCAGCCCTCGTGGGCCTTTTCTACCATATTCCATGCAGGATGGCTGAGGAGCAGAAGCCACCTACAGGTCTTCTCTGTAATCAGCCAACTCCAGTTCGCAGGAGCTCTGGCTAGTGGGGTGATGGATGACCAGCAGTCTACCACACTGGGGTCTTCGCCAGCTGGACCGCAAGCACAGAATACTTGTTTTTCAGAGAGCACTTGCACACAGAGTTGTGCAAGTAGTGACTTACACAAAAATGTCCTCGTCTTTTTACTGACTCTCTTTCCCCTACCCCCACCCCATCAAGGGGATCTCACTCAGTGCAGTGGCACTCACTGTCATCTCGGGGCTGACTTCCCCCAAAATGCTATCACCAGCTCAGACCACTCATCTGCACTTCTACCTGATAACCATCTGAACATCCGAGAGGCATCTTAAACTGAATCGCTGATATCCCCTCGGACCTCCTCCTCCCTCCCAAATCTTCCCTCTTGGTAAACAGCACAAACCATGTTTGGTTTTCCGTGAAAGCCTCAGAGTCATCCTTGCCTCTGCTTCTCTCTTTCCCTGCCCTCCTCTAACTCATGAGCAAATCCTGCAAGTGCTACCTTCACAAGATACATTGAATTTGAATACTTCTCACCCATTTCCACCACTATCACCCTCATTCAAACTACCATTATCTCTTGATTGGACTGTGGCCCTGGCCTCCTGCTTCTAATTCTTACTTCTATCCACAGTCTATTTTCCATGTAGTAATGAAAAAGATGCTTTTAAAATGAAAACAGATAGCAACGTATAATAGCTCAAAATCCCCCATCACCTCCCACCACATTTAAAACAAAATCCAAAGTCCTTCTACTCACTCTTGCTCAATGCTCTCAGTCCTCACTGTTCTTCTTGCTGGTCTTTGACCACATCAAGCTCACTCCAACCACAGGGCCTTTGCACTGCCATTCCCTCTGCTTGGATTGTGTGGCTTGTTCCCTGGCTCCACTCCAATCTCTGTGGTAATGTCTCCTTCTCAGGAAGTCATCCCTGTATGCCACCACCCAGACCCTTAATCCCCTTACACTCTGTTACTTTCCTTCATCACACTCATTACTTGACCTTGAGTTATACAGTTGACTTTTGAATAACACAGTGGTTAGGGGCACCAACCCTCCACACAGTCAAAATTTCTCGTGTAAGTTGTAAATCCCCCAGAATTTAACTACTAATAACATACTGTTGACTAGAAGCCTTACTGATAACATAAACAGTTAATACATATTTTGCATGTCATGTATTATATACTATATTCATACAATAAAGTAAGCTAGAGAAAAGAAATGTTTTTTCAAATTATCACAAATCTCCAAGAAATTTTCCAATATATTTATTGAAAAAATTCACATGTAAGTGGACCTGTGCAGTTCAAAGCTCTATTGTTCAGGGCTCAAATGAATATATAACTTAATAGTGGTTTATTTTGAACATCTCCCTCTCCATGGAAAAAAGGACTTTGCTTTTTCATTCCAGATCCATAGGGCTGAGAACAATGCATGGTACATAGCAGATGCTCTCTCTATATATACAAAACAAATAAGAAAACTTCAGGCATTTTTATACTACTGCTTCAACATACCCGTGACATGTGTGGTATTGACCCCATTATACAAATTCTCAAACTCACAGCCAACTCAGGCATCATGTAAGCCAGGCTCCTCATTCTACAAATGAGAAAACTAGGACTCATATGGTGACTGGCCTAAGGCTGGCTAGTAGGACCCACAGCTAAAAATCTAAGTTGAGGATTCTTCTCTTTCCAAGTTCAGCACTGTCTCCATCCAAGCCAAGATACACATTCATGGCTAGACAGACATAAATCCAATACACTTATGCTGCTTGGTGCTTTTTTTAGTAATAACTCTAATAATAAAATAGATGATAATAAGTAGCCTGATAATCATTCACTACTATTTACTAACTATAGTATGCTAAGTGCCAGAAAGAGATACAAAGCTCCCAGAACACAGGCACAAGGAGCTGGCATGCCTGGGTTCAAATCTTGGCTTTGCCACTATCTATGTTATCAACCTCTTAGCTTCTCTGTGCCTCTGTTTCCCCATCTGCCAAATGGATATAATTTTAGTACCTTCTTAGGGTTGATGTGAGAATTAGAAAAAGTGTTTGTAAAACATTTAAATAGTAAGTGATACATGCATATTAATTGTTGTTATTATTATTTTTATCATGAGGAGAGTGATCACAGCTTGGCATAGAAGGTACTGTATGAGTTAGAGGAAGATGTGAACATTTGAAATGGATCCCGAAGAACATGCAGAGGGATTCGTTCTGTTTGGGGACAGGTGAACCTGTGACATGTAGTAGAGATGGGAAAACAATACTCCTGGCAGGGAAATAGCCACAGCAAAGCACAAAGGTGAGATGCCAGAAGACTATTGTGGGAACAGTGAGTGACGTGCTGGGCTGGCTTCAATGGAAGGGGAATAAAAGCTGTGTAAGATAAAGCTAGAAAGAGAGATAGATGTTGGCCAGGTCAGAAAAGGCCTGGATGTGGTGCTGAGGAGTTCAGATTTTATTCTTCCATCAAGCAGGAGCCCCGAGGGCCTCTGAATAGGGGAGTGACCTTAGCATCCTTTAGGAAGACAGTTTCCCCCTGACATCATGCAGTGTAAATTATGTTAGACTGTGCAGCTTGGGTGACTCAGTTGCCATGCTCACAGGGGGAAGGGAAGGCAGTTGGGGTTCAGGGGCTGCTGTGCAGGTGCTCCTCTGGACCCTGAAGTTTGATCTGATCTGTCAGGTCTAGAAATAACACTTAATGTGGCTACTTTATCACCTTGTCAAACACAATACTGTTAGGAAGGGTGCTCCCCAGGCCACCAGACAAACGCATGGGCTTAGCCTCTGCTGAGGCAGCTGGTATCTGAATCACCTCAGTCACGTGGCCGCCACTATGAAAGGCTGAGCTGGGCAGGGCAACGACAGGAAAATGCCCCACTGCTGGTCTTCCTGGGCACTCGGGTGGGGCCAAGGGATCACACTCCATTCTCCTTATACTTCCATTTTCACTCCAAATGGTGTACTTCTGTGAAAGTGTAATTCTGCTTGTCAAGTTCATGTGCAGTGTAGGGACCGGGGATATCTGCACTCTTCCTTACCCCAGAAATGGAGAGCTTCGGTTTGTTTTCAGGAGAAGGGAAGGAGAAAACAAATCAGTATTTTCTGAATGTCTACTATGTGCTAGGCACTTTTGGGAATAATAATAATGAGAAGACCTTTATTTGATTTTATATGTATATATAGAGAGACATAGACATATATAATAGTAAGTGTAGCAGCCACTATTTAGGGGACATTATTACTTTCCAAATTGTGCTAAATGCTCTACTTGAAACATCATATTTAATCCATGATGGCTGCCCTATGAAATAGGTGATATGATTAGCCCCATTTTAGAGATGAGAACACTGCAGCTCAAAGAGGTCAATTTATCCTTCATCACGAAGGTAATAAGTAGCAGAACCAGACTCTTCTCTGGCATATACTAACTAGGATCCTTTGGTTGTAAGCAACAGTAACTGACACACTAGCATAGAAATGTATTGGAAGGATACTGGCATTCACAAAACTGGCAGGAGGACAAAGAAGTAGACCTAGAAACAGGTAGACTCTGGAGGCAGAACCAGGAACCACCAGGTCTCAGTGTAAACAAGATCTGGTCAGATGCTACCAATCAGGGTAGAACTGAACTCCATTGCCTCTTACGCCTCTCTGCTCAAGGGTATCTCCAAATAGCCTAAAGCACATCGTGTGCCATACTTTCACTTGGGGAGGACAAGACATCCAGGTTGTTTTCCTGCAATCTATCCCCCCAGATTATATCCAGGGGAAATACCCTTCAAATTGGGGTGCACTGAGAAACAGGAATGAATGCTTGGAAGTTTGAAAACAACAGATGCTCACATTAACCTCGGTGGGTCCAGTTTATTGAGCTTATTCCTCAACCTTGCTAAGGTTTCCTTACAGTGGTTCGTGAATAAAGGTTGTAAAAGAAACAGCAGGCATTTAATAACAATCCCTTTTATTTTAATTAACTTCTGACCCTCTATTAGCCATACACAGAAACATATAGAGTGGTGAAGTTTACACAGCTGCAAGGTGGTTCACAACCACCAACTGGAGGGTGGAAAACATCACACACCAACTATACTGGGTAATCAGCAAAACATGAATGGAATTAACTTGGTAAAAATATGCCCAGTTTTTGGCATGCATACTAGATGTCACAAGATATTTTTATTATCCTCTCAAAAATAGATTCCTTTTGAATTACATTTCAATTATATTTTTAAAGCATAACTCATTTGTTGATGTTAATTCATGCTCACATGCAAACACCATGAAGGTAGACTGGCGCTTCTCATCTTAAGATTCCAAACCTACAGTTTTCACTACTGAGTGGCTTTTATCTACTCACTTACTGTTATCTGCAATAAAGTAAATCATAATTGCTACAAGGGACATCATAATAATTAAATGACTATCAGTCATCCTACATTACTATGTGGATGGCTTTACAACCAGATAACTGCTCAGAGAGATGAAGGGAGCTTGGGTGAGGGAGGGATCTCTCTGCCAAGGGACCCTCTTGGTCAAACAATGGCTCATGGTCCTTGGTGATTTTTACTGACAGGCTCAGGCTAGCTCCCATTAGCCACTGAGAGAACACGGCTTGCTAATCGCAAGAGGCTTCTCAGCGTGATGATAAATACTTGTGGCTGAAAGGTTTACATTCAGGAATAACTTAGAAAGTTCTCAGCTGCAGACTCACTCTTTCCTTAGAGGTATTGCCTCCCCTGGTCTTCCTCTACTTTCTAATCTGTTACCGCCTTCTTCCTGCCCTACCCTCCTTTCCCCATCCCTTCCCCATTCAATGAGCAGTTCTGGGTAAACAGTGTTCAACAACCAACAAAACATCTCCAATTTCAAGTAAGCCACTCCCTCCATCCCTGGAACCCCTACTGTGCCTTGCCCAGTGATCTCTGGCCAGGACCAAACATGACAGCCTCCTCTTGTCTCTCCATCTGCCTAGTCTAGGTACCAGTCCTTTTGAAAGACATAGATCAGCTCCTATCATTCATTTTTAAAATAACTCCATTAAGGAAACTGGCAAAAAAGAGCCCTGCAGGATCTGGCTGTAATCCACCCCGGGCTTTTCCTGCCCTCCATATTGCTATCAAGCCCACCTACTGCTGCTCCAGGATGGCTCTCCCTCTCCTCTTTTTCTTATCCTGCCTTGGACCCATCTTACAAGTCCCTGTCTTGGGGGGAGCTGGCTCCTGGTGGCTGTGTGTCACTCTGGGCACACATTGATTAGAGCACCACAGCCACCTGCCCACCTGTCTGCCTCCCCAGAGACTAAGGTCCCGTTGCAGCCAGGATCCAGCTCATTCACTTTTGTATCTCCAGAGCCAAGCACAGCTCCTGACCAAGACTAAGTGCTCAGTAAGCATTTGAGAAATAAATGAATTTCAATTCCCATTCAGCAGAAAAAATATATATATATAATAAATGTATATATTATATTTGTAATATATATTGTTTGTAAAATAGTCATCAATTTACTATTATTAAGCCTAGCTCTCAAAATCCCATTTTGGCATCACATTTAGAAAGTTAAGTTCAGTTGCACAAACTTGATGTGTATGGGGAGGTCACAGGCAAGCACCCACAAACTTATCCAAATGGCATTTGTATGCAACCTTATCCTTATCACTTAAAATGAGCACTTTCCTACATCACATGGACATACAGTCCCTTCACTGCTTTCATTCTTTGAAGTCTTGCAGACCACTCTAGTCAGACAGACAGGACTGTCACTTGGACATAAACATACACTTAACCTTGCCAAGACCAAGTTTGGGCATCTATCGAGTAAAATGCCAGGCTGAACCAACCGCACACTGATGTCCATTTCTCTGGGGTCCTCCAGCCTGCAATCCTGGCCATGTAAGGCTACCATGCTAGAGCCCCTGCAAGAGCCTTTCCTGTCTGCATCTATACCCCAGTCTCCATGTGCACAGACCCCTGAACATTTCCACAGCCCTTTTCTAAATCTGTGTTTATCTCTGTGATTTTTAGAAAACATTTCAGCAATTTCAGGTTGGTAACTTAATGATTTTAATGGCATTCTCTAAAATGACTTTTTTAAAAATGATCTGTCTTTCTCTGAGTCACCATGGCGGTTTCCCTTCCCCAGGATTACTTTTGACAGGCAAACTTTGATTATTTGAGTGCCCCAGGGGATGGGCTGAAATTTAAGTTAAGTGAGATTTCAGGTAATTGGAAGAGCTTATAATGTGAACTACAGTAGCTGGGGGGTATGTGAAATTCACTGACAGTCTTGGTTAACTGAAGTTATGAATAAGGAGGGTTTGCCGGAATATCTATTTCAATCCTTTCACTCTTGTTATTTCTCCTTCCCTCCCTCTCCCCATCTTCTCAGTCTCTGCACTCTCCAATGAGTGTGCCTCTGTTCTTTTCAGGCCTGTGAAGATGAGGAGGAATTGGCTTTCCTTCGACTTAGCCACAAATGCGCTAGGAAACCCCCTCTTGTTTGCTGAAGATAGCATATATTGTTAAAAATCATTGCTTGCCCTTTCCCCAGTGCTAGGCTGATCCGACCTTGCCTCAGGCCAAGATGCTGATGGTGGGGCAGGCAGTTCTGGTGTGTTTCAGAGATCAGATGTTCAGGATAGAACACTAAAATCACCCATGTGTCTGAGGCTCAACCTTTTCCATGCAGATTGCCAGGGGCCTGTGATATACAGGCGATGGTGCCTGTCACCAACACTCACATAGGCACTGACATATTATAACATACAATAGTCACGTGTGGGATGTAATGATAGATTTGCCAGTTACTTTGTTATACGCTAATAATTTCATTCAGTTGCAGAAGATTTTCTTATGGGGTGGGTAGCACTAGAAAGCTCGCAAAGCATGGACAACATTTTAGTCAAACTGTCTTTAAAAGCTGTAAAACTGCTCTGGCTCATCTTCTTGTCTCAAAAAGAAATCATAAAAAGACCCTGTGTGTAAAATTGCAATATTTCCAGAATCTCTCACTTGGCCTTAGTCCATCTCCATATCAATAGGTGATTACAGGGGGAGCGAAGGCATAGCTGGACTGGAGAGGTGGGGCGGGGTCCCTTTTTGCAGCCAGGCCAAGGGCGACATGGGCGAGCACAAGTGGACGACTGCTTGTAAGCGATAAACAGGTTTCTCCCACTTTATTTTTCCCTTTGACTGATTTCGGCTTCAATGGTAATTTGCCCCAGGCTGGGAACATATTTTTCCCCAGAGTTACAGACCCTAAGACCCCTACTACTGCTGAATCACAGGGCCTCTTTCTTTGTGTCCCTATCAGCTCTTACTTCTCATTCTGCCCCCAAACACCATGAGGCACAGGGGACCTGTAGCCATGCTTCCACTTTATAGATGAGGTACTGAGAGGTTTAAGGGATGACATCGGCAGAACCAGAACTGATTCCAGGACTCTACTTTACACAAAAGGGAATTAAGGAGATACAGAGATGAAGGCATCATTAATGGAAGCAACATGGCACCTGGGGGTCAGAGTGAAATCATCTGCGTTTCACTGCCATCACCCACCACTGGCCATGAGGAGCCACTCATCCCCTCTCAACTTCTATGAATGACATGAATAATTATCATCATTTTAGAGCCTACTCAGTACCCAAAGACAATTCAGCATTTCACATACGTAAATTATTAATCCTCACTACAACCCCAAAAGGTAGACATTATTACCTCTTTTTACAGATAAGAAAACTGAGGCTCTAAGACCTTAGAAAAAACCACGCAGCTTTTAAGTGGCAAAGGTGGTATTTAAACCCAGGCATGTTCCATGCCCTTTCTGCCACAGTGCCCTGCAGCCTTCAGAAGTAAAGATTCTATAAGACAATACATGTAAAGAAAAAGAAAAGTGCTCGATAAATTGTAACAGCACCAATCTTAATCATTATCATAATAGTCAAAAGAACTATGTCTGTCCTATTCAAAGAAAGAAAATAATCTCCAGTCCTTTGTCAGCAGGCCTTGTCTTTCTGAGAAATATTCTCCCTGATGGCATGAATAGTTCCATAGGGGGCCAGACTGCTCAAGAGGAAGATTTGGCTCATGATGGAGTATCTGTGGGACGATTCCCTGGCTCCCATCGCTCTGGTACTTGAGTCAGGTGCAGATACTCAAAGGCGAGGAGGTGTTCCATCCCAGGCTGCCCCAAAAGGCAGTCATCTGCAGACTAGAGATCTTGAAATCAGCCATGCAAATCCATCACCATTTTAATTATCCAAGTAAATAGAGCTCTTCCCACCATCTGCCAAGATTTCCAGCAATCGTGTTCATGATGGCTCCCTCTGGTTCGCTCTGGATGAGAACTAAGGAGTCAACATTGAAGAGCCACTTGGGCCCAAATTACCACCTACAGGATGAAGGTCTCCTCGGAGCAAGACTGTGGCTGGGAGCTGTTCTTTCCCTGTCTGTACACCTTGCTCATATTTTTCTGAGCACTGTTAATTTGCTCCCGTACTTCATCTGCATCATTCTTAGTTTCTTTCCACCAACTCCAGGCAGTACTGATTAGTAAGAAATTTTCCTCAACAAGAACTGTCAGTTCAGAACTCAGGCCCACAGCAAAAAGTCCAGTGGAGACTCATTCTGGAACACTGATGAGTGTGCAGTCCTGGTAATTAAATCACAGGAGTTTTCAGAAGACAGACTAAATTATAAACACTGCTAAAGGTGATGACTCTGTCCAGGTCTGTTTCTCTGGCTGGTACCTGTTTAAATGGGTTGATTATGTCAGTGAAAGGCTCACAGGGTGACCTAATTATGGCTTTTAGGAAAGATGGCAAAATGCTCATTGGCTCCACATCATCAATGGACCACAAGCCAAAATTTTATCACTTTCCTGGACAGTCAATTAGCCCAGCACCACCTCTACCTCCATCATCACCATCCATCAGGAAAGCATTTAGGTGGCAATAAGATGGGTTGCTCCAGTTTATTATTCTGCTAGTACAGATACAAGTCCAGACACTAAAAAAAAAATCCTTCGGAGAAGTACACACAGACACCACTGATGAAAGTAATGTCAAGGTTTAGACATTTCTCATTCAGTGAAGAAAATTCAATGATAATCAGGGTCACAACAGATATTGGCATCAAAACAAATGGCTAAAGATAGGACTGGGCTGGCCATTCCAAAAGATGAAACTGCAGAGGCAGAGAGAATGAAAAGGGTATGGAAAGCAGTGCATATCCCAAAGACCCTGAACTTGTTGGTCAGATTCCAATGTCTGCCCTGCCACTTCTAGCTGACTGACCTTGACCAAGTTAATCTATCTCGTGCTGAGCCTAAGTCTCCTTTTCTGTAAAATGGGGACCACAATAGTGCCTACTTCATAGGGTTTGTGAGCAGATGAAAGGCAATCATGAAACAAGGTATCGAGTCCAGTACCTGACATGTGGCTGGCATTTCTTACCATAATCCATAATCATCATCTTCGTGGATATCATCAGGACCAGTTGCTGTCAACATTGTATGGGAAAGGACAAAGATGAACATAGATAAAGCAAGTCCTTGGGAAAGACCTACCACACGTGATGGGCCCAGATCCCAGAAACGACCATGGGTACATCAGATAAAACATCAGTGTTTCATGCTGTGCCTGGCACACAGGTGCTTAATAAGTGGAACCAGTATAAGAACTTTATGACTGTTGCTAATAATAATATTGATGCCGAGCATGGTAGTACCAATTAGAGTAATGGTTGTAGTAACAGTGGTTGTAAAATGATCAAAAGCTAAACCGAGAAAGGGTCAAAGTAAGGAGGGTTTCCAAAGGTGCATGGTTAATGCCTACATGATCAAGACTTAACTTTTCAGCACCAATAGGACAGTGTTTCTGGGAGGTATATGGAATTTTTCTCCTTCTTGTCAGAGTTTTCATGAATGATTCCAGTAATCAAAACAGCTATTTTCCTTTCTCACCAATGTCATCTTAAAATAAGCTCTCTCTAAACCCAGGTGTTTAAATTGTCCAATGAATTCCCCTCCTCTTTTAAAAATGAATTTTGTGCTGGGATGCGAGATACCCTTTCCAAAGTCCCGGGGCCATTCCTGATATGTTCGGCACAACATACGTGTAATCAAACAGCAAGCCAGGAAAGGCACAAGTAGGTCTTGCAAAAAACACAGGAAAATCTTGAAGTCACCAACCTGCATCCTGTTCTAGAGTTAAATAGAACCCCTGATGTCAGCCATCTGAACTTTATAATAGTGGGAAATAATACAACACATATCTCTAAGAAATAGACTCAAAGTCTAACAAATGCATCGTTTGTCCACACTGAAGAATCCGATGCTGCCAGTAAGGTTGGTGCTGATGATGAGTGAGTGAGTGGCATAGAAACTATTCACTACTTGCTGCTGAGGAGGAAACAGAACAAGTTATGAAAACAGCATACAGTGACAGAAGTAAGAATAATGTTCACCTCAGGGGTGTGGTGGCGTGTGTGTTGACTAGGAAAGGGCATAGGGTTCCTCCCTTCTAGAAATGTTCTGAATCTTGATCTAAGTGGCTGCTACACAGGGGCGCGCACATGTAAAAATGCACTGAGCATTCACTGTGTGCATTCACTGCACACGTTAGCCTTGACACAAATGGAAACAGAAAATAGCATATGATATAAACTCATTTTTAGAAATAATGGCATGGAAAAAATGTCAGAAACATTATACACTAAAATGTTAACAGCAGTCAGCTCTGGCCACTAAAATTATAGTTTTTTCTTTTAAGCATATCTGTATTTTCTATAGTTGGAGAGTGCAATGAATTCATACTCCTCTGATTTTTAAAGTTAAATCCATCACAACAAAAGCATTATCATCTCCAGGTAATACCACCAGCTACTCACTTTTCTTCCTCATTCACAGATTCAGGCCATCAAGAGCAAAGCTCCCACAGCTGCCTAAGGAAATTCTCCGTGCGGGGTCGCATATAGGCAGAGGGCAGGTGGTGAATCCTTGGTAGTGGTAGATTCTCTTCCACAGAGCCTCTGATGGGATGGGGCTGGATGTCCTGGGGTGCCTACCTTCAGCCTACCCAGCATAGGATGGGGCTGACTGCCCTCAGCACATGGTCAAATCTGCAGGTCTCCTGATAGCATTTTTGCTCAACTTCTAGCCTATATTGAAGTCTGGGCAGGAATCTGGAACCAGACCCCAAAAGTCTCTTTTTCAGCTCAAGTTCTTGGGTTTAGATCTAGGTCAGCTGATGTGAGGGTGCAGAGGGGTCTAAACCCCAGGCTTCGAGTGGGAAAACATCTGACTTGAAAGGTCTAGCTCCACATGCTCGCATCTTGCCCAGTGACCTTAAAGGGGCACACTCCCCACCACTCATCCTCACTGACCAGGTGGTTATGGGGGTTCGATAAGGGAATGAAGAGGAAGGCGACAACATCCTGTTGACTTTTACACCCCAACTTCTATCAAAGTGCTTGGGACATAGTTAATCTTCTTAAATATCAGTGGAAGTAAAAATAAATGTAAGGAATTATTTTTATTTATTATTTCTCATAATGAGAAGATGACTATAGGGACCAAAGAAATTGCACAATTTCTCTGCATGAGAGTCAACCATGGGCAGCAAATAACCTTGGAGCAAGCTTAAATTCTAGTCCAGGGCATTAAAGACTGGCATATATTCAGACACACTATAATACAGGTCAGAGCCCATTATAGAAAGTAACTCTTTATAACCAAATAATTTCCCACCCGCAGCTTCTGCCTGACTCCTTTCAAGCAATATATCTGATACAATAAAATTCCAGTTTAGAAGAAAGGGAAGGAGAAGAAGGGAGGGTGAGAGGGAGAGCGGAAGGGAAGAACTGACTTCCAGTGAATTCATGAATCCCTTAGAGCTTATTATAAGGAGATGTGACTTACTACCCTTAAAAGATGACAGTCTATATTTTCAAAGTCAGAAGGTCCGTGAGATCAAATGGATATAAGGGGATGTTGGGTAAAGAAACGGAGGAGAATGTTGTTCTGACAAGCAAAAAACAGATGTCCCTACTTTAATTCAGTAGTTTTTCAAGTATTAACTGAGGAAGCAATAGGTTTGTCATCTCTTAGATTAGTTCTCCACACGCAGGACTTTGCGCTGGGCCCAATGGGAAATTCAAACATGAATTCTGCTCTGAGGAACTCCAGGCTCGAGGCGAGGCATGTACACATATAATTCCGATGTCAGGAAGCCAGGGAGACACCCGTCAAAGAGGCGTGGCTAGATGCTAAGGGATGACAGAAAACAAAAGACCTTTCAGCGGGGGGTTAAGGTGGTTGTGACCAAGCCTTGGAAGAGGAATGAGGAGAAGAAAGAGAGTAAGAGCTCCAGGCAAAGGCCACAGCCTGAACAAAGGCCAAGTGCACGGAAACCCAGGCTTCTGGCAGGGACCCCGAGGTGGTTCTGTTTTCCAGGAGCATGGGACATGTGAAGAGGAGAAATGCCAAAGAAGGCTGCCACATGTGGTTTGGATGAAAGTAGGAAAGGCCTTAAGTGACAACAGAGTCTGAGTCAAAGGAGGAGCTCTAGAGGTCTTTGAGCAATTTAGGGTCAGAATCATGCTCCGCTTCCAGGCACTAGACCGTCAGGCAGTAATGGACAGACGGAGAGGCAGGGAGGGATGCAGGAGGCAGAAAGGCTGCCGAGGAGGCACCTGTAAGAACCTAGCGGGCAGGCTACTCTTAGTTCTTTGTGAGCAAGTGCTGGGTCTTCAACACTGACGCCAGCTTCACAACAGGCTTATTCAAAACATCAACAAATGGGGAAAGCAGAGTGCTTAGCACATATCTCTGAAGACCAGAGAAGGGTAGGGGTGGGGAGAGCCCCAGCAATTCGGCAGAAAAACTGGACTGGGGGAGAGCAAGGAGGGTACAAAGTCGGAAAGTGAGTAAGGGGAACGCAGAAGAGGCTGTGCAGATGGAAGCTGCCCCAGAACTGACTGAGAAGCCTGCAAATGTGACAGAAGGCCTGGCAACACTGGAGACTGGGGGGAAAGAAGAAAAGGTTACAGACTGACCCTAACAGCACTCACCAGGCTGGGGCAAATTTAAAAGCAAACAGGAACTAGCTAAAAATAAGGGAGTCCCATCTCTGCCACCTCCAATATTACCTTGATTGCGGGGTTTGCAGACGGCAGAGAAAGCAGACACATCAATCATGCACCCCATCAATATGCATTTTCATGGGCATCATGTTGACAGCCGGGAGCTTACAGGTCACCTGCCTCTGCAGAACTGTCTCTGCAGCCCTGGGAAGGGTTTTCCGAAGGCCCAGGCAAGGATAGGGCTACCACCTCGGCTGTAGAGGGTTAGGGACCTTAAAATACCTTCACATTCATCATCTCACTTTATCCTCATCCTAGGTGAGAGACACAAGGAATACACTGTTATCCTCACTCTATAAACTGCAGAGAAAATGAGGCCTTGAAGAAGTCAGGAGACTTGCCCAAGACTAAGTAGCTACCTAGTGGTAGAACTCAGTGACATGTAATCCATTACAGCCTGAGCCAGGATGCTGGCCAGGACACCAGGAAGCTGGCCAGGACACCAGGCATGGTGAGGACACTCACTCCCAGCTTCACCCCCACCTCTGTGTCTGCCCTTAATAAAGCTATGGGTGGGCAGGCACATCCATGAGTCTTTCCATAAATGAGGATGTGAAATCAAAGTACAGGCCTGGCAAATGGGCCAGAACTAGTCAGTTCTGGGACACTATATCAGTATCCTCACTCACATCCTGCTCCTCTTCAGCCATAGGATGAAGCTCATCATTCTAGAATTCCTGTCTCCTGCCCCAACAGAGGTGGTCACAGTCCCATCCCTCAGGAGCTCACTAACTTGTGCAGGAGTTAAGATCCACACACAGAAGGTCCCTTCCTTCCTCAGGAAGCCTGTCAGTGCTGTAGGAGTCATTTGAATTAAGCTACAGGAGGCAACAAGATGAAGAGATCACTTCAGTCTTGGGTAGACTTGGAGGATTTTAGAAGGGATGTGGGCTTCTGGTTCACCTTGAAAAGACTAGGAAAGGCTGTGGTCAGGAAAAAAGAAGGCCCCCTTGGATGAGGTCAGGGCATGAGAATAAGGTGGAAGCCAGAATGCATGACAGATCAGTTCGGCTGGAGCAGCCAGTTTATGAGGACAGCAATGAGACATAGGTTGGGAAGGTCAAGACCAGAAGGTAGACTGGGTTGGAGAAGATCTGATATCCTGAACATCATTAAGTTGTCCATTACAGTAAAATAGCATGAGATAATGGACACAGAGTTGACCAGAAGAGGTGAGATGAAAATGAGAAAACTTCAAAATAAAAAAATCAACTCACTGTCTGCGTTTCTTGGGGACCAGGTATCCCCTATCACCGGAGCCATTTTAGCTGATGGGCCAGAGAGAGACCCTCCCCTAAGCAAAGCCCTCTTCCACGAAGTACCCAAAGCCCCACTCTGGTTTTACTGATGGAAAAGCAGTGAGTAAGAAATGTCATTCACTCTGGTCATTTTCATTCAGGGACTAGCCAAAGTTCTAATCTTCAGCCAATATATTTTCTTCAACGGGAAAGTCACTAAATTATTATTTTTAACATAATAAGAGTAGAAATTGTCAGTTTTAGAAACACATATGCGAATCTCCCTGCACAGGAGAGAACATGAATCCCATTAGTTAAAAATAGCAGCCGTGCTCACTTTCCCCCACACGCTAATTTTAATAAACTTACTCTGAAATTAGCCTGCCACTATGAAGATCGCTGCTCATGCAAAATGTTCCCAGTAAGCAGGAAGCTTGCCTCACAAGAGTTCAAGTACCCCCCGGGAAACTCAGAACAATGCAGAGTTCTAAACAGAACTCGGCCTCTTCTTACCAGATTTGGACACCAACCCCCAGCCCTCTAACATAACCAGCACCCTGTCTCTCTAACCACCCATCAAGGGTCATCTTGAATTCATTCTATTCCATTTTCCTAATCCAGTTGGCTATGAGATCCTGTAGGGCTCTTCCTTTAAAATCTTTCTCGAAACCACCCTTTTTTCCCTGTTCCCACTGATGATGTATTCCCTTAATACTTCATCATTCTAA
The DNA here is from genome assembly GCF_030020395.1 of Manis pentadactyla. Taxonomy (NCBI): domain Eukaryota; kingdom Metazoa; phylum Chordata; class Mammalia; order Pholidota; family Manidae; genus Manis; species Manis pentadactyla. The sequence goes on from NC_080023.1 coordinate 19,727,868, forward strand.
TAGCCACACATTCATATATTCTACATTTATTGAGTACCTACAAAGGGCAAAGTAGTGTTAAGTGCTAAGGTCACAAATTAATAATATATGGCCCCTACTGTCAAGGAATTCAAGACCTTTTGGGCAGTGGAGGGGCAGATAAGTCAAGGATTAATTGGAAAACCATATGATAAGTGGTATGACTTGGGGGAAACAGGAGTAATTGGGAGTGTTGATGGTGACAGAAAAGACTAGATTACTGGTCTCTCATCTTGTCTTTCCCTTTTCCTAGCAAAATTTGTCTTTATATTCCCACTACCTAGCACAGCGCCTTGCAGGTGACAGAGGCTCAGTGATTACTGAGTTTAGTAGAAACAAATCTATCCCAAGTATTTTCATCAACTTCTATTCCAGCTAAAAAAGCATCCATGCCTCTCTATTGCCAACTGTATTAGAGTGCATCCTTCTTTCTTGCTTTTGAAGTCATTTACCATCTGGTCCACCCTGGCTATTCAACCTTAATATTTGCTCTACCTCAACCCACTAATTTCAGCCTTTATTTGGATCATTTCCTCAAAGTCAGCCACCGGACCAGCACTCATGCCTGCTTCCTATCACAATCACCCTTGCCCTCTTCAACCAGACAGACCCAGTTCAAGTTCCACCCTTCTAAGAAGCTTTTCCCCACTTTTTAAAGTCTCACCTACTGCCTATACATGTGTCTAAAATATATGGTTCACTACTGTGCAGTTTTTTTCATTTAATTTTAATATTATTCATATGAGTAATACTTTGAAATATTTAACTGGTTCCCCATCTTTCCACCTTGTCCCCATTTCTTGTAACCCCTATGCTGTTTCTCTCTGCATTCCCTTAAGAAGCCATTCTGCCTTTGTGTCCTAAGGAAGGGAGCACCCAGCAGCCTTTTCCATTTTGAAAGCCTTTACTTAAAACATTAGGGCATCCAAGAGTCTCCCTGGTAGCAGCTCTTTCCTATGACTCCCCCACCAAAAGGCTAGAAAAAAATCTCCAAAGTTAAGGAAAGGCCAGAATCAGAACACAAGGAAAGAGAACTTGGTTATGAGTGTGTCTCTGAGAATGAAGTCTGAGCTTTGCCTAATCTTCCCCGGGTGGGGACAGTGGAATAAGGACCAGGGGACTGAGGTGGAGGGCTGGCTGGTTGTGATGGAAACCTGATGAGCCGGAGAACTGGAGAATTAAGGAGTAAAGGTCTCTGTAGTGATGGCTATCTTAAATATCCATTTCCCCCCTTTAAAAAATTATTTTATATAAAAAGATTTATAAAAAATACAATTCGTAGAGAGAAAAATTCACCCTTTAGAGGTGTACAGTTCCATTAATTTTAAGTCTTATGCAATCATGTAGTCATCACCACAATCAAGGCATAGAATACATCTATCACTCCAAAAAGTTCCCCCATGCTCCTCTGAGGTCAACGAGTCACCCCACTTCAAGGCTCTGGCAACCTTTGATCTGTTTTCTATCCTTTTAGTTGTGCCTTTAAAGAACTTCATATAAATGGAATCTTAAGTGTAGGTATGTTGGAGGCTCTGACTTCTGTCACTAATGAATGGATTCCACTCCATGGATGTATCACAGTTTATCTGCTCACCAGTTAATGGACATTAGAACCGTTTCCAGTTTTCAGCATTTATAAATAAAAACTGCTATAACCATTCACATACAGGTTTTGCATGGACATGTGTCTTCATTTCTCTTGGGTACATACCTAGAAATAGGGTTGTTGGGTTAGCTTATGTTTGACTTTATGAGAAACTGAAAACTATTTTCAAAAATGGCTGTACCATTTTGTATTTCTCAAGCAATGTATGGGATTTCCTGGTGCTCTGTATCCTTGTCCACATTTGGTTTAACCATTTTTGATATGTTTGTTTTTCCATTCTAATAGGCATGTTGTGGTGTCTTACTATGGTTTTAATTTACATTTCCCCAGTGACTGAGGATGTTGAGTGTCTGTTCATGTGCTTATCGGCTCTTCAAATCTCTTTTTCAAAGCAATGTCTATTTAACCCTTTTTACCATTTCTAAAATTAGGTTGTTTGTTTTTTTATTACTGAGTTGTGAGAGTTCTTTTTGTATTCTGAATATAAGGTAATTGTTCTGCACAAATTTTCTCCTGGTCTGTGGCTTGTCTTCATTTTCTTAACAGTCTTTCAAAGAGCAGGTGTTTTTCATTTTGTTAAAGTCCAATTTATCCTTTCTTTCTTTTATGGTTTGTAGTTTTCATGTCTTATATACACGTCTTACATTTTAACCTCCCAAATTTTGAAAGATCACCTCAGGTGGTGATAAGAACCCTTCCAAATGGAAGATGGGCACATGTAGCTACAGATAACATTCTCCAGCCTCCCCTGCAGCTAGGTGCATCTGACTGCGCTCAGACCAGTGGGGTATGAGCAGAAGTGGCATGTACAATTCTAAAGTCATCCTTATTTAGAGAAAGGCCCCTTGCCCAGGACTTCTCCTCTCTTTCCCCATTCCCATGGACTGGAACAAAAACATGGCAGCAACCCAACTGTGACCATTCAGTTGAGAACCACCCCCAAAGACACAGCAGAGTGACAAGGCGGGAACAACCTGAGTTCTTAAATGACTCATGAAGCAGGGCTGCCCTCCTGGCCTGCACCACCACATGGTGATGTGAAAGAGACCTACCTATCTACCTTATTTAAAATAATATATTTGCAGAGTATGTATCTTCATTCTAATGACTTAGACTTTACCCTAACAAATATGCCCTTCTTTCTTAGGAAGTAAAAGTATAATGCTGAGTTTCCTGGACCCAGCCTTGTGTTGTGTGGTGCAACTATGCATACAGTTGCACAATGGCTTCCCAAAGTTTCCTTCAGCTCAGACATGATTCCAGGGCAGCAGAATATGACCTTGCCCCCACCATGGGCAAGAGAGTGAAATCCCCCATCTTCAGAGTAATGAAGGAGCAATATATCAACTTGTTCTTCATTCACCCCAAGCAGCATGGGTGTGGTACAGCCAAAGGGCCAGAAGAGGCTGAGAGGAGAACAAGGAAGAACACAGCAGTGATCTATAGGCACCAATGACCAGATATGAGAATGAAATGAGGCTGAATTAAAATAGACAAGATGCATGTCCCTGACCCCTCCCCATCACCCCAGCCAAAGGCTGAGAACTACTGAAGCCCCTAGACCTTAAATCCAAGTTCAAGGAAAAGAAGAGTCATGACCCCAATCCAGATTATATTTCCACCACCCTTATGATGAGAATTTGTTATCAAAATCAAGGTGTTAGAGCAAAATAGTTTTCATTTCATGAACACCTGAGTTGGTGTCCTGAGGTTCATCCCCACTGTACTAATATTCAGTAAACACTTACTACTTGCCAAACAGAGGGCTAAGCATTAACAAGCATTGTTTCATTCTATCTCCACACTCATAGCACCTATGAGGTAGATACTTTATTATCCTTCATAAAGATGAGAAAAATGAGGCCCAGAGAAGTTGTGCAGTGCCATGACCCATTCCCCTCCTCCTGGCAAACAGCCCCCACTGCCCCACCCATTCTCAGTCCGCATGACCTGCACAGGGTCCCAGACACAGCTCCAGGCCTAAGATTCAGATAACTACACTTTGGAGATATTTCTTCCAGGGCAGGCAAGCGATTTAAGTGGGTTCAAAGAGAGTGACTCCTGTGGTTTTATGGGATCTAGGGCAGAAAAGTCTCTGTCTTCTCCTCAGGACTTGCACCTGGATGGAAGGCTGAGACTGAAGGAAAATAGCAAGTAGACCCAAGAATGGAAAGAAAGCATCCGTTTGAGAGCTGAATCCAGCTGTGCTCCAAACCACCCCTACCTTGGAATTATTAGTCACATCAACTGTATTGGTTTTTAGGGCTGCTGTAAAAATTCATAAATAGGGTAGCTTGAAACAACAGAACTTAATTCTCTGAAAGTCCTGAAGGCAGAAGTCCAAAATCAAGGTGTCAGCAGGCCATGCTCCCTAAGAAGGCTCTAGGGAAGGATCTTTCCTTGCTTCTTCCTAGCTTCTGGTAGTTGCTAGCAATCTTTGGCATTCCTGGGCTTGCAGCTGCATAACTCCAGTCTCTGCCTCTGTTATAACATGGCCTTCTTTCCTCTGTGATTTCATGTTATCTTCCCTCTGTGCACTTCTGTGTCCAAAGTTTCCTCTCCTTATAAAGATACTGGTCACTGGACTAGAAGCCACTCTAATGACCTCACTATAACTTGGTTACTACTTTCAAATAAGGTCAGACTATTGTATTTTGTGGGGTTAGGACTTGAATATATCTTTTTGGGGACACAATTCAAACCATAACACCAGCCAATAAATTCCCTCTAAGCTGAACCACTTTGGGTTGGGTTTTTTATCATTTTGCATCAAGAAAGTGGTAGAGCCAAGACTTACACCTAGACCTCAGTGAACAACTGAGACCCAAAGTTGCTCCCTTAACCATAAGGCCAGACTATGTGGCTATTCAACCTCTCTCTTCCAAATGTCAGTGGCTCTGCTCTGGAGAGAGGCCCAGGGTTAACTCTCTTTTATCTGCCTCAGCCACTACATACACATGCTCAAGGAATATGAGATTGATTGCTATCTAAGTAATTAACCAAAATCCAAATACTGAACTTGAACTAGGCATGGTTTATTATAGGGCAATAGGCTGTGAGATGACCAGGAGTTTTGTTTTAGAAATAAAAAGTTATTGTCTGTATGGCTGCATTTCAACATTTCCCCGATTTTTAAAGATCACCTCAGGTGGTGATAAGAATATTTCCCCCTCCCCAGACATTTAATTTCCAAAACAGAACACCCGCCATGCTTCTTTCACATGCATGGCCGTGTTTACTTCAGGGCCTGAGAGAAGGCTGTAATTTCAGCTTGTTATACTAAAAATATGAAAATAAAACTAATCTCTGTAGGATCATTTTTAAATGAAAACTGCTTCCTAGAGGCAAGCCAAGGAAGCAAACTGATTGAAAGAGAGCAGAGGGCTCTGGGCAGGACGGGTAATGGAGTGCAGATCCAGGGTGGGGGTAGAAACCGGGAGTTCTGTAGAAATAGATGTGAGCCCAGCAAAAAGCCCATTTAGCCCAGGTGACACGTCTAGTGACATCCTCCCTAGTTCCTTCAGCTGGGTTCCAAATTCACTTTGAAACGCCACTAGCCACTGACCACACTCTTCCTTGAAACCTACTTGGCTGGGATTCTCCAGACCCAATCCATAGCTAACCAGCTTAACTTGAGTCGGCAGGGGAATCACTTGGGCAGCTTGATTTGTGAGAAAGGTAGATCTGGGGGCTACCCACTCCAGGCACTTCCAGGACATGGCTGTATTATTTCCTGGGGGGGCCATAACGAATTCCCACACACTGGTGCCTTACAACACAGAAATTTATCCTCTCAGTTGGGAAGACCACAAGTCCAAAATCTAGGTGTAGGCAGAACTGGTTCCTTATGAAGGCTCTGAGGGAGAACCTGTCCCATACCTCTTTCAGCTTCTGGTGGCTGCCAGCAAACCTTGACATCCCTGCATTGTCACCACACAGCTCCAATTTCTGCCTCCATCTCAACATGGCCTCCATCTCTGTGTGTATCTGTCTTCCCATAGACTTCTCTTTTGTATCTCTGTGTCTCAAATCTATCTGTACTTTCTTTTACAAGGCCACCAGTCACTAGGGCCACCCTAAATCCAGGATGATCTCATCCTGTAATATTTAACTTGATTATCATCTGCAAAGACCCTATTTGCAAACAAAGTCACATTTACAACTTCCAGGGGGTTTAGACTTAGATATATCCATGGTGGGGGTAAGAGAGGGGATAGAGTGTATGTACACAAATCAACCCACTACAGGAGATTTGAGGGACAGACCCAAAAACTTGCCTTTTTCCTCAAAATGCAAAGTGACTGCACTCTGCTCTCCAAATGACTCTGATGCAGGTGATCTGTAGATCAATGCTGAGAAACACTGATTCAGCTGCTGAGGATTCAAGATCAGTAAGACATGGTCTCCTCCTCTGGAGAACCAGCAGTACAGTGGAGGATACAGACAGATGAACCAATGATTAAAATACAAAGTGTGGCCTAGTGACTCCAAACTCTACAGTCAGATGGACCAGGGTTCAAATTCTGCCCCCTCCAGCTGTGAGGGTCTGAGTAAGTTCCTTGGCCTGTCTGAGTGACGGTTTCCTTAAAAAATAAGAAATAATTCCTACCATACACCATTATGAGAATGAGACCATGTAAAAATCTTCATGCAGACAGGGGTGGACCCAAGAAATAGCTATTATATAGATCAGAAGCATGTTACATTGATTTTCACGTCCATGTAGCTGTGGGCCATCCACATCCTAAGCCTTTAATGAATGTCTGTAGAAGCCAAGAAGGCATACTCTGGAGAAATGCAGCTGGAATAAACAAGACAACTCCTGGAAGACCCTTGCTGGGTCTTGACTAATTCTACTTATTCTATTTTTTTGAGCCTCTGTGTACAGAGCTCAGCATGCAGGCACTTGGAACAAAGAGTCAAGTAAAACACACAGCCCAGTGGGGAGACCACTAGGCCTCAATATGGTGTGTGCAGTGCACGGCAGAGGTAAGCCCACCATGGAGTGGCACACTTGAGGGATACCCATGTAATTAAGCACTTCTTTCCATTGGTCTTTCATCCTTGCTTCCCATTTTTAGTATTCTTAGTGTTTGTTGTGTGACTCTCCCAAACTATATCATATGGTCCAGAAGTTCTCTGAGGGCACAAGGGGTTGTCTTTCTTCTTCATCACTGAATCTACGAGCACCGAGCAATGTACCTAAGTCCTAATAGGTATTTGATAAGTATTTGCTGGAGTAGTGAATATTCTATTTCAGAGCCCAGCACTGAACTTTTATAAAGAACCACCACCAGAGGGGGGCGGAAGATGGCGGCGTGAGTAGAGCAGCGGAAATCTCCTCCCAAAACAACATATATCTATGAAAATATAACAAAGACAACCCTTCCTAGAATAAAGACCAGAGGACACAGGACAATATCCAGACCACATCCACACCTGAGAGAACCCAGCGCCTCGCGAAGGGGGTAAGATACAAGCCCCGGCCCCGCGGGAGCCGAGCGCCCCTCCCCCCAGCTCCCGGCGGGAGAAGAGCAGGCAGAGCGGGAGGGAGACGGAGCCCAGGGCTGCCGAACACCCAGCCCCAGCCATCCGGGCCAGAGTGCAGGGCCCTCGATACTGGGAAAACAGGGCAGCAAGAACAGTGAGCAGGCACTGGAGGCTGGGCGACAGAGGACATAAGAAAAGCGCGCGACCATTTTTTTTTTTTTTGCTTTTTTGCTGCTTTGTTTTGGCGAGCGCTGTTTGGAAGTCTTAAAGGGACAGGGACCCCAATATTAGGGAAACAGGGCAGAAAGACCGGTGAGCAGAGGCCTGAGGCTGGCACCGGAGAATAAAGAAAAACGAACGACCACCTTTTTTTTTTTTAATTAAAAATTTTTTTTTTTTTTAATTAAAAAAATTTTTTTTCTTGTTTTTTTTTGTGGTCGTTGTTTTGTTTTGGCGGGTGCTTTTTGGAAGTCTTAAAGGGGCAGGGCGGGCCACTTAATCCAGAGGTAGGGAATCCGGGACCTCTGGGCACCCTAACCCCTGGGCTGCAGGGAGCAGGGAGGCCCCTTACGGAGATAAATAGCCTCCCAGCAGCTCCTGCTCCAACGCGACTCCACCATTTTGGAGTAGCTGCCCGAGCCAGGCCACACCCACAGCAACAGCGGAGATTAACTCCATAGCAGCCGGGCAGGAAGCAGAAACCCTGTCTGCGCGCAGCTGCGCAGCAGAAGCCACTAGAGGCCGCTGTTCTCCCAGGAGAGGAGGGCCACAAACCAACAAGAAAGGAAGTCCTTCCAGCCGTCACTCGTCCCAGCTCTGCAAACTATTCCTATCACCATGAAAAGGCAAAGCTACAGGCAGACAAAGATCACAGAGACAACACCAGAGAAGGAGACAGACCTAACCAGTCTTCCTGACAAAGAATTCAAAATAAGAATCATAAACATTCTGACAGAGATGCAGAGAAATACGCAAGAAAAATGGGATGAAGTCCGGAAAGAGATCACAGATGCCAGAAAGGAGATCGCAGAAATGAAACAAACTCTGGAAGGGTTTATAAGCAGAATGGATAGAATGCAAGAGGCCATTGATGGAATTGAAATCAGAGAACAGGAACGCATGGAAGCTGACATAGAGAGAGACAAAAGGATCTCCAGGAATGAAACAATATTAAGAGAACTGTGTGACCAATCTAAAAGGAGCAATATCCGTATTATAGGGGTCCCAGAAGAAGAAGAGAGAGGCAAAGAGATGGAAAGTATCTTAGAAGAAATAATTGCTGAAAACTTCCCCACACTGGGGGAGGAAGTAATCAAACAGACCACGGAAATACACAGAACCCCCAACAGAAAGGATCCAAGAAGGGCAACACCAAGACACATAATAATTAAAATGGCAAAGATCAAGGACAAGGAAAGAGTGTTAAAGGCAGCTAGAGAGAAAAAGGTCACCTATAAAGGGAAACCCATCAGGCTAACGTCAGATTTCTCAACAGAAACCCTACAGGCCAGAAGAGAATGGCATGATATATTTAATACAATGAAACAGAAGGGCCTTGAACCAAGGATACTGTATCCAGCACGACTATCATTCAAATATGACGGTGGGATTAAACAATTCCCAGACAAACAAAAGCTGAGGGAATTTGCTTTCCACAAACCACCTCTACAGAACATCTTACAGGGACTGCTCTAGATGGGAGCACTCCTAGAAAGAGCACAGCACAAAACACCCAACATATGAAGAATGGAGGAGGAGGAACAAGAAGGGAGAGAAGAAAAGAATCTCCAGACAGTGTATATAACAGCTCAATAAGCGAGCTAAGTTAGGCAGTAAGATACTAAAGAGGCTAACCTTGAACCTTTGGTAACCACGAATTTAAAGCCTGCAATGGCAATAAGTACATATCTTTCAATAGTCACCCTAAATGTTAATGGGTTGAATGCACCAATCAAAAGACACAGAGTAACAGAATGGATAAAAAAGCAAGACCCATCTATATGCTGCTTACAAGAAACTCACCTCAAACCCAAAGACATGTACAGACTAAAAGTCAAGGGATGGAAAAACATATTTCAAGCAAACAACAGTGAGAAGAAAGCAGGGGTTGCAGTACTAATATCAGACAAAATAGACTTCAAAACAAAGAAAGTAACAAGAGATAAAGAAGGACACTACATAATGATAAAGGGCTCAGTCAAACAAGAGGATATAACCATTCTAAATATATATGCACCCAACACAGGAGCACCAGCATATGTGAAACAAATACTAACAGAACTAAAGGGGGATATAGACTGCAATGCATTCATTCTAGGAGACTTCAACACACCACTCACCCCAAAGGATAGATCCACTGGGCAGAAAATAAGTAAGGACACGGAAGCACTGAACAACACAGTAGAGCAGATGGACCTAATAGACATCTATAGAACTCTACATCCAAAAGCAGCGGGATATACATTCTTCTCAAGTGCACATGGAACATTCTCCAGAATAGACCACATACTAGGCCACAAAAAGAGCCTCAGAAAATTCCAAAAGATTGAAATCCTACCAACCAACTTTTCAGACCACAAAGGCATAAAACTAGAAATAAACTGTACAAAGAAAGCAAAGAGGCTCACGAACACATGGAGGCTTAACAACACGCTCCTAAATAATCAATGGATCAATGACCAAATCAAAATGGAGATCCAGCAATATATGGAAACAAATGACAACAACAACACTAAGCCCCAACTTCTGTGGGACACAGCAAAAGCAGTCTTAAGAGGAAAGTATATAGCAATCCAAGCATATTTAAAAAAGGAAGAGCAATCCCAAATGAATGGTCTAATGTCACAATTATCGAAATTGGAAAAAGAAGAACAGATGAGGCCTAAGGTCAGCAGAAGGAGGGACATAATAAAGATCAGAGAAGAAATAAAATTGAGAAGAATAAAACAATAGCAAAAATCAATGAAACCAAGAGCTGGTTCTTCGAGAAAATAAACAAAATAGATAAGCCTCTAGCCAGACTTATTAAGAAGAAAAGAGAGTCAACACAAATCAGCAGTATCAGAAACGAGAAAGGAAAAATCACGACGGACCCCACAGAAATGCAAAGAATTATTGGAGAATACTATGAAAACCTATATGCTAACAAGCTGGGAAACCTAGGAGAAATGGACAACTTCCTAGAAAAATATAACCTTCCAAGATTGACCCAGGAAGAAACAGAAAATCTAAACAGACCAATTACCAGCAATGAAATTGAAGAGGTAATCAAAAAACTACCAAAGAACAAAACCCCCGGGCCAGATGGATTTACCTCGGAATTTTATCAGACATACAGGGAAGACATAATACCCATTCTCCTTAAAGTCTTCCAAAAAATAGAGGAGGAGGGGATACTCCCAAACTCATTCTATGAAGCTAACATCACCCTAATACCAAAACCAGGCAAAGACCCCACCAAAAAAGAAAACTACAGACCAATATCCCTGATGAACGTAGATGCAAAAATACTCAACAAAATATTAGCAAACCGAATTCAAAAATACATCAAAAGGATCATACACCATGACCAAGTGGGATTCATTCCAGGGATGCAAGGATGGTACAACATTCGAAAGTCCATCAACATCATCCACCACATCAACAAAAAGAAAGACAAAAACCACATGATCATCTCCATAGATGCTGAAAAAGCATTTGACAAAGTTCAACATCCATTCATGTTAAAAACTCTCAGCAAAATGGGAATAGAGGGCAAGTACCTCAACATAATAAAGGCCATCTATGATAAACCCACAGCCAACATTATATTGAACAGCGAGAAGCTGAAAGCATTTCCTCTGAGATCGGGAACTAGACAGGGATGCCCACTCTCTCCACTGTTGTTTAACATAGTGCTGGAGGTCCTAGCCACGGCAATCAGACAGAATAAAGAAATACAAGGAATCCAGATTGGTAAAGAAGAAGTTAAACTGTCACTATTTGCAGATGACATGATACTGTACATAAAAAACCCTAAAGACTCCACCCCAAAACTACTAGAACTGATATCGGAATACAGCAAAGTTGCAGGATACAAAATCAACACACAGAAATCTGTGGCTTTCCTATATACTAACAATGAACCAACAGAGAGAGAAATCAGGAAAACAACTCCATTCACAATTGCATCAAAAAAAATAAAATACCTAGGAATAAACCTAACCAAAGAAGTGAAAGACTTATACTCTGAAAACTACAAGTCACTCTTAAGAGAAATTAAAGGGGACACTAACAGATGGAAACTCATCCCATGCTCGTGGGTAGGAAGAATTAATATCGTTAAAATGGCCATCCTGCCCAAAGCAATATACAGATTTGATGCAATCCCTATGAAACTACCAGCAACATTCTTCAATGAACTGGAACAAATAATTCAAAAATTCATATGGAAACACCAAAGACCCCGAATAGCCAAAGCAATCCTGAGAAAGAAGAATAAAGTAGGGGGGATCTCACTCCCCAACTTCAAGCTCTACTATAAAGCCATAGTAATCAAGACAATTTGGTACTGGCACAAGAGCAGAGCCACAGACCAATGGAACAGACTAGAGAATCCAGACATTAACCCAGACATATATGGTCAATTAATATTTGATAAAGGAGCCATGGACATACAATGGCGAAATGACAGTCTCTTCAACAGGTGGTGCTGGCAAAACTGGACAGCTACATGTAGGAGAATGAAACTGGACCATTGTCTAACCCCATATACAAAAGTAAACTCAAAATGGATCAAAGACCTGAATGTAAGCCATGAAACCATTAAACTCCTGGAAGAAAACATAGGCGAAAACCTCTTAGACATAAACATGAGTGACCTCTTCTTGAACATATCTCCCCGGGCAAGGAAAACAACAGCAAAAATGAGTAAGTGGGACTATATTAAGCTGAAAAGCTTCTGTACAGCAAAAGACACCATCAATAGAACAAGAAGGATCCCTACAGTATGGGAGAATATATTTGAAAATGACACATCCGATAAAGGCTTGACGTCCAGAATATATAAGGAGCTCACACGCCTCAACAAACAAAAAACAAATAACCCAATTAAAAAATGGGCAGAGGAACTGAACAGACAGTTCTCCAAAAAAGAAATACAGATGGCCAACAGACACATGAAAAGATGCTCCACATCGCTAATTATCAGAGAAATGCAAATTAAAACTACAATGAGGTATCACCTCACACCAGTAAGGATGGCTGCCATCCAAAAGACAAACAACAACAAATGTTGGCGAGGCTGTGGAGAAAGGGGAACCCTCCTACACTGCTGGTGGGAATGTAAGTTAGTTCAACCATTGTGGAAAGCAGTATGGAGGTACATCAAAATGCTCAAAACAGACTTACCATTTGACCCAGGAATTGCACTCCTAGGAATTTACCCTAAGAATGCAGCAATCAAGTTTGAGAAAGACAGATGCACCCCTATGTTTATTGCAGCACTATTTACAATAGCCAAGAATTGGAAGCAACCTAAATGTCCATCAATAGATGAATGGATAAAGAAGATGTGGTACATATACACAATGGAATACTACTCAGCTATAAGAAAAGGGCAAATCCAATCATTTGCAGCAACATGGATGGAGCTGGAGGGTATTATGCTCAGTGAAACAAGCCAAGCGGAGAAAGAGAAATACCAAATGATTTCACTTATCTGTGGAATATAAGAACAAAGGAAAAACTGAAGGAACAAAACAGCAGCAGAATCACAGAACTCAAGAATGGACTAACAGGTACCAAAGGGAAAGGGACTGGGGAGGATGGGTGGGTAGGGAGGGATAAGGGGGGGAGAAGTAGGGGGGTATTAAGATTAACATGCATGGGGGGGTAGGAGAAAAGGGAGGGCTGTACAACACAGAGAAGGCAAGTAGTGATTCTACAATATTTTGCTATGCTGATGGACAGTGACTGTAAAGGGGTTTATAGGGGAGACCTGGTATAGGGGAGAGCCTAGTAAACATAATATTCGTCATGTAAGTGTAGATTAGTGATAGCAAAAAAAAAAAAAAAAATGGCAGCTCCTGTGTGGTAACCTCCAACGAGTTCTACACAAGGGTATAAAGGGCATATAAAAGTGTAGGCAAAGGGTCTGTTTGTGTTTATACAGAGGATCAAAGCCTAATTTGGCTACCCCAAAAATGAACTAAGATACGATATGAAAAAGAACTTCCAACATCTGCACCCTCTGGAAGACTCATGCCAGAAGATGATCATCAAAAAACCCCAACAAAGATCCACGCACTGCTACAGCTGTTGATGCACTCATCCCACCAGTTCCTGGACTTGCCATGGGAATGAGGAAGGAGATATCTAAGCTGGCCTGTGCATACAGTAAAACAACAAAATTGGACTGGATCTATACTGTTGGAACTCAACCAAGAATTTGGAGAAGTGCAAATTGTAGCGCTCCAAAGTCTTACAACTACAAACTATTTATTGTTAAAAGAACATATGGCATGTGAACAGTCCCCAGGAATGGGTTGTTTTAATTTGTCTGATTTCCCTCAGACTGTTCAAGTTCATTTGGACAATATCCACCATATCATAGATAAGTTTTCACAAATGCCTAAGGTGCCTAACTGGTTTTCTTGGTTTCACTGCAGATGGCTGGTAATTACAGATATGCTTTGGTTATGTAACTATACTCCTATTATGTTAATGTGTGTGCGCAATTTAAGTAGTAGCTTAAAACCTATACATGCTGAAGTTACTCTACAAGAAGATATATCAAAGAAATAATCAATCTTCCCATGTTTTCTTCCGCCTGCTACTTCTATAGCTTTTCTTCTTCCTTCCTAATTACAACCCTTAAATAGAATTCGTGCCTCATATCAAATTTACCGAGTATCATAATTCTTCCAAGTGGTAAAGATACCTCAAGACAAATGCTGGGCATAGAAGCCACAGGGCATAAATATGCAAAGAAGTAAAAAGCTAACTTTTTCAAACAATAAGGCTTCTCTCTCACTTACCAACTTCACATTTCCCTGTATGGCCCTGGAAGATGACTGGTTAGCCAGAGACGGGTAAGATTCCTCAAGGGAGGAACAACCTAAGACAGGCACAGTCGCAGGGGGGCCATCAGGTGAGAAATTGGGGATCAACAGAGGTGAGGCTTAGAACCTCACCCCCCCGTTCTGAGAGAAATCTTCTGCATACGTGGATGTTTTATTGCCCTGGTCTAGCTTGGATTAACACATAGTCTACAGGCACACACCTGATCATCTACATGTGCTCTCTTACAACACTAAACTATGTTTTCTACCTTTATCTTGTATCTACCTACCACTTCAGCATTTTATTAAAAATAATAATAATAAAGAGAGAAATGTGGTATCCACATATAAATCAAGTATAAAAACCAAATGAGTATTCATATTTGAACTGACTGTTTATAGTTCATAATGCATGAGCAAAACCGAAAGTTTCTGTGATGACTGCCCTTGTACTGTTCACTATGTAACTTATTCATTATGTAAGAATTTGTTCTACATGTAAGAACTTGTTTGTTATGCCTGAGAAGATTGGAGACTGACAAAAATTAGGCTTGGGGTGGAATAATGATTGTGCATTGAGCATTGACTCCCCTATACAGAATTTTATTGTCGTTAACAACCATTTGATCAATAAATATGAGAGATGCCCTCACAAAAAAAAAAAAAAAAAAAAAAAAGGACAGACTTCCAATGGTAAAATAAATTAGTAACCGGGATGTAATGTATAGCATAAGGAATATAGTCAAGATATTGTAACAGCCTGGTAGGGTGATAGCTGGAACCTAGAATTATGTATATAAATGTTCTACCACTGTGTTGTACACTTGAAACTCATGTAATGTAATACTGTGTGTCAACTACCCTTCAATAAAAAATAATTATTAAAAAAAAAAAAAAAAAAAAAAAAAAAGAACCACCACCAGCCTCCTTGACTATTGGGTAGGATTCTTGATGAGCCAAGAGAAAAGATCCTCAGAGGATCTGTCCCTTGACATAAAGCCTGATAGTTAGAGGAGATATACTGTACAGTTAGGAGCTTTCAATAGGCCAAGAGTAGACAAAACTAAGCTAGGGGGAAAGCTACAACATCTCTTTCCTCTTTGGAAATACAATGCTTTGCACACACACTGGACTTTAAGTACTGTTATCAGACTGACCTGGGAGCGCAGAAAATGATTAAAGGAGAATGACAGTACAAGGTTTCCCTTCCAACACGCCACAAGCGAAAGAGGGGAGCAAAGCGTTCTGCCCCGCACGTGTGCACAGGAGGAAAGAAAAAGCCCAAGCCAGCCTTGGGCACAGGGAATGGTTCTCAGAAGGGAGAGAATGGACAATTTCCCAGGATGATCAACATGGCTAGGTAACGTGGGTAACTGCCATCCCATATGGTGGTAAGTCAGGCAGGACAAGCAATCTATCTGTGAGCGGCAGATCACCCGCTCATCTCGAGAAACCAGGCAGCGCCTCCCAGGCCAAAAGACTCTCAGGGTGGGCTGGAGAGGGAACAGCAAAGGAGTCCAAAGGCGGACCCCAGGGGAGGTTATGATATACCAGTTTGGGGGGCATGGTGTTCTCTGCTTTCACAAAGCAAGTGACTTCTGCACCTGTGTTTCACTTCTTTGATAAATGGCTCACCACCTTGCACATAGTAGGTCCGCGGTACACACGTGTTGACTGAATTGAGTAAGTGCTTGAAGGCTGCGGAGAACCCCGAAATCCCCACCCAAACCTCAGCTGCAGGTAACTCCACCTGGGCCAGGTGTTACCTCAGGGCCCGGATTTCCCCCTGGCACCACCTTTCCGCTTCAGAACTGGGCATCCAATCGCCTGCCTCCAGAACAGCAGTGGCCGGGAAGGCAGGTGGGGCCTGGCTCCCCCGCCCGGATCCCCGCGCGTCTCGCGGCAATCCTGCCACTCCCTGCCGGAGGGAAGGCCCTCCCCAAAGGCTGGCACCAGCTGGCGTGGAAGAAAGTGGCGCCCGGGTAGACCGGGAAGTGCGGGAGGAACGGCGCACCTGGCGGGGGGGCGCGGGCACAGCGCCTCGGCCTCCGCGCGCGCGTCCCCCGCACGTCCCTGCCGGGCTCGGCGGCCCGGGGCTGGGACTGGGGGCTGGGGGCGCGGGCCCATCCCGCCTGGCCGGCGCCGCGGCCTCACCTCGCTCACCAGCCCCTGCCAGTCGCTCTCGGTCCGGTCGTCGTTCATGGCCTCCTCCTGCGGGCGCGGGCCGGTTTCACGGACGCCGCCCTCCACCTCCGCCTCCGCCTCCCGCCGCGCTGCGGCCGTCGTCGCCGCGCCGCCCGGGCCCCGCGCGGCCCCGAGAGGGCCCGGCGCCTCCGAGCTGCCGCGCCGCCGCCTCCAGCGGCCGCCCGTGCTGTTGACTCAACGTCAGCCTCCGCGGGAGGAAGCGGAGGAGGAGTCGCGGCCGCCGGGCCTCGGCCACAGCCCGCCGGCCGGCCGGCCCGCCCCGCACAGTGCCCGGCCCCGCGGCTAGCGCGGCCCGGGATCAGCCCGCGGTGGCTCCGGACTCGGGGTTGCCGCTCGCCCGGGCGGGAGGAGGGCCCGGCGGGCACCTGTGTGCCGCCCGCGAGAAGCACATCTCCCGACCACTACCTGGGCTCCCTCCTCTGGAGTGTGAGCCCCTCCAGGGCAGGGCGCCGCTCTCTCTGAGGAACGTAAGGACAGAGCCTGGCACAGAGTAGGTGCTCTATAAATATCGGTTGAACGCATGAATGAATGAACCATATGCTATTACACAGTTAACATTCATTTTAAAGCTAATGGTTACTTACATTTATTTGTTAAATTATCAGCCGTCACAAAAAGAAAGCATATTTTAAAACTGTAAATAAAACGATATTGCATTCTAAATAGGATCAAAAACTCTAGGGTGTGAGGTTTAGTGTGTGTCAAGAGGGGTTAAAGATGTATTGGCATCTGAGACTTTCTCCGGAAGAACTGAAAGAGAATTCCAGAGGGCAGGCAACCTTCACACGAGTTAACATTACTCAAGGTAGTTTTCCCCTGTCACCTAAAAACCACCACTAATAGTGGACTTTCCCACTGTGGAGAAGCGTCTATACCTGTGGAGATGAGCAAGTAGCTTAAGAAGAAGTTGTGAACCCATTTTACAGTTGTGGAAGCTTCAGAGCCAACATTTATTTATTATTTTTAGTCCCTGTGTCCTTAACGCTGTGAGATGGATGTTACAGCCATTTATCAGATGAGGAAATAGAGGCCAGAAAAGTGGAGAAACAGAGACTCAACCAGGATTTCTGGCTCCCAGAGGTCCACTTCACCATCTCAGAAACCAGAAAACAAAGTATCACACCTGGGAACTGGAAATACTGGATTTTATTGTTCTTTTTATTTTGTTGGCATGGTAGGCTGTTTGCTAAATGGCATTAGCAATTCCCTGCGTGTGTCCCAGCCATTGTCTGTAACTGATTCTAGGTTCAGCCATGTGACTTGCGTTGGTTAATGCAGGGTTTGCACATGTGCTACTCATGGGGCTTATCCTTGTTTACACTCTCGGGAACCTGGGATCACCACCATAGAAACAAACCCAGAATAGCTTGCTAGATGATAAAGACTCATGGCCAAACAACCAGCCAACTGCCACACATGTGAGTGAGGCCACTGACCCCCAGCTGCCATGGACTGGTACCTGAGATCTGCAGAAGAACTACCCAGCTGAGCCTTGCACCATCTGCTGACCCATGGACCATATGCTAAATAAACTATTGTTTTAAGCCACTAAGGTTTGGAGCAATTTGCTATATGCCAACAGATCACTGATGTAGGTGGTGACACTACCGATGAAGCGCCTGGATGGCCTGAATTCTCCCTGACAGCTCTTAAAAGGCAACAGCCCCTGGCATCATGACCTGTTAGATCTGCATCTAAAGATTCTACAACAAATTCTGGCAGGGCAGGCACTATGAGCAGAAGCCAGTCTACTAGGTAGCACATTTATTCAGTGCCTGGGGTGTACAGATACTGTACTCTTCCTGGGGATGTGCAGTAATACTGCAGGCCTGCAGTGGTCCCTGTCCTGGAGTTTGCAAGCCTTCCCATTGTGGTTTTGCAAACTAATGCTCTGGAGAAGAAGTCAAAGACAGGACAGCTAAGGCTTCTGGTCTTCTGACCGTCCTGGGCTGACTAATGCATTTTCTTTTTATTCCAAGGAGGTAGAAAGAAGCTCATGCCTGAGCTGAACATCTAGGGTTAACTCAGCACCACATACTTGTTCCTAACAGCCTGATCAGTGTCTCATGCTAAGAAACAAGGTACTGTCTGCCAATATATTGCCCTCTGGCAAACCATCTGGTTTCATTCTGACCTGTCAATGAAATAGACTGGAGGAAGAGTGGGCATTACTTGGACCATCTGCCTTCCTCCGCCTCCTGGTCTGCACCTTGCTCTCGGCTGGCGTTCAGGTGGGAAAGCGGCCCTCCCCTCCCAGTTACCATGTTTAGCTGAGGCTCTCTGTTCTGGTACTGCTTTGGGGCCTTCACTGGTATTTCAGGCAGCAGGACGGCTGGCCAGGAAACTGTTGGGAGCTAAGGAATCTTGACACTAGGGGTCATGTATCTTTAAGACAAGTCTCTGTGTGACTATTTCCCCTATTTGCTTTCCTTCCCTGAAGTAAGTCAGCCAGTTATTAAAGTATTTACTAAAAATAAAACTGGGGAGGAAAATCAAAGAGTGGCAAGCCTCTATCCTCCCCAGCATGTGGAGAAACTTCCACCTCAGCTGAAATGGCATCTCCAGTTGCCTGGCTTTTCCTTAGAGGTCTCATGCCCCAAGTGCCAGCTTCAACCTGCTTAGCTTGTGAGATGTGATGAAATCACAAACCAAGGCAATGTAGCTGCAAGCGATTCTTTTTTATCTCTTTTCATTTATGTAGCCTGACATTGAGTAATAATAATAATTAAATGCAGTTTAAGCTTTTAGGCACCTATACCAGAAAGCCTCTAGACACCTCATCAACAGCAGCCCAGGCTGACAAAAACAAAGCTAATTATATTGTGGTTAATTTTTTTCAAAGCAAAACATAAAACTGCTCACCAGCTATCCTTACCTCTGATAAAAGCCATATATTAAATGCCCTAGCTGACAGACCATTTGCACATGATCGGTTTGAAACCAGGTGCCCTGTCTTATATGTGCTACCCTGGCACCAAGTAGTGAAACGCTGGCTTTAGCCTCTATTCTCACACCCCTTTAGCTCCCTCAAAAATCTCTAGGGTCCCAATTTTTCCATATATATTCATAGCCCCAGGGCCGGTTTTATTTATTTATTTATATCCACATACAGTGTTAGAAGAAAGTGCTTAGGTGTTTTTGAGTGATGCTTTTCATTTTCAAAAAGTTTGAGAGGGTTTTAGATGTGGAAACTCCAAAATAGCTTAATCTAAGAAATGCAGCCAAGCCCCTACTGATGAAAACCAAACCAAACAAAAAAAACCTCTGGAGAGACTGAGAAAGAAGGGATGCCTTGAACTTCCTGTTAGAAACCTAGCCTCTCCTGACAGGTTTACTGACATGCAAGGTGACTTTGGCCAAGTCCCAGCAGCTCACGACACACAGGAAAGCCCGACAGTTTTGATACAACCTCGCCAGACGGTATTTCCAGTTCACATTCTGGCTGCCCAAGCAAAAATGTCATAGTTCTCACGAAAGGAGACTAAGCAAATCTCCAGGAGAGATTTTTGGCTCGGCTTTTCCCTGAACTATACAACTGGGGCAATATTCATGCCCACTCCTTTCGCCTGTCACTTTCCTCTTGCCTGAATTAAGAAACCCAGTGTGAAGAGCCTAGGAGGAAAACGATTCATAATGACTGTGGTGTACATAGTGGGAGATACACATATATAATTTTTTTTAAATTAGCTTTATATAAGCCAAGGTCCCCGAATCTTGCTTTTGTCACAGGAGGGCCATTTGGACAGGTCCTGCTAAGGGTCCACCTCCCCTGAACCCCACTGCCCAGCAATTCCTAGATGTCTTTCTTTGTTCTTGATTTTAACCAGGGTCAGGGACTGCAAGTCCCGGTGTTCACTGCAGTCAGGTCTCCTGCAGAGCCCTGAGACCTGAAGTCCCCCGGGCCACCAACTTCAATTCTGTGAAACATAAGCCTCCTCTCTTCCCTCTACCTGGGATACCCCGTAAAGGGCGTCATCCGTCATTTCCCTATCAGGGCCAAAAGCCAGACAACAGGCAGGCAGATGAGATTCTGGTCGGGTTCCTGACTCTCAACATCCTCTGTTAGCCCCCGAGCTACCCGGGCCCTCTCTCCGCCCCACTAAGCGCCTCCCCACCAGCAGCAAACAGTCAGAGCCCTGCTCCTCCCCTAGTCCCGCTGGCTGCCAATCAGCCGGGCAGCAGGGGGTGGAACCAACTTCCACTCCCAGCTGAACCACCCCCAAGGTGCTCAAAATGACTGAGTGGGGCTGATGATGCCCTGGCAGGCCGGGGACCCGCAATTGCCATCCTGAGGGGGCTCAGGCGTGAGCGTGATTGGCTGGGGTTGCGGGTTAGGGGGTGGGGACCAGCCTGCTGCTGGAGGGGTTCCGAGAAGGGGGACCGAGATGTCAGGAGAAAGGACGAAGCGCTGGAGGAAGTGAGGAAGGCAAAGAGACAGGGGCTGATGCAGGGTCTGCAGCTCTTGAGGAGAGGCCCGGAAATCCAGAACCGCGGGAGAGGAGCAGAAAACCTTGGGCGCCTGGTGGGTGCGGAGAAATCCAACCCTGGCTGGTGCGGGGAGAGCCCCGCGGCCCGAGGAAGGAGTTAAATAGAAAAGTAACAGGCAAAGTTACTCAGCTCTCAGATTATTCAAATTTGTTGTACTTATTGATAATGTATTTCATTTCTTCTGCGTGGGGGGGATATGATTCAGCACAAATTTGATGTAAATTTATGGAAATGGAAATGCAGAGAAGCTGCAGGCTCGAGCCACTGGCGGGTTGACTGAGTGGCCCTCCGCGAGACAGAGGTTATGTCTCTCTGGACCTGGGGAGCTGAAAATAGAAACGTTAGACTTGGGGGCCACTGGCCTCTCCTACAGGCCAATAGAGGGACTGACCCTGTCGCTCTGCAAGGACTATTTTTAAAAAAAGGTCTGATGCCTGTCTAAAATAGGATCACCTACATTGTCCTCCTGTCTGATTTTTGTCTTAGGATGGGGGACAGTTTTTACCCAATAGAGATTGGCAGCCTTCTTTCAATGAAAAGGTAGAAAAAAAGAAGAGAATCAACATTATGTAGCACCTACTGTGTGCCCAGAATTCCCTATTGAAGTAACAGAAATGATTTCCTTCTGCACTATGGGAGAATAATGGAACTTCAGAGAGGAAAAAAAAAAAAACAAAGAAAACAATTTGATAGAGAGGGGTGAAGAGGTGACATTCCATATAAATGGCCAGAGCTAGTAAAATATTTATTGTCTATTAGGCTGTCCTTCAAACACTGAATGCTGATCTTTATCTTCCCCTCTCATCCCAGGTCATGGCATTTATGTGATAATGTGCTTCTCCCAGTTGGCAGCTTCTCCAACCTGGCCATGACCAAGCCAACAAAGAAAACCTTCACAGTTTGAAACTAGTTTCTCTGAGCCAGGCCTTATGCAGCAGTTTGCAGATGCAGTGAAACAGGAGATTGAGGACACCAAGGTACAAAGCCAGATCCAAAGTGTTACTGCCCCTTCATTCCCATTAGAGACAAATACTACCTTTACTGGTTCTTGGTTTTCATCAAAGCTTCAGTTCCTTTCAATGGCCAAACAATTCTGGGGCCTTGAGCTGCTATGGCTGACTTGGTCTGGAAACAAACAAAGAGGTGTTTGCCTATGGTTTGTGAGTGTATTTGAGCAAATGTTTGAAAGGATAGCAGTGACCTGCTCATTTTTATTGCATCCACAGGTCAGAAATTGTCAGCTCTGTGTGACACGGATGATAGTGCTTTGACCTCATTCAGTCACCCAAGGGCAAATTTCTCTTTGTTCTCTAAGAGAAACATAACATGGCAACTACACATGATTTCTAACGAGAGACTGTCAACAAGGGTACTTATGTGCTTATCATGTCCCTGATATTCCACTGAATAGCTTACCTTTGGGAATGCATATATGCCCCTTATACTCCCATATGTGACACAATAGTTGCCATTTACTAACTCCATTTGTTCTCATGGGACAGGAAAAGTAATTTTAAGATGCTATAAGAAAGTCTCCTTTAACATACAGATTCACTTATTCAATCAATGAATGTTTCCTGAGCTTGTCTTCTGTGCTGAGCTAGGCCATGGGGATGGCAACCAGGCTGAGACCTGGTTCTCTGTCCTTGAGGTTTCTTAGGCTAGTAGATGAATCTCCCAATCTACTCATCAACAAGATGAGTCTGCTTATTAGGGACAGAGCTGTAGCAAGAAACCAAAACTTCCCGTTCCTGGTCCCTGGCTCCTTTACAATGCCTTGAAGTTGAGAGTATTTGCAGTTCATGTAGGGTGGAATTCTGGTTATCTATTGCTATGAAACGAACCAACCAAAACCTAGTGGCTTAAACACCTATGTATTTTTTTCTCTTCGGTTTTATGTGTGGAATGGGCTCAGTTGGGTAGTTATCATGTAGAGTCTTCCAGGTAGAGTTCAGTAGGAGGCTGGGGCTGTAGTTTTCTGAAGTCTCAACTGGATTTGAAGTCCAAGATGGCTCACTAACATGGCTGTCAGTCCATGCTGGCTGTCAGCTGGGAGCTCAGTGAATGCTGGCAACTGGAACACCTACTCATTTCTCTCCATGCTGAGCTTCCCACCAAATGGCAGCCAGGTCCCAGAGGCAGCTTCCCTAAAGCTAATGTTTCAAGGGAAAGGAGGTGTGTCTTAGTCCATTCAGGCTGCTATAATAAAACACCATAACTGGGTAGCTTGAAAATAGCAGAAATTTATTTCTCACAATTATAAAGGCTAGAAGTCCAAGATCATAATGCAGACAGATTTGGTATCTGGCAAGGGCCCAGTTCTTAGATGACCATCTTTTTGCTATGATCTAACACGTTGAAAGGGCAAGCTAGCTCTCTGGTACCTTTTATAAGGATATTAATCTCAATCCTTAGGGCAAAGCATTCATGACCTAATCACCTCCCAATGGCCCCACCTCTTAATATCATGATCTCGGTGTTGGAATTTCAACATATGAATTTTGAGGGGGCACAAACATTTAGATCATAACCAAGTGGAATTTGCCAGTCCTCTTAAAGGCTAGCCCTGGAACTGGCATAGACACACTTCCACCATAACCTCTTGGTCAAAATAGTCCCAAGTGAGGCCAGGTGCAAGAGGGCAGAAGAATAGACTCTACCTCCAGGTGGGAATGGGGTAGAGTCATGTGCATACAGAGAGGGAAGCATTTGATGGCCACCTTCTTTGGAAACAACCATAGCAACAACTCTGATTTTTATCACAAATGATCCTTTGGTGCTATCTGGAAAAAGCATACTGGGCAAGTGCTAACCAAGCCTGACATTTTTATCTTAATGGAAACAAAGTCAATTGAATTCAGGTCTCAATACAGGTTTGTTTTGGTTTGGTTTGGTTTTTTTCTTATTTATTTTAGAATCTACCATTTCAGGGATCCCTTAAACCAAACCATGGCATAAGAGAGTCACTTAAGAAATACTCAAATGAGGAATGTATGCAGTCATCTTGTGTGGAAAGGAAGGTAGAACAAACGTTAGACCCTGAACCATTGAAATACTCAACTCCCTTCATTATGGAAACTATGGAAGTATATAGAGAATAAAAATGAACTGCTTGAGTGCAGGGATTATATCATAGTCATCTCTGCATCCCCAGTGCCCAGGTCTACTAGGTTCCCAATTAGTGTTTAACTGTTCCCAAGGCGACCCCCTTATTTCCATCAGGAGTGGCTTGCATTGGTGCTACTCAGCGACATTTTCCCGTCCACCATGTAATCTCTATCTTTCTACTCTGCCAATCCATGTCAATATCTAGTTGCAGGCTCTGAGATGAGGTGCTTTTTTTTACTGATTTTCATTCTTTAGTATGCTACTTCAATGTCCTTAAGCATGCTGCTCTTTCTGCTATCACTGCCAAGCACACGAGGTCAGCTCTCATCCCTTCAGCAGTTCAGAGAACCCTGCAGCTCGAGATCCTGGGGCTGCTGCTCATGCAGTGTGAATCCCTTCTCAGTCTCAAGGAAATACTGCAAAGGCCTGTCTCAGGAAGTCTGCAGGAAGCTTTGCCATTGGAACTTTTCTTCCCTGGGAGCACTAGCTACATTCTCTGCAGGTGAGCTGGTGGTCTGGTTTTCCTGTGCATTCCTTTGAAACAGACAGTAACCTTGGTCTCAGATGCAGTGTCCTCGGACTTGGAAACTCATTGGACCAAAAATGTCTACAACTTATTTTTCCCCTGAGATTTTCTTTTTTTTTATTGATTTTCCATTTTTAGCTCAAGATTGATCACCAGCAAAATACCAATTTACATACAGATTCTGCTAAACTCAGCATCCTATATACTTGGGACTTTTTCATCCATAAACCAATTTTTTAAAAAGAGAGACTCTATTACCAGAAATGTCCCTGATGACACTCAAGATGGCCTGTAGGGAGCACTCAGGAGGCCCACGGCCTGGCGGGGCGAGCTCAGCTGATCTGTGAGCACGTCTTCTATGCAGAGCTAGGCCATGGGGATGGAGCCAAGGTCGCAGGTTGATGCCTAGATGGACAGGTTCATATTTTGCTTACTTCTAGAGCCAAAGCCTAAACTGCAAACTATGGTCAGCTTTCTTACAAGTTAGTTCAATAAAACTCAACAAATACTCTCTGAGCATCTGCTACATGTCAGGCACCATTTAGGTACTGAGAATAGAGCCTAAAACAAGAAGGACAGGGTCTTGGTCCCATGATGGCTGCAGTGTGGTGATGAAGCAGACACCAAGCAGTTGCGCAAATGATGACTTAATTAGCACAGTGAGAAGTGTTAGGAAGAAAAACACGAGGATGCTATGAGAGCATGTAATAGGGGATCCATGTTAAGTGTTATTTAAAGCAAGACCTGAAGATGTGTCAAAGGTGGCTAGGCCGGAGGATGGGCTGAGGAGGCACACACAGGCAGAGAGAACCGTGTGAGATCCAGAGAATTTTGCAAAGGCTCGCTTAACCTAAGCACAGAGAAGAGGGACGGGAGTGACAGGATAGCAGGCTGGAGGGAGCACCAGAGGAAACTGGGATTTACTGTACAATTACTGGGATCCTTTGAAGAGGATATGAGGAGTAAAGCTAAGCTTCAGTAACAGAGACACAAATAGACAGCAACTTGAATATGAATTTAATTTCTCCTTCACATGGCAGGCTGGCAGGGCAAAAAGGGCACAGTGGGAATAGCTGGTCTCTGGCCTGTCTGCATCCTTAGCTGGAAATATTTAGAGGTTGGGCGTGCCTTCTTGACCAGGAATTTACATCATCAGCAGGCCTCTTCAATCACATGTCTGGCACCGGGGCTGGGAGAACTCAAAGGCTAGGATTTTTGACTGGAGCAACTATATGTGGTTACTCCATGCTGCTTAGCTTCCTCACAGCATGGCAGCCTCAGGGTAGTACAGCTTCTTAGGTGACAGCACAGCTTCTTAGGTAGGGTTCTCGAGAGCAAGTCAGAAGTTGCCTTGGCTTTATGACCTGCTCCGGAAGTCATCTGTGGTCACTTCTGCCACATTCCATTGGTCCAGGGAAGTCACAAGTTCATTTGGATTCTAAAAGAGGGAACATAGATTCCCCCTCCTGATGGAGAGTGCCAAGGTCCCATTGTAAAGGAGTATGTGGGATGTGAGATTTTTGAGGGCCATGTTTGGAAAATACAACCTGCCACATCCAGGAAGGTCATCACTGATGAAACAGAGCTGAAACTCAGTTGTTTTTATGCCCAGACCCCTGTTCTTTCGCTATACCACGATCAGGAGTCAATAGCATCATTTGCATGAATGAAGGATCATATGTTATTAAAAAGAAAAGTAGAAACATAAGGCAAGAAGACAAATTCACTCTCAATTGAATATTCTATTACAAACACAGCATAAATATATGTTGTACATTGCTCTCACAGAGCAAACAGTTGCATTTATCTGTGTCCAAAAACATGGAAAAATTCCAAACTGTGAGCAAAGGGAAGAAGCTCAAGAAAACTATTCAAACTTCCATTAAGTGTAAAGCTTTATAAAAATAGTTGGAAGGTTGATTAAAACAGGTGCTGAAACCTTCTCTTAGCCTGAAGTGTTCCACTTACAAACAACTCCTTTCCCATATAACGATGTCATTCTCTAGTTACTACTTCTATATTTGGCTGTAGTCAAATGTCTATTAAATTTCTTTATGTTAATCTGATCCACCAACTCAGGCATGCTCTCTCTGTGTCTCCTCTCACTACACACACACACACACACACATACACACACACCATACACACACTCACACACATGCACACACAAACTCTTGTACTCCCCAGGAGTCCTTTAGAGTTCATTAGATTCTCCACCAGAAGGGTATATTTTCTATAGCTACCTGTGCACATCCAAACACTCAATTTTACTCTAAGTCAATTCTTTCCTTTTGCCCCATGAAGAAAGATACAGTGTGGGAGAAGGATGGGGCCCAAGAACCTCTATAAAACTGCTCACTCCTTTCCCCTTCCCCGCAATCACCTTCTATCGCTGATCTGGGAATCTGAAAACATCAGGAAATGCATTGTTCCCTACGATTTAGCATTAGCAAGAGAGCTCTTTCAAAGTGTTCTATTACATCTTTATGTCTTTGCACATAAACTAGGTCTTCTCTAAAAACTCATTTGAAATTTGATTTGCAGTGGAAATCCCTAGAGTTGTGCTAAGGATTTTCAGAGACAGAGAAGGGAAACGCCACTCAGTGTTTACTGTATCCTAAGCAACATGCTAGGTGCTTTCTAGAGATATGCACGCTGGATGGTTTGGCATACAAGAGGTCAGGATTAGTACTGTATGTACATGGGGTGGATGCCCAGAAGGCAGAGGTGGTAAAGAAGAAGGTGTAGAGCAAAATCAGGGGAAGTGGGTACAAGCTGGTTTTAATGGACACCTAGGAATTCCAACAGAGCAGATGATACATGTAAAGGAAGAAGGCTCAGCATTCACCTCCTGTATTTCTACTTTCTTAATAAACTCTGACTCCTTAATCACGGCCAGGGTGCAAATCTGACCATTACTGGGGGATCCAAGGCTCTCATCTTGACTCCCACTGGCCTTATTCTTGCTTTCTCCACTCTGAGCACCCTGGCCAGGTACCCTCGAGCCCACAGCCTTTGCAATTATTGGGCTTTCCACTCTGAAAGCTCCTGCAAAGTGTAAGAGAATGAACTGCTGTTGTTTTCAGCCACCAAGTTTGTGGCACTTTACTGTGACAGCCTTAGCAGACTAATACAGATAGATCATCGTCTTCCCCACATAGAGCTCTTTTCCTGCCATTCCCTAAAGTCTCTGGAGCTGAAATGAGTCCAGAACGTAAGGAAAGCAGAGAACAAGAGGAGCCAATTGCACCCCACATAACAGGCTCTTCAGCACACATATTTTTAGATGACATTTGTGGACAATGGAAATGATTTTGAATTATTGCTAACCTTCATCTGCAAGGTGGCTACAGTGTCGTGCACTTAGCTGGTCTGCCTGCCCAATTTAAATGAAGAATAAGCGCCCATATTAGCATAGTACTCCAGCTCTTATCCATTGGTGCTTTTTTGACAAGCTGGGGGTGGAGAAAACCAGTCTCAGCACCAATGGTTTTCAGTCCCGTGGTCTGGTGGAGCTGTTTGGTCCCATTTGAACTAGCCTAAATGTGCTGCTTTGTGCATTTGTGTTCTCCAAACTGATTATCAAGTGGCCCTGCTCTGCTGAGATTCCCAAAAACCGTCCATAACCTGCACTTTGTCTCATGGGGGCTCCCAGGGAGTGGAAATGGGCCCGTGGCAGCTCATGAATGATGATCTCAAGGATTCTTTTCAGAATGAGACAAAGATTTCTGGGGAGATGAGGAAATTGTACAAAGTCTCTTCTTCTTCCTAATCATCAGCACCACCACCACCATCATTTCCATAATCATCTTTGTAATTATTTGAAGTGGAAAGGGAGCAGAGTACCTGCTTAATGAAAAAGAGATGGGGGAAAAAATAGAAACTGTGGAGACAGGCGACTGAAGGGGCTCTCAGAACTGCACATCATCACATGTGATCAGTGAGGGTTTCAGGGCACTGGACCCCAACAAACTTTTCCAGCTGAAACTTGCTCTGTCCTCTTCTTACACCCTTCACTCCAGTCAAATTGAATCTCTGAGTCCCAATCATGAAGCCTCCCTGATCACCTACCTCTGTTACTGAGTCCAAGCTCATTCCATTTGCTGCATGACAAGCCTATACATCGAAAGACAAGGTGCTGGGGCAAGAAAGTGACTTTACTGGGAAAGCCAGCTGACTAAGAAGAGTCGTGTCCTAAAGCACCATCTCAACTCAGGGTTGATTTCAGACGGTTTCTATGCTTGAAATCATAGGAGAAGGGGGAATAGGAGGAGGAGGAGGCCAGGAGGAGACTAAACAGAATGCAGACGTCTGGGTGCCAGCCAGGGTCCGGGGAGAGCTGAGAAACTCTGTGTCTTTAGGTAGGTGACTCTTGCTGATTCAGGTCTCATCACAATGTTCCTATAAGTCTTAGGGCAATTATTATTTTCATACATATTTTTCCAGCTCCTCAGGGGAGGCAAGCTCTGGATAAGGGGTTATTTGCAAAAAATCTCAAACTGTAAACAAAATTCCTAGTGATGATTAACAAGTTGACATCCAGGGCTGCAGGACTGAACTGAAGCCCTTTTCCATTTTTTTTTCTCTTGGCCCAAAGGTTAAAGCAGGAGGGAACAAATACAGTATGGAGGCAGAGATGCCAAGCTTCTTCTATCAGTTACACCATTGTGCCTCTGGTTATGCTCTGCCACACCCCAGTGCCATCACAGAATCCCATCCATCCCCTCTCTTCTGAATTTCCCAGAAGCCTTATCTAAACCTCTCTTGGAGCTTTTATCATTTTCTACCTTATATTACATATATATGTATGTATGCATGTATATATATATATATATTCTTTTTCCTTCTACTAGATTATGAACTCCTCCAGAGAGACTTTCTATCGTTTTTCTCTACATCCCCCTAGTCCTAGCCACCAAGCATGTGATCTGAACTAAGTGTTCAAAAAATGTCAAATAAAAGAATGAAAAAACCAGAAGTTTCATTTATTAACTTATTCTTTTAACAGACACATCAAAAGGAAAGGTGTTTTGGGGGATAATACCAGGTGTGGCACAGCCAGCTATCATTGTCCCCAAGATATCTTTTCTCTTCTTCCTGGATACACAGGTAAATGACATGCCTGCCTATTTTGCAATTAGAGGAGACATTACAACTGAATTGGCCCATATGCACATGCACAACCACACCTACACATATATATCAATATCCATATTTATATAAAATAGTAGTCACTTACTACATGTCAGACATGCTCCTGTTTACATTCATTAACTCATTTAAATCCCTATAATAACCCTATGGGGTAGCTACTTTTATTGTCTTCAACTTACAGGTAAAGAAATTGAGGCACAGAAATGATAACAGGATTTCTAATTTCTAATTAGTAATTTTCTAATCATGAATTACTAGTAGTACTATAATGAATTAAGTATAATTATAATTATTATAATTATTTTCTAATCTATTAATTAATTTCTAATCCAGTATTCTAACAAAATTCTAACACAGCATTTTTACTTCCCCATTGTATGATCTGAATTATTCCACTACATTATGGCTTGCCTTTTTAATTTCATTATTAGAAGAGAATCAGTTATAAAATTGATTCATTTCAATTTTTCCCATTATGCCAAATACAGGTTTAGGCATATAAGAGATTTTCTGAAAGGTATTGCATGCAACGAGTACCTTTTCTAATCTTCTACGATTTGATTGATCTCTTGGTAATTCTATTTTCTGCATTCCCAGACTGCTCCGAGGCATCAGGAAGCATTTCAGGGATGCAATTGTTTCTCCTTAAAAAGCTACAGGTCTTTAAAAAGATAGAAGGGGATCTTTGGGGACATCTAGGGGACAGCAAGACAGAGGCAGCAGAGGTTAAGGCAAGACACTCAGGAAAGACACAAGCCACTTTATATTGTGTTTGATTTTGTGCTTAAAAGACTTAAATTGCAGGAGGGAGGTGTGGCTTCTAAGTCTATTTGGTCTTCAATTGAGTACCCAAACTCCATAAATATATCCAGGCCTCCAGGGAGGACTTTCCTTTGCTTAAATGTGGATTCCTGGTAAGCTGTAATCCCCCTCCCACTGGCCATGAGCCTTCTACTAGACTAAATTTAGAAAAATTAAATTACAGCCTAGCAATGTGGCTCCCAAAATGAAATGTATAGGGCAGAATACATGAAAACATCAGAGAAAATGTACATCAGAGGGAAGTGTCAGAGACCTGTTGGTCAATCTCACATGTCTACAGTCAGAAAGGCAAAGGTCCTGTTCATTTAGAAAGAAATGGGATTGTGGGAACCAATTTAGCCCCATCAGAGCAGCGATCTGGGAGAGAAGCCTCGTTCTAATTATGATTCTGTGTTCCAAGCAGGCATGAAAGAAATCACAGCAAACCCATTTCAAAGAAAGGCATTCCTAATGTGGCAGTGTCCAATGTCTTATGCATGCAGAGGGCCAATGAGTCAGGGAGGAAAAATACTAGAAAATGATCTTCTTCGATGACTAACAAAGAGGGGGCTGTTCTCATGCTGTCCTGATGGAAAAATTTGTGGGATCTCAGGAACTAATGAGGAACTATCAGCCCCTGCTTGCATGTTTTATCCTAAAAGTGGGGACTTGTATGTATTTAAATGGGAGGGACTGGGCGGCACAAGAAGTCTATCCTGAGAAGATAGGGGACTAAGTGGCACTTTGTCATTAACCTACCCACAGGATGCTCTGCACTATTCAGTGAATGGTAATAATGCCCAAGTCATCTTAAAATGCACTGCAGATCTTGATCCAAAGTATTTTCTGGATTAAAAAAAAAAAGCCTGATGTTTTCCTAATAACCTGATGGAGATCTCCATCTTAAAAAGCAAATGTAATTGAACGCTTGGATTCAAAGGAAAATGTTTCTGTGAAGATGGATATGATTTTTGTTGAAAAGTAAGGCTTCTGTATCAGGCTTCTTGGTATCTGAGTTTAATGTAAATAATAGTATTTATATATTATATAAATCACAAATTATATAATATATAATTTATATAATTATATATTATTTATATTTCATATAAATATATAAATTATAGAATATATAAGTAATAATATTTATTCAACAAATATTTACTGAGTCCTGAAATAGGCCAGGGATTGTTCCAAGCACTGGAAATGCTATGGTAAACAAGATAAATTCCTTCTTCTCATAGAATTTATATTCTAGGGGAAGAGACAGATAATAAACAGTAGACAGATAAACTAATAATTGTGTAATTTCCTACTGAGATAATTGCTATGAAGAAAAGTAACAGCATCTTATTCTGTTCAGGATACTATAACAAAATATCATAGAAATATGGTATAATGAAATACTATAGACTAGGTGGCTTATAAACACAGAAATTTGTTTCTCACAGGTCTGAAGGCTGGTAAGTCCAAGATCAATGTGTCAACAAAAGGCTTCAATATATCCATTTAGGGAAGACACAAACATTTAGTCACAAATACAGAGTTAGGAATTAAAAAGCATTTCAGTTATCTGTTGCCTTATAACAAACTATCCCCAAATTTAGTGGTTTCAAACAATGACATTATTTTTCATGATTCTTTGGGTCAGAAAGTTGGGGAGGGCTCAACTGGCTGTTTTTCTGCTCCACACAGATCAGCTGGGGTCAATCACTTGGCCACATTCAGTTGATCGTGGACTAGACACTGAAAGGTCCAAGAACTCATTCATATGTTTGGTGCCCCAGTGCACACATGTCCTCTTTCTCTCTCTCTATGGTCTCATCATTCTTCTTTACTGCATGGCAGCTGGCTTTTTCAGAGAAAACCCAAGTGGAAGCTTCCAGGCCTCTCAGAGGCTGGTTGTGGAACTGGCATACTATCACTTCTCCTGCATTCTATGGGTCACAGCAGGTCACAAGACCAGACTAGACTCAAAGGTGAGGAAACTGACTCCACCTCCTGAGGGGCAGAATTAATGGCAGCCAACAATGGAAACTGTCTACAACAGAAAGTGGGGGAAACGGGCTATGTTAGATATGATGATCTTAGGAAATGACATTTGAACAAAGACCTGGAAGAAGAGAGTGGCTGAACCATAACAAAAAGGGTGGGGGGGGTTGGAGACAGTATCTGTGTGCACCCTGGACAGAGGGAACCATGAGGACAAAGGCCTTCAGATGGAATGCACTTACTGTGTCTGGGGATTAAGAAAAAGGTTAAAGAGGTCAAAGATGCTGGGAATGTGGCTAGAGAAGAATGAGCAATAAATAGGCAGCTGTTGGAGGCAGAGATGCAGTCAGTTTAGCAGGGCTCTTCAAGGTCATGGTTAGGTCTTTGTATTTTATAACAAATGTGGTGAGAAACTCTTATAGAAGGGTAATGTGAAATGGCATACATATCAGAAGGATCACACTGGCTGCTGTGTGAAGCAATGGATTAGAGGAAAGAAGGGGTTTAGGTGGAAGGAGGGAGACCCACTGGGAGACTCCTTCAGTCATCCAGGTGAGAGATGATGGTGGCTTAGAGCAGAGTAGAAGAAATGGACATGCAAGGATTTGTCAGATTCTGTATCTATTTTGAAATTAGACCCAGCAAGTCTTGTTGCTAGCTTGGATACAGAGGTGAGGAAGAGCAAGAGTGAGGCTGATTTTAAGACTCGTGGGTGGGCCAACTATGTCAGAGTTTGCTAGCCATTTGCTAGAGTTGAAAAGACACGAGAGCAGCAGGATTGGGTGTAGGGATAGTAAAAAGAGTTATATTTTAGATATTTGAAGTTCAGGGTGACTCTGGATATCAAAATAGAGATTATAGTTAAGCAGTTGGATATATGAGTCAGTCTAGAGTTCAGGAGAGAGCAGGACTTGAAGATAGAAATTTGGGAGTCATCAATGTATAGCTGTGTTTAGAACCATGGAACTAAATGAGACCTGGGACTCACTTTTTAGAGTCTGGGAAGATGAAAAACCTGCAAAAGAGACAGAAAAGAGTTGACCAGCAAAGAAGAAACGCAATCAAGTGACATCCTAGAGGCCAAGGAAAGAGGATGTTTCACAAATTAGGCAGTGGCCACCTAAGTTGCTGATGTTGGTCAAGTGTGATGAAGACCAAGGTTTGCTCTTTGGTTTTGGCCAGGGCAGAAGTCTTGGGCAACCTTAACAAGTGCAAGTTCAATAGAGTAGTTGGGAAAGAAGGACTGATGAGAAAAATAAAGGCAGCTAAGATAGACAACTCTCGGCAAAACGTTTCCTTAAAAGGGCAGGAGAGAAATGGATCAGTTGGTGGGTATGGATTAGGGAGATTTTTTAGCTGATTTTTTAAGATAGGCAATATGGGGGTATGTTTTTACACTGATAAGGATGTACATTGTTGATGGGGAGAAATTTAGATTGAAGGGAAGGAAGAAGACATGTGCAGGAACAAAGTCCTTGAGCAGCTAAGAGGGCATGGGATCCAGTGCCCAAAAGGAAGGGTTGGCCTGGAACAGAAAGAAGAGTAGGCAGATGCAGACGCAAATGACTTGGTCAGTATGGCGGCTGACATATGAGAAAGTTCTCTAGTCATTTTGGTTTCTCAGTGAAAGGGGAAAGAAGGTCATCACCTAAGGATTAAGTACAGATATTAGAGATATATGGAAAGAGGAGGGTTCTTTAAAAATAGAGTAGAAGAATTATTGATTAGGGAATGAGATAGGATTCTGGGCCCACATGAGGAATGTGGTCATAAATTCATAAATTGAAAGCAAAGCATGGTTGTGTGTTTTTCTCTAGCCATTTGTACCTGCCAATGTGCATGCATGGAGTAAGTGTAAAAATGAGTTTATCCCTAGGTTTGATTTTTGTCAAGTAAAAGGGAAGGAATAAGATGAATTTTTTTCCAAAAATGTTTGAGGAGTTAAAAAATTTATTTAACATAACTCCTATGTACTAGATACCATTCTAAGTACTTTATAAATATTAACCCACTTAATCTTTATTACAACCTTATGAGAAAAGTAT
This sequence comes from Manis pentadactyla, assembly GCF_030020395.1. NCBI lineage: Eukaryota > Metazoa > Chordata > Mammalia > Pholidota > Manidae > Manis > Manis pentadactyla. The sequence continues at coordinate 19,762,338 of NC_080023.1, forward strand.
CACTATTTCCCCCCTTTTTATAGGAGATGAACTGACACACAGAGGATTAAGTAACTTGCTTAAGGACACACTTCTACTAAGTGACAGAGCCAGGACTTGAACTTGCAGTCTGCCCCTGAGCCTATACTGCTAACCACTGCAATGCTTCTCCAGAAGATTTGTACAGAAGAGGTGCAGTAGAGCTGGACAAGGAGGGAAGTAGGGACAGAGGGCAGGTAATGGACGGCAAAGAGTTTGTGTGTTCAATGGAACTGAAGGTTTTGGTTAGAGTTAGAATAATAGAAGGAATGAGCTGGAAAGATAGGAGGATGTAATCACAGAGTGGGCTGCTTCTTGAAATTGATTTGGCAGTGAGGGGCACTTATACTGATCATGTCAGGGTCTGGAAATAGTTCCAGGAATGGGTAGCTGAGATGGCATAAGAAAAAAGGCAATTGGAAGATAGGCACTGAGAAGCCAGAGTGTTGGGTGAGTGTCTATGTAGGTACTGAAGCCTCTCAGAACACTGACAAGTGGTGGTGGAGAGCAAATACAATGAGCCAAGCTAGCTCAGGTCTTCACTGAATCAGGAGGTTTGATTGGAAGCTGTAGGTAAGAACAATAGGATAGTAGTTGGTATCTCTATATATTCTATCAATGAACTGAAAGATTTGCAGGAGAAGGAAGCAGGGATAAGATAGGAAGCAATGGCCTAGAAGAAGGAATGAGGAGTATGCCCTGTGCTTCCAGGAGAAAGCCAGTGATGGCTGAACAGAGCTTCAGTGAAACCACATTCTCAGGGACAGGCAGGCTTAATAAGAAAAGAGGCCAAGGATAGTGGGACTTTGCTGCTGATTAAACATGAGTTTTAGAGGCATGTTGGAAGAACCTGGGGTTTGGGAAGGGTTTGCAGCTTGAGTCTCTTGGGAAATACCCAGAGCTGTGTGGGAATCAGATCGGTGAGAAATGGCCTGGAAGACGGCACTCTTTTGTGGCAGCTGAGGTAATGAGATTGGTCCTGATGGTCTCCCAGGGGAGGAAGGTAATCAGCTCTAATTACAGACTTGTTGGGCCTCTTCTCTGAGAGAAGTTCTGGTGTGGGGTGGGCAGTGCCCATGGCAGAGGACTGCTGAGTCTCATCAGCGACACAGGTGGGCCTCTTTTAAGCCCCATTATCGGTGGTGCCAAGGCCAAGGAGAGGAGCCTTACTAAGGCCAAAAGAAACAGTCCTGGGCTACATTCAGCAGAGATGACTCCACTGGAAGGATTTCAGGAGACCCACAGATGCGACAAAAATCTAGAGAATCTGGCTGGGAAATGGGCAGAAATAAATAGAACTCTGGATGGCTGTGGTATCAGTTTTACAGCAGGAATGGTCTAATGAACAAACTGGTTGTGATAAATGTTCTCCAAGAATTTATTTGTGTAGAGAGACACTCACTCTAGACTCAAAGTCCCGGAAGAGATACCTGTTGATCAGATTTAGATCATTGATTCTGTTAGTCAGTATATAGCTGAAGCTACGCTCCAATAACACATTAAAAACCCGTATCTCAGTAACTTAACCAATAAGACTTATTTCTTGCTCAGTTTTGGTAGGTAACCAGGAGGCTCTGTCCTGCAGGGTTACTCAGAGATTCAAGCTAATACAGATTGTTCTACCTCAATATATGGCTGCAGAGCTCACTGCAGAAGAGGAAGAGAAAAGCTGGAGAGTCACACACTGGCTCTTAAATTCTCTGGCCTGGAAGTGACACGTATCACCTCTGCTCATACCCATTGGCCAGAATTGGTCATGTGACTGTAAGGGTCTAACTGTAAAGGGACAGAAACTTTTAGGGAAGCACTTGCCAGTGAGTGAGCAGTAAATGTCCCTGCCACAGTCTGCTCTGGAGCAGTCAGAGCAAGGTTAGCACTACATCCAAGTTCTTCAGACACCAAATTCACACTCTTTCCTAAATACTATACTGGTCCTTAAGGGTTATATCTATGCAGAGGAGGGAGTACATAGGGGATATTTAATATTTCTGTATGTGTCTCCTTATTCCTCTCCAAAAATACTTAGCATGGTATTGGAGCATAGAGAATATGTTTGAAATTTCTTCTTGGCTGATGGATTGATTAATACGAAGCATAAAAACTTTAGTCATGGTGATAGAACCATAGCTCATCTGGACCAAGATCTCCAAATAGCATAAATTCAATTCAGCCAGCCCTGAGAATGAGTCTGTACCATGCATCAATTACTGGCATTAAAGAGAAATGACAGAGAACCCTAACTAGGAGGAATCTTAAGAGTTTAGAAATCTTAAAAGAGAATATTATTTATTTTTTCTTTGGCTATTAAGAAAAGCCTTAATTCCTCTGGAGGAAAGAAACAACATTAAGGACTAAAAATATAGTTTTAAGAAATTAACTCTATTGCAAAGGTAGAAGGAACATCATTTGACTCTAATTAACAAATTCTGAGAACTTTTACGTGATGCCTTTAGTTTTCTGCTATACATGATTTGAGTGGATGGTGATAATGACGACTATGGTGATGTTTATTTTTGGTAAGTACAAATACATAGTGGTTTACAGCCATTGGCAAAGTCATCAGAGTTCAAGTGCAGGTCCGCCTTTGCTTCAAAGTCCAACCCCACCTTCCTACTACCTTGTGACCCCACTGCCACATTCCCTCTCCCTCCTATCTCCTTAAAATGATAACTTTCTATATGTCTCCTGTGAGGACTGAATGCTGAAATTGGGAAGTGCATCTGTGGCTCCTTCTAAGACACTGAACCTCACACTTTAGAGGGCTTCAAATCCCTCAGAGGTCTTGTTTAAACACAGATTGCTGGACTCTTATTTCCAAAGTTCATGATTCAATAGGTCTAGGGTAGGACCTAAGAATTTGCATTTCTGAGAATTTGCACTTACTAGACGTACTGAACTGAATAATTTTCCCCTTCCCAATATTCATGTCTACCCAGAACCCCAAAAAGTAACCTTATTTGGAAGTAGGGTCTTTGCAAATGTAATTAGTTAAGATGAGATCAGGCTGGTAGGTTGGGCCCTAATTCCAGCATGACTGGTGTCCTTACAGAAAGAGGAGAAGAGAGACAGAAACACACAGGGAGAATGCCATGTGATGATGGAAGCAGAATTTAGAGTGATCCATCTACAAGCTACAGAACACCAAGGAGCCAGCAGCCACCAGAAACTAGGAAGAGAGAAGGGAGGCTTCTTCCTTCAAGCTTTCAGAGGGGGCATGGTCTTACTAAAACCTTGGTTTCAGACTTCTAGCCTTCAGAACTATGAGAGAACAAACTTCTATTTTTTTTTTTTTTGAGAGGGCATCTCTCATATTTATTGATCAAATGGTTGTTAACAACAATAAAATTCTGTATAGGGGAGTCAATGCTCAATGCACAATCATTAATCCACCCCAAGCCTAATTTTCGTCAGTCTCCAATCTTCTGAAGCATAATGAACAAGTTCTTACATGAACAAATTCTTACATAGTGAATAAGTTCTTACATGGTGAACAGTACAAGGGCAGTCATCACAGAAACTTTTGGTTTTGATCACTCATTATGAACTATAAACAGGTCAAATATGAATATTCGTTTGATTTTTACACTTGATTTATATGTGAATCCCACATTTCTCCCTTTATTATTATTATTATTATTATTTTTAATAAAATGCTGAAGTGGTAGGTAGATACAAGATAAAGGTAGAAAACATAGTTTAGTGTTGTAAGAGAGCAACTGTAGATGATCAGGTGTGTGCCTGTAGACTATGTGTTAATCCGAGCTAGACGAGGGCAATAAACATCCATGTATGCAGAAGATTTCTCTCAGAACAGGGGGGGTGAGGTTCTAAGCCTCACCTCTGTTGATCCCCAATTTCTCACCAGATGGCCCCCCTGCGACTGTGCCTGTCTTAGGTTGTTCCTCCCTTGAGGAATCTTACCCGTCTCTGGCTAACCAGTCATCTTCTGGGGCCATACAAGGAAATGTAAAGTTGGCAAGTGAGAGAGAAGCCATATTGTTTGAAAAGGTTAGCTTTTTACTTCTTTGCATATTTATGCCCTGTGGCTTCTATGCCCAGCATTTGTCTTGAGGTATCTTCACCACTTGGAAGAATTATGATACTCGGTAAATTTGATATGAGGCACGAATTCTATTTACAAACTTCTATTTTTTAAGTCACCTCAGTTGGTGATAATTTTTTATGGAGCCCTAGGAAACTAACAGACCAAGTGGTGCTGACACTGTTGGTCTGGGGACCACAACCTGAGAATTACTGTTTTAGAAAAAAAGAAAGAAAAAGCCAAGCACTGTTCCATAGGAAGCTAAAGAAGAATTTGGGTGATGGAATATTTTTGAGGAAAGGGGATTTCTAGCCTGGTATTTTTTTCTTTTGGGTCCTATAGTTGACATATGCTATTCCGGGGTTACCCCAAAGCATGCCAATGGAATGGTCCTTTCAGATTTATTTCTGTGCCCTTTTTGCCCCTGACCTCATACAATCAGAGGTAGGTACAGACCCACACTTGTCAATCACACTCTCTTCCTGGACTTTGGATTGTAAGCAAGAAATGTGGACACAAACATGCAGCATTCACTCTTCCCAGCGCTGTGACCAGACATATGAGATAGATGTCATGGTTTGGTTGCCCAGTCCTCCAGACGAATCTTGTCCATTTTAATCCAGTTTTCCAGCCTCCTGGAGATTCTCTAGGTCCCCAGTATTCTCAGTACATCAGCTTGTTGCTTGCAACCAGAGAACCTAAACTAATAAGAGCATCTGTTGTCTACGTATGTGTCCTTGAAGTGGTCTATACTTAGCTGGGTTAAAGAAGGAATGAGGACTTAATATTTTACTTCAGATTTTCTATCATTCAAACACAATAGTGTTTCAATTCAAATATCTTGGGTTTTTTCCCTCTTATTATAAAAATAATACAAGTGTTGCAATAAACAGTTTTGTAAGTTTTAAAAAAATCTTCTTGCTAGACTTTCCATTGATTACAATGGCATTGTAAATCCCATTTTAGAGATAGCAAGAGGATAAAATATTGATTAACTAAAGGACTTTTCCCTGAAGAGGGAACATATGTATTAAAAGGCTGTCTAAAAAGACCACAGTCCTGGCCACTTTATCCCAGGAAGGGTGGGAGTTTCCTCCCCATCACCCTTTGGGCAATTGAATATTAACTCCAACTTCATCATTAGCCTAAAGATTTGCCCTAAAAATATCATTTATGTTAACTCTAGATGCACTCTTAGAATATAAGACTTAGGTTTTTAATATACAATTATTTGAGTGTCTAAGTATTCATATGTACTCCTAGCTTTTCCTCCCCAAATTGTGAATTGTTTCCTCTTTGTGATGCCGTGTGCTTCCTCCACCTAAGCCACTTTGCAATCCTTTTCTTAACTTGTCTAGCTTCCATGGCTTCCTCTCTGACCTGGACATCAGGATCCTGTAAAGCACAATAATATATATTTTTGCAACCATTGGATACATTATGCCAAATTTTACCCCCTATCCACACATTAACGCATTGAAATGATCCCAACCAGGTTTTCACACCTGCTCTTTGCTTAACAAACTTCATTCTCCTGACCCGCACTAAATCACAGGTGTCCAAGTCAACCTGGACTTCCGTTAGCTCACCCCAAGCCCATCTTTTCCTCCTGAGACACCCAAGCCAAGCTTTCCTGACTCTCCCCCAGCAACCTTTCTACAGCCTAAGAAATGTTCAAAATTTGCCACCACCCATTTTGTGTGTTTCATATAAAGATACAAAATGCTACCTTTTAAAAATTAAAAAGTCAGTAAAGTACCTTCCAAGGTTCAATCTGAGTTTAGAAAATTCACAATGAAAAGGAGGGTCTTTTTTTTATTGCTGATAGTTAGTGGCATTGATAGATCATAGCAGAACCATGCACAATATGGCCAAATAATTTCACTGGAGAGGATTTTATATAGCTACAGCTAAAATTCAATGAACTGATTCAGAAGACTCAGTATAAAATATAAGTGACTTCAAGTGCCAAATCAATTTGGGGGTGTGAAGGGATGGGAGCACTGTTCTTTCCCTCCCCCTTCTTAGACGTGACTTTAACTAGAATTGTAAATTCAAAGGCATCAGAGTGGCCAGGGAGTGGGTTACAGCTGGTGATTTAAGAGACCTATTGTGAAAAATCAGCAAGTGGTCGCAAACACCGATGCTTGGAGGTGCTTGTGACTCTGAAGTATGTCCACGAGAAAAGTCAGAAGGATATTCTTGAGGACAAATTAGGATTTGGCAATCAGGGGACTAGGGTTCTAGGTTAGCAGTTTGGGTCAATTCAAGACCTTATTTTCTACCTCAATTTCCTCACTTATGAAATAAGGGGGTTGGGATAGAGTAATGGTTTTCGAAGTTTTGTCTTGCTTTGTTGTTCTAAAAATAGAAGGCTTTTTTATCAATGAATTCATCTTACTGTGTGCAATGTTTGGTTTGCTCCTTCAGACCCACACTTCAGTTGCTGTAGAATTAGTATTTATGATGAACTAATACTCAATGTTGAAAACTAATCCCCAAGGTGATGATTTTAGGAGGTGGAGCATTGGGGAGGTGATTTGGGAAGGGTGAGACCTCATGAATGGCATTCATGTCCTTAGAAAAGATCCCAGAGAACCTTCTTGTTCTCCCGCTCTCATGAGAGGACAGAGAGAGCAGACGGCCGAGTCTGAACCAGACACCAAATCAGCCTGCTACTTGATCTTGGACTCTCTCGCCTCCGGAACTGTGAGGAATAAATGTGAGCTGTTTGAACCACCCAGTTGTGGGTACTTTTGTTATAGAGCCTATGCGGATTAAGACACCAGCCTTCTTCACCCTTCCCTGAGCTCCGGGGTGCCAAGGACCACATCATCAGCCCCCCTTGCTTCAGCCAGTAGGAAGTGCCAGCAGGAGACTGAAGGGCAGGAGAAGACAGTAAGTTTTTTCACCAAAAAACCAAGGTATTTATTCCTCTGGCTCCTTCCTGTCTGGCTACTGGTTGCCCTGTCCAGTGTCCCTCTCCTTCAGCTACATTTTTCTTTCTCTATCTCTGGGTTCCAGAACTATTCCCCAATCACACCCCTTCAGCCATGGGTGGCAATTGCTGTTGTTCATCTCAAGAACTTCATCATCCCTTACAGGTTTCCTTTGACCCTACTCACACCTGTATAAATAACTTCCTCATTAAATTCTCTTCAGTTACCGCATGGAAATGTGACATCTCTTTTCTGGTAGGATTGATGCAAGCAGAAACTTCTTTGGTAAAACAGATGAGATAGTGTAGCTGGGGCAAGCACCAGGGCCCTGCTCTCAATGTGCCGTGCCTCGCCATGCCGCAGGGGCCTTGTCTCTTGCAGGAAGAAACTTCAAAGCTGAAGCTATTGCTTTCCAAGTAATCACCTGGAGAAAGGTGGAGACTTCCCTCATTCACTGTAATCAAAACATACTGAGCATGTATATTCATTCATTCAATGATCATGAATAGAGCCCCTCAATGAGCCAGATTTTATCCTAAGTTAGGCTCTGAGGTTAAGAGATAAACAGGTTGTAATTCCTGGTCTCAAGAGGCTCACACCCATTCTGCAAACACACAAACCGAATAGTAAATATTCAAAGCCTGGGAGAGGGATCCCTGTAGACAGTTCTGATCTCTGGTTGCATTGTGGCCGGGAGAGGGGGTCTCTGACTTGCTCAACCCCCACAGTGGAAGGGAGGCCCCACCTCTGAGCGAGAACAGTCAACTGTGCAGTTAGGACCCAACTTACCATGAGAGAAGAGGACAACAGGCAAAAGGATGAGCCAGATGGGGCCTTTCCTGCAAGATGCTGTCAGAAATGCAGGCATAGACTTCTCAGGACACTTGGTATAGACAGGAACCCACAGGCCTCCAGAGGGGGCAGCAGGGTGTGGACAGAAGGGTGGGTGACAGAGTCAGGGGGTTGTGCCAAGGACCAGACAGCCATGCTCATTCCAGAGGTGCACAAACGAAGGACTGGCCACAAGTCAGAGCCACCCCTTGCTATGATTTTCCCACCACCTGGGGAAGTGACAAGGGAGACTGTATGTCCTGATGGGAAGAGGCTGGGACCCCCAGGGGGCAGAGGAAATATGTGAGAGCACGTGTCTCTATCCCAGCAGACAACGCAAAGCCTGCGAGCACGACCTTGGGAGCCAAACTGCCCGGCTCAGCATCTAGTCTTTGCCTGTTGCTGACAAGTAACACAGTTGTCTTTGGTCTCCTCATGTGTAAAGGCAGATTCTCCCCTCTAAAGACAGCTGTGAATATTTAATTCGTTAATATACACCGAGCACTTAGAACCTGCCCAGACCAGAGTAGGTGCTATATAAATGTTAGTTATTATTACTCCATGCCACTTCACCATTTTCATTTGCTGGGGATCAAACTGTAAAAACACTGCAGGATGGTCCCAGAATCAAGTGTATTTGGAGGTAGGAATTCAGCCGATGGTCATGAGCACCTGGTTGGAAGAAGAGGAGAATCTCAAAGATTTGCATCTTAGTTCTGCGGCAAGCGAGCTCTGTGATCCCAGCCAGGGCTCACCTCCTCCAGTCCTCAGTTCCCTCATCTATAAAATGGAGATAATGATAGTGTTTGTGGTGGGGATTAATGTTAATCATCCTTTTGTTTTCATTTACTCATCCATTCGTTCATTCAATAAACAGATTTTTTTCACCAAGCAAGCTGAGTTTATTACAGGGACAACTTGTTTCCCAGTTTGTGGATGGGTGTAAAGCCCGTGTATGGTCCTTCCTGACCTGTGTTGAGCAGACCAGGTGAGAGCTGACTTGACATGATTCTCACATCTAAGTTGGATGCTCCCCATGTTACTCAGATCCATACATCAGATGCCCTGGACACCCCAGCTCAGCTTCAGTGTACCCTTGGGGACCTGTCCTGGAGAAAACACAGCTGTCCCCATGCTGGGGAAGAGGATAGGGGGCCCTGGGTAGAGGTGCTCTGGAAGCTGCTGCCTCCGGTGCACGATGACTGCTCCTGTGGGCAGTTGCAGGAATACAGGCAACAGTGACAGATCGGACGCAAGCCTCCTCATCTAGATGCGCCCCCACGCTCCCGATCTGTCTGTGCCCAAGGAGGTTTCAGGGCAAGCTGCCCCGAATGTTTCTATTCAGAATGATGCATCCCCACTCATTTTTGGAAGCTTTTAAACTTCAGGGTAGACAGCATGGCCCTCGGGAACGTGCTTTCATGCATTAGGAGTTGATTTTAAACAGCAGATACGCCGCAGTCAGTCATAGAGCGAAATAATAATACAACTTCAAAAGAGCAGAGCCCAAAAGAAAGGGTATTATTAATGGAAGAAAATTTTAAAGTCATATTAAAGAGCCTCAAGTCTAGTGGAAAAAGCCAGGAAATGGGAACAAAATTAGCATTATTATAGCTTTTCATGGTAACTTACTCTGGGTTTTTATGGTGGCTTAAAAAGGGAAAAAAGTAGGGACAGCCCACCTGATAACAATTTATCTGACCGAATACATTTTCCATCCAAAATGCACCTGCTATAGTGACTGTATTTAAAATGTTTTCTTTTTATGTCAGTTTTGTGGCCCTTTATACCTCACAGTGTTATTGGAGAAAACAGCTTTTTGTGCAGAACAGTAAATAGTAAAGCTCTGTGAGGCCTTTCAGGAAGAGGTGCCATTTAAGGGCCAGGAATTATGATTCTTAATTTGCATCTTAATAACCCAAACCTCCACAGAAGCCCACACTGGAGCTGTGCCTCCACAGCTGTGCTGTGGGTCAGCACTGGGTACACATGGGCTCCACGGCGCCTGGAGGGCAAGGAGGCTCCACGAAGGGCAAAGTGCTGCCTTTCCCCCAGTCCTCCCGTCGGTGGGTCCCCATTTCCTTCCCTCTGCTCCAATTGCCCCAGCTCAGCTCAGTGGCCCCGAGCCTCCTCTTCTCAGCCCTCAGACCAGGAGCTCAGATTCCCAACGTCCCGAGCAATTTCCCCCCTTTGGCTTTAGGACGCTCACAACTCCGCTCTCTGGAAAGTAGTACAAGGCATGTGTGTCCACATCCATATGTACTTTGTACCAGGGGCCTTGAACATCTAGCTCTAGTTACACAGATGCATATTCTATTATTAACTGCTTAGAACTACCTGGGTTTGGAAGTAGGTGGAGTTTAAATGACTTTTGAAAATACTTTTTATTGTAGTAAAAACATGTAACATAAATGTTAGCACCTTAACCATTTATAAGTGTGTTCACAGTGTTGTGAAACATCTCCAGAACTGTTTGGAGGGGATTTTAGAAAATTAAGACTTAACTTCTTTAGAGCACTTTTAGGTTCACAGTAAAATTCAGGGGAAGATGCAGAGGTTCCCATATACCTCTGCATCCACACATGCATAGCGTCCCCCATTATCAAATCCCCCTCAGAGGGACACCATTTGTTACACGTGATGAACCTGCATCGACACGTCACAGTCATCCAAAGGCCATGACGCATATCACAGGTCACTCTTGGTGTTGTACAGCACATGCATTCAGACAAGTGTATAATGACATATAACGATTCATATGGTATCATGCTGAGTATTTTCAGTGTCCTCTGTGCTCCGCCTATTCATACCTCCCACCATCTCTCCAGATGTTTTTCATCTCACAAAAAGGGAAACTCCCTGTTTCCCTTCCTGCCAACCCCCGTAACCACCACTCTACTTTCTGTTCCTATGACTCTGACTACTTTAGAATCCTCATATAAGAGGAATCAGAGTATTTGTCTTTCTGTAAATGACTTCTTATAAGAAGGTTGCATCTCTGTTAGGAGCTAGTCATGATGTCCCTGGGGATATAACCAATCCTTTTGCGCAGCTCTGAGGTCCACCTGACCCTCCAGTAAAGTGCTCGTTCCCCAAAGGACAGAACTGGCTCCCCTTCCCATTGTCACTCCCTGTCTATCTGGTCTGGACAGGACTGGCAAGTGGTGGACAGCTAGGAGAAGAATGAGGGCTGCTTCTGTAGCATCTGGAGGGGGCTCTAACAGAGCCAAGGTCCACGGGCATTCCTGGCTTCAACTCCTCGCCCACTGCCTGATCACTAAAGGAACTCCCCTGGGTTACCATCAGCCCTGGCAGGCCCCCCACTCCCCACCACAGTAGCCAAGATAACTCTCTCCAGGAATGAGAGACAGTAAGACCAACTTCCCTCGTTTTAAAGAAAAGGAGTGTCATATCTAGGTTCCATCTGAAGAAGGAGGCTTTTTGAAGAAACAAAGAAAAATTTTTTCTAGGGACTCCAGTTAAACCATGTTCCCCTACTCCCCAAAATATATAGAGAAAAACCTTTGCTTTAATCTTCACCCAAGAAGATGGCAGGAAGTTTAATGTAATATAGACTCTAGAGGTGGTTCTGAAAAAAATTCCAGCACATATTGTTAGACTATTAAGAGGCAGAAAAATAAACCTCAAGGTTTTCATGTATCTTCTGCCAAATTAATTGGATCTCTGCTGAGTCATTTCTCCCTTTGCTGAGGTAGAAGCTAAAGTGGTTCTTGTGAGATGACGGAAAACCTAGTTAACCCAACCTGACCCCATAACAAGGATTTCTCTGAACTTGCCCCAGGCCTGATGGTCCCAACTCACCCTCTTGGTGACCCTCTATTAACATATGTAAAGACTTTCAAAGTGACTTCTAAAGCTGTCCTGTTCCATTTAAAGGCTGCTGACAGCCTTCCGCCTCCATTCTCCAGCCTGCATTTGTGAATTTACTAAACTGCAATCCTAGAAGGACTGAAGCAGATCTAAGTGATTTCAGGCTATTGATGTAAATTGTTGTAGTGGTCCTTTACCTTGGTCATACCCAGCATGCACCCACACCTTAGCCTAGCTACTCCGTGCCTTCACCACCATCCTCCAGCCGACAGACCATGGTGTTTCTAACTAAGGGCAAGATGGATGGGCAGCCAACAGGAGTGCTGTTTAATATGTATAATCAAGAACTCAAGGATGGATGGGAAGACTGAGTTAGCTGCCTCAGTAGAAAGCCATGATCCTTTGCCCAACCTCCAGACCTGAGCCACTTCTCAGATCCAGACCCTGCTGACTGAAGGAGAAGCCAAGTCCTGGTAAGGATGGATCGTCCAACAGCAGACCAAGCGTCTGTCCTTCCTCAAAGGCTCTACATCCATTAATTCAGGAACCGTGGGGAAGGGGCTTACCCAGAGATTTCAAGGGCATTTAGACACAAGGTCTACAATGACTCTGACACCCAGAATCATAAATCAATACTAGCAGAGCGGACATATGGAGTCAACTATTAAATGGAGCCCTGGGGTGAATCTGTTTCACAGCAGGTCCACTGTGTAATTTCTCTGGTTACATGTATATCATGAATGGACATATTTAGCAATTGGCAGAACTTCCACATGGGCTTCTTGATCTGTAGAGTAAACACCAAGTGGAAGCTCCTGAAATGTCAGCAGCTCCTTGTCCTGCCAAGACATGATAATAAAAAATATATATATTCTGTATAGATTTTTATAAATATAAATATCTTGTGGGTAAAATTGCAATATTTCCAGAATCTCTCGCCTGGCCTTAGTGCATCTCCATATCAATGGATGTTTCCAAGGGCTGGAGAGAAGTAGTCCATCTCCATATCAACAGGTAATTACATGGGGAGATAGGGCATATCTGGGTCTGAGAGGCTTGGTGGGTCCCTTTTTTCTGCAGCTGCGTTGCAAGAGACACGGGCAAGCAGAAGTGGACAAGTGCTTGTAAGCAATAAATAGGTTTCTCCCACCTTATTTCTCTATTTGACTGATTTTGGTTCAAAGGTATTTTGCCCCAGGATTTCCCCCCCAGAATTACAGTCTATGTTTATGTCTATATATTCATCTGCCTCATCCTGGGAGAGAGGTATGGCAGAGATTAGTGCCATCTTCAAAAGCCTAAAGGATGCATTGGTGCTGGTCCTCATCCTATCAGTTTAATTTACCAGTCTGGCCTCTGCAAAAATCACATGGATTGTGGTAGATGAAAAGGGACTACAACAAACTTAACTAAGTAACAACCCCAATTTCAGCTAATGTGCCATATATGGTATCTTTACTAGAGCAAATTAACACAACCTCGGAATCATGGCATGTGACTAGTAATATGGTAAGTGTGGTTTTCTCCACACTCATCAAGAAAGAGGGTCAGAAGTCATTTGCATTTGCATGAGATGGACAGTAGCATATGGTCACAGTGTGCTCTGGAGTTCCACTCAAGGTTTGCCCCACAGCTATCCTGCTTCCTGTCATAATATAGTCTGAAGGGACCTGAGTTACATGGATATCCTCAAGAACAATGCATTGGTCTATTATATCAATGATATCATGTGAGTTTCACTCAATGAACAAGAATACTATGGATGCCACATATAATTAGTATATAGTGGGACATTCTAGGGGATGAGAGATAAACCCTACAAAGAATCAGGGGGCCTGCCACATTGGTGAACTTTATAGACATTCAGTGGTCTGAGGCAGGACAGGACATTCCATCCAAAGTAAAATCATTATAATTTGGACATCCTACCACTAAGAAAGAAGCACAAATTTGGTAAGCGTCTTCTCTTGAGAAAATTGATACAACCCCATTCACTGGGTGACCTGGGAAGCTTCTAGCTTTGAGTGGGTCCAAAGCATGATAGGGCCCTGTAGTAGGACTAGGCTGTACCATAAGCATTCCTATTGTTTGTGCTATGTAACCACAAAATCCCATGGTACTAGAGGTATCTGCAAGAGGAAGATACTGTGTGGAACCTCTGCTCCCAAATGTTTGAAACTAAATCACTAAATTTCTAAATAACATGGGTCAAAGAAGAAATTAAAAATTAAAAAGCATTTTGAGCTGAATAAAACTGAAAACACAACATATTGGAACTTGGAAGACACTCCTAAAGCAGTATGGAGGGAGAAATTTATAGCCCTAAACACCTATATTAGACAAGAAGAAAGGTATCAAATCAATGATCTCAGCTTCTACCTTAAGAAATTAGAAAAATAAAAGCCAACGAAACTCACTGTAATCGGGGACACTCTCCCCTTCTGCTAATATAAAACTCTAGAATATGCAAACCGATCTAATGTTATGGAAAGCAGATCAGTGGTTACTCAGGACGGAGAAAGGAGGAGGAGGGAGAATTACAAAGGGACTCAGGGGAACTTCTGGGAGTCCTGGATCTATTTGCTATCTTGATTGTGGTGATGGTTTTGTTAGGCAGGAAAATAGACATTAGCAGGGTGGAAAGAGAATAAGGCCAGTAAAGCCCACTAAAAAGGACTCAAAGAACTAACCAGTTAGTCTATTAAAGCTCAGAAGGCCAGGAGAAACTTGGCTTAGAAGGTTGAATACTCCCCAAATAAAGAAAAGTATCCCAGCGTAGCCTATGTTTTCACTGTGTCAGTTGGAACCCACCATTGTACGATTTCCTTAAGCCTGCTCAAAGGCCCAGCTTATTCAGGAAGAATTCCATCTTAAAGCTACCATAGCATTTCAATCAAATGAACAGTGGCTCAGCCCACCTTGGAGGCAGGGCAGATGGTCTTGATTGAAATAATTCCAGACCGAAGCTGATATCCTAGAAAGGAATCAAAGCAGAAAGTTTCCTGTGTTAAGTTAAAAGAAGACACTTAATGTCTTATCAAAGCTGAACATTCTGGGACCATTTGGCAGGTCCGCACCTGGTCCTTTGTTGCTTTCCTGAAAATCCTCAACTGCCTATAAAACCCCAGACCCTAAACCCTTAGGAGCGCTCCTCTCTCCGAGGTCACCCGCACTTTCTAAGAGCGTAAGCTTTTTGCCTTAAGACTTTTTCCCAATCTTTCAGGTGCCTCTCCTCCCTGAGGTTGCCTGTACTTTTTATTTCTTTAAGTAACTTTAAATAAAACCTTTACTCTGCTTCACTCCTGGGTCTCTGCCCTCCAATCCTCTGTTGTGGCGGGGACAAGTATCGAGGAAAATACACAACGCTCCCCTAACGGTTTCATGGGTATATACATACTTATGTCAAAATACATCAAATTGTACACTCTAAATATGTGCAGTTTACTGTCACATGGTGATCATATCAATTATACCAATATACAATTGACATATGTGTTGTTAAAAACTCAATACAACAAAAATTATCATGGAAAAGGAATCCTCTTTTGGTCGAACTTGGTGCTGTGAGTATGTAAGCCTGAGGTCACTGTCAACCATCTTGACATTGTGAGGAGAAAACCTGTTTGAAAAAGAAGTCAATCCAGAGGAAAAGAGAACTTGAATGAAGGTCAGAAAAAAAGAACAGGTTCTGGCGATCCATTGAGCACCGGGATCCAGCTGTGCCTGAAACTGTCCCTGGAATTTTTGCTCATTGAGACAATATGGTATTTATGTTTAATTTAGTCTGAGCTGAGTTTTCTGTTACAACCGAGAGTTCCATGTAACACTGTCCATAGTCAGCCAGACAGACTGAGAGGCCCTTATTAACTGGCACATTTCTTAGGGGGGGGTATCCTTTTGGGGTTATGAGAGAGACTGGTGCTGCTTGCCTTAAGGCAGGCAGGCCTTTCCCTGTTTCCTATGGTCCCTGAGCCTGGAGGCCTGAGGAGGAGGAGACAGAGAGTCATGGTCAGTTGAGCATCTGCTTTGGAGGAGTATTTTTAGAGGCGAATAGAGTGGTTGGCAAATAAACAAATGCCTGGAACAAATACTGAAAAGGAGAGTGCCTGTGTGCGGCCCACTGTCAAACTAGGTCAGCCTTTGGCATGACTACTTCTGACAGTTTGCTCCCGAAGGTGACCTGCAGGTGCTGACTCCTTTCCCCACCAATCAGCCATCTGTGGCTTGAGACTCACAGGTCTGGGAGACACCTGGGATGCCATGAGCTCCATGCCCCCTACTTCCACATGGATGTACCTCCACCCCAACCCAGAGGAGTGAAAATCCCTGGAATTCTACCAAGGGTACCCACACTGCTTTGCTCTGTCAGCAATTCCAGGAGATGTAGGCTTTCCAGGGGCAAATGTGTGGGTCCAGAGGTCAGAGCAACCACCTTGGAGCCAGGCAGACATGATATCAATGCCCAGCTCCTCTGCAGCTCCAGGAAATGACTGGAATTCTGCGTCTTCCTGGCGGACTCATCCCAAGGATTTAATGATACCATTCCCCAGCATTCAGGAAGTGCTCCAGCAAGGTGACTTTCCTTTTTTATCTTTTTTTCTCCTCACTTGATTCTGAGCTTCTTAAGTGTGGTGGGGGGAAGGGAGCATGTCCTATTCATCCCTCCACACCCCCACACACAAGTGCCTGCATCCAGCAAGTGCTCAACAAACGTCTGCTAAATGAGTATACGACTGAATCAGATCTTGTCTTCCACTGTGTGGCCTCAGATGGTGCAATTCCACGGGACTTAGGGACTCCCTGATTCTGAGGATCTCTGTTTCAGCTAACCTGCTCAGAGCTGGTGCAAAGCTTCTCTGAGTCAATGCAGATCTTCACTGTGTTTGATCCATGCGGCCCATGTGGGGTCAGGGTTGATGTCTCAAAATAAAGACATCAAGAACATCAGTAGGCAGGGCCTACAGATGTGGCTTCCCTGCTTGGAACCCTCTAGTAGCTTTTCCTGGCATTTAGAAGGACATCCAAACTCCTCACCATGGTCACCAGAGCCCTAGTGACCTGGCCTCATTTTGCAAGCAGTGTCGTCCCCACACTCAGGTCGTGAGGCTCTCCCCACGCTTCCTCAGTCATCCAGAGTTTGTTCTGCCCCCCACCATTTCCCCAGCCGGGAAAGATCCCCCCTGGCTTTGTGTGAGGCTGGCTCCTTCCCTCACTCAGAGCTCCCCTCAGCTGCTGCCTCCACAGAGAGGCCTTCCTTGTCCTCCCTGGTGAAGGGGGACCCTCCCTCCCCCTGTCTCACCGACCTCACTGAACATCCCCACCTCTGAAATTATCTTCTTCCCTTTTAGGCAGTTGTTTGTCTCTCAATAAAATTGAGCATGTATCCATTTTGTTCACGTCTTATGCCTAGTGCTGAGTATCATGCTGGCAGGTGATACAGCTCAACAGCTCAATACCTAGTCACCGAATGGATGAGTAAAAACGGAGGTGAGAGGAAAAAGCCCTTCAGAACTGGAGCACTGAATTCATGCTTCATGGAAGATGCAGTTGCCTGCAATGGGCAGCTGATCATGACTGGTTGGGGCGTCGGAGTGGGGGTGGAGGGAAGGGTCTGCACCCCAGTGTGGGACCCAGCTGCTTTGCCTGGTTGGCCTCCATTGACTCCTCTTCTGGCAATTGGCCCCCACTTTTCCTTGAAGAGCCAAATCTATGTGCCCTGGAGGCAAGTCTCCACCCCTCCCACCCTTCATTCCAGCGAGCATCAGACCCAGGACTGCCATTCAGCTCATTCTGCTGCCTGACCACAATGATCGCTTCAAGGATGGCCTAAGCAATGCCCACCCTGGGGCTTTGGCTGGAGCAGCTGGGTAGGAGGTGAGTAGAACTAGGAGATGGAGAGAAGACACTGCCGTGGGGAGAGGTAGGAAGAGGTCTGGGGACAGTCACCTGAGCCCTCTCTGTTCAGCTGGGTGTTCAATTATCAGAGCCAATAAATTACCTTTTCCCTTAAGTCAGTTTAATTCTTTTTAAGAGTACCTTGTTCTCAAAGGGATCCTGACTAGTATGTCTGGGCCCCTCAGAGTTATCCCAGGCCCCAGAGTGGTCTGCGATTACCCCTCCTGCTTAGGTTCACTTGGCCCAGAAATGGGTCTGGGGGTGGGGTTACTGCAGGATAGAAACGTGATTCCAACGAGGGGCAAGGGAAGGGGAGATGGGTGCAGGGTTACCCAAATTGTGCCATCATCTGGCACGTGCTGGTCCATGTCCTAGCCAAAGGACATCCCCAGAAGCATTGTCAAGTGTGCTGGACTGCTCACATGGGCTCTGAGCCAAGAGGGGATTTAGAAGCGATATTTGATTGTGGGGACATCTGGCACCTGGAGGAATATCCATGGATCACCCACGAGCAGAGCCCCTGCCTGCATTTCCCAGTTAATCCTGTCCACAGTCGAATTAACAGAGGGCTCTGACAAGAAAAACTCATTTCTAATTACACAAATCTTCAGACAGACATGCAAGATACATGGGAGAGACATCTGTGGTTTCTGCATGCCTAGCTCTCGGTGTGCCCCTTTTCTCTGGAGCAGCACCCCTGTCCCTGTCTGGCTCTTATGGCTCTGGGGGCAGATATGTGACTTAGTCCTGGTATACAGTCATTAGGTCAGGGGTGGACAGCCCACACCAGACCAAGAAGATCCCTCCATAGGAATTTTGCTAAAACTCTTGGGAAAGAGGTACTCTTTTTCCACTGAGAATGTCAAGCTGGCAGGGTGGTGGTCTTTGCCATCTTGTGAGAAGAGCCTGCCTCAACATGATATTAAGCATAGACAAAAGCAGAGCAATGGGTCAGAAAACACCAGTTTATACCCCTTGATCCAACCATTCCCAAAACCACATGCATTCATTTCATAGACCAATATTTTCTCTCTCTCTTCTGCCCTCTCCCCCTTTTGATTTAAGCCAGTTTGAATTGAGTTTCTGTTATTCATGGCCAAATAAATCCTGACTAATATAATCTATTAATCAACAAACCTGCCTAGCAATTGCTAGATATTGAAGAGAATAAAACAAGGTAATATGAACCATTACACACACACACGTGGTATGATGAAAGGCACATAGGACTGGAGTCAGGCTCAAGTTCCAGCCCTGCTACCCTCTAAGGGGTATAAAATGGCTTAACCTCCTCTGATAATATCTCCCCCTAAGGTATTATCGATATGGGATGTTAATACCACAAGGTCTGCCCTTTGGAAATATGGACCAAATTATAATATGCATGAGAAAGCATTTTGAAATTCTAAAGCCCAATGCAAACACAGCAACAAATTATGTTCTAAATCTGTGCTTTTCAACAACGAAGCCGCATGCAGCTACCAAGCACTTAAAACCGGCCAGCCAAATTGAAATGTGCTATAAGTGTAAAAAGCACATGTTAAAAACCAAGTTGCACGTCCAATGCATTGATGTGTGTTCCAGAAAACTGAATTCACACCATGAATCCTCCTGTGGAAGCTCAACAGGGTTTAAAATTTTCTTTGATCCTACACGAATTCTCACAGAGCAGTAAATGGAAAATAATGAAGGAGTTATTTTATATACAAAATTAAATAATTATTTCCACAAGTAATTTTTGCACAAAAAGCTAAGGAAGAATTCAAACAGGAAGAGGAAAGAAACTTCTCCTGACATTCACATCATTTCCCAAAGATTCATGGATTCAGGTGGGCATTTGACTCCAAGAATATTTAGCATAACATCTGACAATCCCTGAAAATCCACCTCCATACTGTCCAATCCCAGGCCCACCAGCCTCAGTCAATAGGTCTCAGTTTTGTTTTTGGGGGTGAGTGGGGCAGAGGGAAAAGGATATGTACACTTCCATTCCTGATATGGCCACAAGAGGGAGCTCCCAACAGTCGGCTGTACCTGCAAAGAAATTCTAATTCAGTCCATGGAAACGGACAGAGAAAACTTGATTTTAAAGGTGTTTTCTGATAAACCTCAGTATCTTCTTGCTAACATGCCACGAACAATCACTGAACACTTTTAGTCTATTCAATGCATCTCTCGGGATCTGAGAAGCACTGTCCTACTAAATCTAGGTCATTTGATTCTGGGCATTAGTTTATCTTGGGAGCTGCTCCTACATTTTACAAGGTGAATTTTGGAGCAACAAGATTAAAGATTCAGAAAGTGGGTGAGCCCTGGGGCCTGGTAAATTGACAATCAAACTAGAATAACTATTTACCATTCTAAAGCTCTCATTCTTATTTCACAATCGTTTCTGAAGAATGCCACCATCACCTCCATTCCCCACACGTGTCTGGGGCTTTTCAACTCCTGTTTGAATTGATTCTCTCTCTCCTTTTTGTTATTATTATCATTTTGCCAGGGACTTGGGACCATTATAAGATTGCTGGTAACGACAGACTATAATTAAACTTAAAACAGATTTTTCTTTTAAGAGAGAGAAGAATCTGGACTAGCTGAGACTCCAGACTGCCTGGGCTGTAATTTGTGGTGCTGTCACAAAGGGGTCCTTTTTCCCCATGGTGCTCTGCAATGGTGAGCAAGGAGCTGAAGCTGAGGGCCGGGCGCCTCTCCCACACCGTCGCTGGAGCGAGCAGAATGGAAGCCTAAATAGCTGAGGATAGCTTGAGGCTGATTACAGGCCAGATCCTGCTATTGTGCCTCATCAGCCATCATTGTTGCGGCTGCAGTTGTGCAGGATGTTTCTCTTCTTCACCTGCTCTCAGCCCATTTCTAGGAGAGGGGTGGAACTGTGTGGCGAGCGGGAGACCCAGGGTGGAGCCAGCTGTTCTTCCAGTGTGTTGCCCAAGGAAGAGCTTGGCCAGTCTTTGGAAATGGGAGATATTCTGGCTTCAACCACGATGCCAGCAGCCTTGGTATCCATGTGGATCCCAGATTTACAGATAATCTCTAACAATGGGATTTATAATACTTAACTCTCCTATTCCCAATGCAGATTTGAAGACCACTGAAATGAAATATGAAGAAACTGGAGATAGATATACAGATAAATCTAAATATAGACATGCATATATATAGGCACATACACACACACATATATATACACACATACCCATATACAGTAGACAAAGAAATATTCATGCATATTATTACGGGTATTATGTGTATGTGATTTCTTGATAACAGATCAGATTATGGGATCAGATTATAGAGGGTTTTATGTGCCAGGAGATGAAGTCTGAACTTGACTGCCCAATAATAATGATGATGATAAACTTGAACTGAGTGCTTACTATGAGCCAGGCACTGCTCTGACCACTGTATATGTACTAAAGCATTGATTCTCAATAGGAGCACTCGCGTATTTGGTCTGGTATTTGGGCTAGACAGTTCACCCTCTTTGGGACTGTCCTGGGCATTATATGATCGTCAAGGGTCTTGCAGGACCTCGGTATGTCTCCCCATTAAATACAGCTAGGACACCGTCACTCATGACTCCCAGCTCCCCGCACTTTTAAAAACACCCAGCTGAGAAGCAGTTTCTTCAACCACAGGTGGGTGCTGGGCAGTACAGAAGCTACTAGTTACATGTGGCCCCGGAAGCCCTTGAAATGCAGCCAGTCCAAATGAGATGTGCTGTAAGTGTAAAATAATACACATTTTGTGGATTTCGAACACTAGGTATGAAAAAAACCTGCCATATTTCATGAATATTTTTAAATACTGGGATGACATGATGAAATGATCATACCTTGAATATGCTGTGTGAAATATGGTATTTAAATTGATTTCACCTGTTTCCTTTTCCCTTGTTTAACGATAGAAAATGTTAAAGTCCACCTGTAGCTTGCATTTGAGGTTTGTGTTCTGTGTCTACTGGACAGTGCTGGTGTGGACAGTGGGGTGCTACGGAAGTTTCTGAGCCATCATGTGTCAGTCTGCTGAGGCAAACACCGCTAGGCCAGCCCACCACTATCTGTATTCTGTTTCTTATGTGCTAACAAAAATCTGGATTGTATTTTGGATGGCTTTGTGTTAAAATGCTCTTTTCCTTAGCTTCCCATGTAACCGACTTCTTGCCAACAATAAACAAAAGTCTACCAGATGGGGCATCTGAGAAAGCCACAGTTGACCCTTGAATAATGCAAGGGCTAGGGTGCACAGTCAGAAATCTACAAATAACTTTTAACTACTAATTGCCTACAGTTGATTGGAAGCCTTACTGATAATATAAACAGTTGACTAAAAAATCAACTGTTTATTACTATATGTATTATATGTATATTATATGTATTATATACTGTATCCTTGTGATAAAATAAGCTAGAGAAAAGAAAGTGTTTTTTCAAATTGTGGCAAATCTCAAAAAAATTTTCCAATATTTTTATGGAAAAGAATCTGTGTATAAGTAGACCCACGGGTTGCAGTTCAAACTGTTGTTCAAGGGTCAACTGTATTGTTAACATGGGAAAAAGGGGGCTTGGCTGACCTGTGTCTTTTGCCTATTGCTCTTCCCTACTCTTCATACCTGGAATGCACACACACAATGTCTAGAGGTGGAGCAACCTCCTTGGAACCATGAGGTGAACAATCACCCTCTAAGAATGCTGGAAAAGGGAGGCAACTGGTCCCGGAGCAGTGTTACCAGCCCAGTACTGCCCAGCCCTGGACTTTGTGATGTGAACAGATCTAGGTTAGGCCCCCTGAAGTTGCATTTCTGTTGCTTAAGGGGAATGTGAGCCTAGGTGATCATCACTACTACATTTTGGAGTCAATGCTGTGGGTTTTTATTGCATTTTCATCCTGTCCCAACATTGGAGCTATGTTTGGGGACATTCCAATGTTAAGAGGCCTCTTCAAGGCAGAACTCAGAAAACACAAATGCTCAGCCCCAATCCCACTGCCCTAAGGGAGACAATTCAGAGAAACTAAAGAAGGGGATCTACATGTTCTGCCCCCAAAAACCTTTAATAAACTCCTTTTTGCTTAGTCAGCCTGAATTAGCAACCCAGCAGCCTGAGGCACACAGCTGTGAGTTGGGCCTGCTGCTCCTCTCTTACCAGGCTGCGATTTCCCAATACGTGAGCCCTTACCTCTCCAGTGGGAGTGGTCTACCTGTGATCAGACACTCCCTTACTTTGGACCTCTGTGCCATGGACAAAACACAAAACAGCTCTAATTCTCTCCACCCATGTCATTTCCAGAGGCCAACGTAGTGCTGAGCTTTTCCAGTTGAAGTTACTCATAAGGAAATGGTGGCAAAGATCGGAGCTGTTTAGGGAAACAGGACAAGTTAGAAATTCTCAAACCTCAGTGTCTGACTCAGATGAAGTGTACTTTCCCACCCATCCTCTGCCTTCAGCCTAAGAATGTGTCTATAGTTAGACAACCTGGATTCAAATCATTGTACCAACATTTACTCACTGTGTGGCCTCAGGCAGCACACTTTACCTCTCTGAGCTTTGGTTTACTGCTGTACAGGGCTGCCTGCAAGAGCATGTTCAGAGGGTCCTCTTACTTAGTTTTAGGCTTTGCTGTTGCCCCCTTGAAATTCTTAAGTTTTGAACAAGGGGCCTGCGTTTTCATTTTGCCCTGGGCCTCGCAAATTATGTAGACAGTCCTGCTCTATAAATGAGAATAATATTTACCTCAAAGGTTTGCACTAAGAATTAAAAGAGAAAACAACTCTTATGTGCTTAGCTAGTGCCTGGAAATTGTATGTTCTAAGCAAAGGATGACTGTTACCTGTCAGCACAGGTTAGTTTTCTCGCGCATCTTCACTGGCAGGCCAAGCTTGCCCTCCTGGCGACCCTGCATATATGCAGGATCCATGTGGCAACAAATCTGACACCCATGGCTGCCTCAGGGAAGTGGGAAACCTCAGACACCCAGGAACTCCCAGAGTGGGATGTTGTTTCAGCCCTTTCCAAATGTAAAGGCACACTGAACTTCTCTGTGACTTCGATGCAGCAGATGGAATTCCCTAGAGGACTCTCCCAGGATGAATCCAGGCCATGGGATTTTCCAGAAACACCGCAGGCTCACAGCAGAAGCTCTGAGTGGCCTCCCTCTTCTGGACTGCTGACACCTGTCTGCACTGGAAAGAACTGAGGTTTGGGCACCAGGCAGACCCCTCCCAAATCCTCCCAGCCTTGCTTCTCATTCCAGCTGCTTCTGCAGTGACCAGTTCCAGGCAGACCCTGAGCAGCTCCGTGCAGGGGCCAGCAGGCGTGCTGGTAGGGGTGGGGGTGGGACCCGTGGGACACGCCCTGTACCACTGGCCTCCTGCCTTAGAGGACATACATCCTGATGCCTTCGTATAGGGCAGCGCTGGAGGCTGCCCGACCCAGGAGTGGGCACCAGTTCATAGCTACCTGCCCTGCTACCCTTGGCCAGTGGGGGATGGGAGCCTAGGGCTAGACGCTTCCCTTTGGCCCCTTGTTGGGTGGCTCTGAATACAGTCATGTGGCCACGTAGAGGGTCGCAGGGCCACCAGGCAGCAGCCCCCAGCATGGGCCAGCTTGTCTCCTGCTCCTGTTCCTCTCTCCTGCCCCCTCCCATCACAATCTCCTATTGCAGCCCTTGGTGAGGAAGCCTTGCCCGCTGGGAAACCGAGCTGAGGCCCCTGTGTCTCTCCTGCCCTGAAACTGACTCACAATAACTAAGCTCCCTCCACACATATTTTTAAAAATCAATACAATGCTCAAGCTGTATTTTAATGAAGAAATAAAAGCAAGTTACTATGACAAAAAAAAAGGCTTTCAATTTGTACACGCCCAGGAAAAATACTACAAGAAGACCAAGGGAGCAGTGTAGATTCTGGCACTTTTGTGTGGATGCACCATGAATATGACCTAGTGGCAGGAACCCCAGAAGGGGGACAGGGGGCCTGGTTCCAGGCATCAGCACTGCCATTAACCTCCTGCGGCAACTGAGTCCTTTCCTCTGGACACCCATTTCCTCGAGGATAAAATGTGTCATCGAACTGTATCTCACTTAGGACCAATCCTGCTCTGTTTCTGTATGGTTTTCTGATCTTCTGACCTTTTCTAGACACTTGTTTTCTTGTTCTGGCCTCCCTCCAGCTGTTAGATCAGCCGTCAACAGTTAAAATAATAACGTTTGTATTGAGCATCCACACCTGCCAGGCACTGACAGAAGGGACAAGCTCTTGTCATTCTGGAATTTACATCTGGGGAGGAGGTGGGGGCGGGAGACAGGAGACAAGCAAACAACTAAACATAGAGGGTGCCAGATGGGAAGAGCAACGGAGAAATGGAAAACAGAGGGGTTGGGAACACGGCGACTGGGTAGCAGGGTAGAGTGTTGCTAAACACGCGAATTCCTTTTGGGTCCTCATCCAGGACAGTCAGCTAGGAAGGGCTGTGCTGCCTGCCGGGCTCCCGTGTGGGATGCCTGCTGTTTCGGTGCCACTGCTGCATCAAGAAGAGCCCCAGAAGGTAGCGGCTAAAATTAGAAATATTTTATCATCTTGCATTGTTTTTGTTGGCCCAGAATTCAGGAAGTGCTCGGCCAGGTGGTTTTGGTTTGGTGTCTCTCCAGCAGTAGTCAGACAGGGTCTGGAGCTACCAGATCAGAAGCCTGGAGCAGCTGGGGGCTGTCCATGCGGCTCCCTCCCTCTTCATGCAGGCTCAGGGCTTCTCCAGGGGGTTTCTCTATGTGGGAGAGTTTGACCTTCCCCACAGCATGGAGGCCTCAGGGCAGTCAGACCTCCTCTATGATGGCACAGAGCTCCAGGTGTGTCCCAGCAAACCAGACACAAGTTGTAACGCCTTTTGTGCCAGACATTCTCTAGGGAGGCAGAGGCCCCATGATTCTTGTCCCCTAATGCCTACACCCTGTGGAATCCCCTCCACTTGAGGTTGGTAGGAATAGTGACAGGATTCTATCTAATGGAATATGGGAAGGCACTGGGCTGTCCTTATCATGATTATGTTAAGGCAAAGTATGGGATATCACTCCCATGGTTATGTTATGTTATATTATATCATATTATATTATATTATATTATATTATATCATATCATACTATATTATATCATATCATTATATTATATTACATGACAAAGGGGTAGGATGTCATTCCTATTAATAGGTTATATGACAAAAGTGTAAGGATTTTAAGATGCTGTGAAATCTCTAAACAGTTGACTTCGAGTTAATCAGAAGGAAGATACCCTGACCTAATCGGGTGAATCCTCTAAAAGAAGGCCTGGACCTTCCCTAAAGGGAGAGACTCCAAGAAGCAGAGATTCTCTGTCTATTGCTTGCTGTTTATGGGCTGAACTGGGCCCCCCTCCTCTACAAATCCACATGTTGAAGTCCTAAATCCCTGCACCTCAGAATCTGACTATTTGGAGACAGGGCTTTTAAAGAGCTGATTATGTTAAAATGAGACTGTTAGAGTGGTCCCTACTCCAATCCAACTTGTGACCTTATAAGAAGAGCACATTTGGACACACAGAGAAATGAGCAATGCTTGGGCCGAGAATGGACCTGTGAGGATGCAGCAAGGAGGCAGCTATCTGTAAGACAGACAGAAGGACCAAACCTTGGAAGAAACCAACCTGGTGACACCTTGACCTCAGACTTCCAGCCTCCAAAACTGTGAGCAAATAAATTTCTGTTGTTTAAGCCACCTGACCTATGGTACTTTGTTATCACAGCCCCAGCAAACTAGCGTACTTGCCTTGAAGAAGTCAGCTGCCATGAATGTTAGTCCAAAGGAGATCAATTATGCCAAAAACCTGAAGAAACCTGGACGTGAATCCTTCCCTAGCTGAGCTTCTGGATAAGAGCACAGCCCAGCCAACACCTTGAGAGACCCTGAGCAGAGAATTCTGTGCCATGCCTGGACTTCTGACAGAAAATGTGAGATAATAAGAAATGTTGTAGGAAGCCACCAAGTTTGTGGTAATCTGTTACATAACATAGAAACCTAACCCATCTTTTGTGATCCAGCTTGGAAATCACAGCATGGCTTCTGCTGTCTTTATTGGATACAAATGAGCCATAACTTCACCCAGATTCAAACACTATGACCATATTTGGAAAATACAGCTGGTGGCACCTGAATAATTGAATTTTAATTCATGGCTCATATTTGAAACTCTAGCTTGCTTTCTGCACCTACATCGTCTTCATTTACACTGCATGTTTCCTCCCACTGGTCTTCAGATGGGCTTCTATGGAAGCCTGTTCAGTCCCTCTGAAGGCTGTCTGTATTGTAAAACAGGGTTTTCCAAATATGCTGCCCACATTTGATGACTCTTTAGTCAGACACGTTCTCACGATGCCTTAAGAGATAGAAACACTTCCTAAATTTTATAGATTTTCCTTCAGCTCACTTTCAGTGCTCCTGGTGGCTGGATCCATTGGTCGAGCCTGGGAAAGCATGAGCATGGTGACTGGAGGGGTAGTGTGTGTTCTCTACGCTGTGAAGCGGCCCCTGAAATAGGTCCTCCATTAGCTAGGCCTGCTGTCTCAGGTGCCTCCCTCCAGTTAGGCTCCTAGAAGGACATTAGGCCCACCAGACATCTGGGACTCTGTTCCCTTCTACAACATCCCCACCTAGTGGATCTGCCAGGTGCTTCTCCAATGGGGATAATAACTCCCAATTGCCCCAGGGAAGGAAAGGGCAGGTTCTGTCCAGAAGAAAAGGCCATTCATCACCTTGATTCTCAAAGCTGCCTGCCTTGACCTCTTTAGCAAGACAATAGTTGTGATAGCCAGGCAGCCGACAGAACAAAAGGATTTTCTAAATTCCCCTAGTTTCTTTATGATGTTAGAGCATGGCTGATAGATCATAAGAGTTTTACAGTAAGACAGAGGGAAAGGAAGCCATGGTCTGAGGCAGGGCAATGGGAAATCCATTCCTTCTGCTTTGAGAGATTACAGAAGGAAGAGGAGAGGCAGAGGAAGCAGTCCCAAGACCAGGGAATATCCAGAAAATTCTACATGTATGTGAAGATCCTTCT
Organism: Manis pentadactyla; assembly: GCF_030020395.1. Lineage (NCBI taxonomy): Eukaryota > Metazoa > Chordata > Mammalia > Pholidota > Manidae > Manis > Manis pentadactyla. The sequence continues at coordinate 19,789,990 of NC_080023.1, forward strand.
CACTGCCACAAGGACCCAGAAAGTTCTGCTGAAGGAGAAGCCAAGAGAGTGAAAATATGAAAAACCATGCATTGAACTCACTAGAGCCTGAACGATCTAATAAGACTATTTAAATTGTTGGCTTAGACTGAGTTTACTGGATTGACCTACATTAAGTTCACTCAACATTCGGTGGGGTGGGGTCAATTAAAAAATATTAGGATAATTAGAGGAAAAATAGAGAAGCTTAATTTTTTCCATGCTTGAGTGGCTGCAAGTCAGTTTAAGACCTGACTTAATTTCTGGGCCTGGCCTACCTAAGATGCTATTTGGTCTGAACTTGAAAGTCAGAGAGTTCTGGGTTTGTATTTCAGCTCAACTACTCACTGGCTCTTGGACTTTGAACAACTTAGCTGACCATCGAGGGCATCATTTACTTCACATGTAAAATGATGATCACAAGTATATATGGTTTAAACTGAGGCCAGCAAACATCTTCTATAAAATGACAGAGAATAAATAATTTAGACTTTGAAGGTCAACAAATCTCTGTGGCAACTATTCAGTCCTGCTGCACAAAAGCAGCCACAGGTAATGCATAAATGAATGAGCATGGCTGTATTCTAATAAAACTTTATTTGCAAGAACAGAGAGCCAAATTTGGCCCAAGGGTCTTGGTTTACTGACCCCTGGGTTAGAGTATAGGTTAACCAATAACAGAGAGACCCCAAAATATAGTGTCTAAGGTAAGACAGAAACTTCTTTCTCTCCCATGAACAGTCTGGAGGTGAACCGTTAGGCTGGTGGGATGGATCTACTCCATGTGGCCATTCAGAATCCAGGTTATTTCTATCCTTTTCTCCTCCATGCCTAAGGAATACTCAAGGAGTGGCAGGGACAAGGTGGCTGGAGCTGAGTGAGCAAGGGAAACGGGGTGGAGAGGAGGTCAGAAAAGTTGTGTGTGTGTGTGTGTGTGTGTGTGTGTGTGTGTGTGTGCGAGAGAAGGGAAAACAGAGATAGGGACCCAGAGAGTAGTTTAGGGTCTTGTAGGCTATTGTAAGGATGTGACATTTGCTCTGAGAATGATCGGAAGGCCTGCCTCTTCTTGGAGCCACTCATTTACATTGTAACAGGATCCCTCCAGCTACTATGCATAGGATTGGATGGGGGGAGCAGGAAGGCAGTAAGGGGGCAGCCACTGCAGTCATTAAGGCCAGAGACAGTGGTGACGTGGGACAGGATGGATGTGGTCAGATTCTGGAGATATTTTTTCAATGCAGAGAAGATTCATGGCTTTATTCAGTTTATCCAAAGTTGATCCTCCGAAAATTATTAACTTAAAAAAAAAACCCTATGCATTCAAAAGAATTAGGAATCACTGGGTAAGCCCATAATATCTGGGATATGGTCTCTAGGAACCACTTCATTTTGAGCATCATAAAAGCAAATAGCTCTACATGAACAGGTAGGTACTGCATCTATTTTCGTCAGACTCTGAATCCCCCTTGCTTATTAGTCCAGTGCCCCACACATAGCAGGCCCTTAACAAATATTTGCGGAATAAGTGAATTAATGGATGTCCCCAACAAAATACAAGAAACTACATTGTGTAGCAATTGACACAGTGTGCCAATAAAACAAGCCCTCGTGTTGCCGTCCATGCAGATGCACAGCTTTTTGCATAGAGCGCCCCCTACGTGCGAGTGAGCGCAAGAGCGCGCGGGTGAGATGGGCCTCAGCCTCCCAGGCCTCCTGGCTGCGCTTCCCTAAGTCACAGCGCCCGCGGCTTTTACGATCTGAATTCCTGAGAACGAAGATGGCTAATGATGCAAATTCCAAGGGGCTTCCAGGTTCAAACTCTACTTTAAAGACAAAGTACAGACAGGAGCCAGACTGGAACTTACACCATCGGCTCTCCTGGTTCTCAGGTCTTCAGACAGCAGATCTTGGGAGTTCTCAGCCTCTATAATTGCACAAGCCAATAAATCTCTCTCTCTCTCTCTCTCTCTCTCTCTCTCTCTCTCTCTCTCTCTCTCTCTCTCTCTCTCTGTCTCTATCTCTATCTCTATCTCTCTCTATCTCTCTCCAATTGGCTCTGTTCCTCTGAAGAACCATGACTAATAGACATGCCATCTCTGAGCCTTATCTTCCCTGTAAAACACGATGCTGGAACAAGAGACCTCCAGAAGATTTCAGGCCCCCAAGAACCATGTCTCTAGACTCAGGCCTGGTCCCCTGGGTCCTGGACACCAGAAGGAGTGACTGGCTGGTGGCAAAGGAGATGGACCCATATCAGTGGCTACTGGAGGGTAGGCAAAATTGAAAAGAGCATGGTGAGCAGCAGAAACTGCTGTTCCCAGGGAGCCCTTGCTGCAGTGAGGAGGGGGGTTAGAAATGACCTCTCCAACTACTCACATTACCTACGTAGGAAAACAGAACCCCTCACACTTCTTATGTTCCCCACCCACTACTACACACATGTGCTTTACTCTGAATGGAGTTACAGAATAAACATGAGCTCTGGATCAGCACTTGGCATCTACAAAGCTACAGATTTTTGCATTTGTGAATTAAAGAGGGAGCACAGCGCAGTGGATGGGAGTACATTCTTTGGTGCTATTTTTGACTTGATTCAAAGCCAGGCTCTTCTACCTGCTGGCTGTGTGACTCTGGACAAGTTCCTTGACCTCTCTGTGCCTCTGTTGCTTCATCTGTGAAATGGGGGTAATAACTGAACCTACCTTGCAGGATTTGTGAGGACTAAAATGAGAAAGTAGGTATAAAACTTTGGAATAACACCTGGCATTGGGTACCTGCCATGTAAGGGTTAAATATGATTAGCATTTTCTGTTTGACTTTGGGCAAGTGACATGAGCTATCTGGGTGTCAGCTTCTTTATCTGTAAAAAAAAGGTAATAATACTGACTCTTCCAATTGTTTATGAGGATTAGATGCAACAATTTATATGTGATATAAACTATACAGATATACAAACTAAAATGATAATGGGAATCATTCTCCCTGGCTGCACTTTAAGCATTTAAAGACAGTGCAGTGCAGGGGTTAAAGGTGTGGATTTGGGATTAGGGTTGCCAGGTTTAGTAAATAAAAATACAGGACACTCTATTATATTTGAATTTCAGAAAAACAAAAAAAATACTTTTTTTGAGCATATGTCCCATAAAGTATTTGGGACATTCTTATACTAAAACATTTGTTATTTATCTGAAATTCAAATTGGACATCCTGCATTTTTAACCCCATTCTGGAGATGAACAACTTGTGTTCATACCCCAGGTCTTCTAATTTGCTGTGTAAACTTGAACAAGTTACCTAACTGCTCTGGGCCACAGTTTCCTGGCTTCACCAGCCTTTCGCTGTGTGACCTAGTGAAGCCCTTGACCTCTTTGTGCCTCTATTTTCTCATCTGTCAAATGGGGACAGAGAATACCTGCTTCAAAGAAGAGTCACGAGAATAAAGGAGTCAAAGCATGTAATACTCTCTGCCTAGTGCCCAGCACTCCACAAATGCTGACCACTCAATCAGCATTTTTTCAGCAAATATGAACTGAAAGTACTTTTCAGCAAGGTGACAAGCTGGGTGCTGGGGAAACAGCAGTGGCCCACGCAGACACAGCCCCTGCAGTGAGAGCATCCTCCTGCCATGACCTCCTTTCCTGCCCATGACTTTAATGGTTATAGAAGGTTCACGTCTTCAATTTCCTAACAGCCATTGAGCACTTGTTTGAATTCACTTACTTTTTCTTCTCCAATGCTCACATTTCCCTTCCTCCAGGCCGTCACGACTATAAATCATTGTCTGGGATTCCATACTTAGAAAGAGCGAGGGCTAGAACCTACTCATTGGAGGGTTTTACTGGGTTATTTATTGTGACAGAAAATGCAAATGCGTTGGCAGTAAACATAAGGGGGGAGAAAAGCAACCTCAGCAGTATGCAGAGAACGTAAACGCAGATGGAAACGGTGGGGAGAGAGCGTCATTTTTAGTAAGTAGAGCAGATACTCCACTTTGCTGAAAATATGAAATGCCAGAAAATTCTCCTGACTTTCTGTGTTACTGAAAGACATTTAAAGTTGACCTGTTTCTTCTTTCAGGACCCTGGAATGATATTGTATTTCACTATATTTGGTGCCATGCAATGGGAAAAGTTGATAACATAGCAAATAAAAAACTAGAAGGGGATTGTTGGGGGAGAACAGAGCTTTCCTGAACTACAGTGACTGCTGTCACCTGCAGGAAAGATCCTCTGAGCGCTGGCAAATTTCTCATCTTCAGGTCTATTTCATACCAAAAAGATCTTTCCCAAGTGGTTAAAAATATATCCCCGTGGTGTCTGTGGATGACTTGCAAATAGTTAGGAAACAGGGAGCCCAAGCTCCCTAGATCCACTCAAGGATAAGATACTTGCTTGTCCTGAGTTGTTGATGGAGCAGAGACTTCTTTCCAATCCACATGGAGAGAACCCTAGGAGCATGATGCTTTGGGCTTCCATGCACATGCTACACTCTCCACATGGGATGAGACGGGATGTTCTAATGTGATTGGTGAGTTAGGATGGAGAAACGTGGATAGCTAACGCCAATTTCACTCTCTCCCTCCTGGTCAGCCTGCAAAGAGCAGGTGTGTCCCCTGCTCTCTATACAGTAAGTCTGTGACCAGGTCAGTCAGTCTGTTTTGGGGTTTGGTGTTAGGGAACTGACTTGCCGGCAGATAGTAAGTCACAGTTTCCAGTGTAAGCCTGATCAGGAATAAAGATGCTTTGGGGGCATTCTCCTATTTCTCAACGGGCAGTTTTCAGACAGAGAACAGGGCTGTGTGTTGGTCTGCTTGGGCTACTATAATGGAATACCAGAGCCTGGGAGGCTTAAACAATGTATTTCTCACCCTTCAGGAGGCTAGAAGTCTAAGATCCTGGTGCCCGCCGACCAGGTGAGGACTCTTCCTGGCTTGCATATGGCTGCCTTCTCCTATATCCTCACTTGGAGGAGAAGAGAGGGAAATCCTGTGTCTCCTGGTGACTGGTCACCTCCCAAAGGCCCCACCCCCAAAGGCCACGCCCCTGGGAAGGAGTCAGACTAGGAACTTTAGGGGAAGACAGACATTCAGTCCATCAGCTAGTGACAGAGCTAGCTCACACGGCAGGAGCTGACAGAAATGGCTCGGAGGCATCCCGGGTGGCCTTCGGAGTACTGTCATCCTCCTCTAGGTCAGCCGCAAGCCACGAAACACAGGCTGGAAGCCTCACTGTCGCCAAGGAAACTCCTTGGGGTGGTTCAGGATGTTAAGGCAATTACATTCCTTTTCCACACTTCATTCCCAGTTAAGACTCTCTCAAATGCCTTTAAGAAATCTCTCCTGATTTTTTAGCTAAATTGAACATTTTCTCCTTTTGATTTCAATACAGCTGTTTACTCAGGCAGCATATACTAATCCAGGCATGAATTATCTATGGAAATGGTACCTGTCCCTTAAGGTGTATGTGTATGGGGGTGGTATGGGGGTGGGGGGGGACTTGGGGGTGGTGTGAGAGGAGTGGGGGTGCAGCATGTGTGGTATATGTTTGTGTCTCATGTGGTATGGTGTGTGTGGGTGTGTGTGTGTGGTGTGGCATTTGTATATGTTGGTTCCTAAACTTTCTCAAATTATGGGATTCAGTTGGCAGCAATCTCATTCCTATAAGCCAGTTAAAATGGCATATTATTCATTACTACATAACAAGTTACTTCAAAACTCAGCAGCTTCAAACAAAAATCCCTTATTATATCAGTTTCTATGGGTCAGGAACTCATGAATGGCTGAGTGGCACAGGGTTTCTCATGATGCTGTGGCCAGATCTGCAGTCATCTGAAGTCTTGACTGGCATTGACAGACCCACCTCTAAGATGACTCACTCACTTGCTGGTGGGCGGCCTCAATTCCTCCCATGCGGGCCTCTCAACGGGCTGCTTGAGTATCCTTACAACATGGCAGCTTGCCTGAGAAGTGGGCTATCCAAGAGAGAGCAGGAAAGAAGCCACCATGCCTGCTAAGTCCTATTCTCGGAAGTTACCCACTGACAGTTCTGCCACATTCTATCCCTCAGAAGCAAGTCCCTGAGAACAGCTTGCACTCACAGGGAAGGGGATCAGGCCCCACCTGCTGAAGCGGGGCATCAAAGACCTGTGAACATATTTTAAAACCACCACTGGTAACATGGTGCAGAAAGAGATCAGCAAGGGAGAAGAATCAACATATACTGAATTTACTCTAGCAGGAATAAAATAAATTACTGTTTGAGCATTTAGACCTTCTTTCCCTCTGCTATTTTCCCAGGGACACTGATGTGGGGAAATGGGAAAGAGGACCAGGCAGAGGGTGGAGGGGGGTTGTAAGGGAGGATTCTTGAACCATGGAGAATCCGCATGGGGCTGCAGCTGGCTGTGACGGGTTGGAGAACAAGAGGCTCCGGGGAGACTGAATTTAAGAAGCGGAATGTGAAGGTTAAGAGCAGGCTCTCCTCTTCTTCCAGGCACACAAGTGGAGATCAGAATTACTTGTAATCACCCTTTACTTGTGGGGCTGTTTCAGTAAGTCTTCCACTGTGGTGAGACTGGATCCCACGGGGCTCATTGTTTACTCAGGTTACATTCCCTGAGAATCTAGACCACCCATGTGAAATGTCAAGGAAGCACTATTTTTAAAGCTTCTTAAAGGCGTTTGCTTCTTTCTTAAGACTTGTTGTATTCTCAATACCAGCAAGGCACTGTTCACCTAGTGGGTACTTGGTATGCTGAGGAAAACCGAGGGAGTAAGTTAGTTTGGATTTTCACATGATTTATGAGCTAAGATGCTGTAATCCAAAGGGGTAGAATAACTCTGTGAACTTGAATAAAAATATTTTGGAGTTGCACTGTGTTCAGAATTCTTAGATGGATCACAAGGAACAAATGCAGGGGATCAGGAATAAATCACACCATGGCTGAGCAGAGATGAGCCCAGAACCAGGACAAGTGTTTAAAACTACAAGTTTCTCTCCAACCTTACTTTCCATGCTCTTTGGCCTGTCCTTCCCTTGAAAGCAAATAGGGAGATGACAGAACTGAGCTGATGACACAACCTGTCATCTCTCAGTCCTACCATTGGACATGGTGATCAGAGGTGATCAGGAATCTGGGCCATTTCTGGGGATGGTGGGTGGGGTGAGGTGGGGTCTGGGAGTCTGGGCAGGTTTCTCTCTGCCCTAACAATTATTTCTGACAAGATGAAGGATCATAGCTGTGCTTGGTTTCCAGTAGACTTCCTGGAGTTGGCACCCAAAAGTCTATGCAGCAGGATGCCCTTCAGGGCTCACGAGTAGGTTCCAGAAGGTGCTGGTTTTTGGGGGTAGCCCTTCCCTTACTGTGGGCCTCTCTTCCTGGGCTGCCTTGGCTCATTGTCTGGCTGAAGATAGGAGAAGCTCAGGTTGAACAAAAGGCTCCCTTGGAGCAGTTCAGTCTCAGGCCTTCAGTCTCAGCGCTGCTAGGAATTTGTTGAAAAAGGTCATTTGTGCCAATTAGGCCCTGGTTAGTAAAGGGCTGTCCTGTCTGGGAGGCAGGCATGAAAGCCAATTGTAAGAACAGTTGATCAATGAAAGTGACACATTACTCATGCCTCCAATTATTCTCAGACAGTTAGCCCTCAGTTGGCTCTCTGAGAAAGATAAAATAAAGGTACTTGCCTTACTAATGGGTACATGGTCAGGACTGGGCAATTTACCCAGAGTATTTTATTTCCAAGATGAAATGCACTGAGCTATTGGGATTAATGAGCTTCTGCCTTGCAGGTTCGGAAAAATTCAATTTTTTCTGTACCTCTCCACAAACAGAAAACAAAGACTTAAAGGTAAAACCATAGTGAAAAGGAAGCAGGTCCTCCGGTCCTGGTCAAGAGTACTTGCCCTGACCTGAAGCAACCCTTTCTCCTAGGACCATATTATCTGTGCTCCAGCTCACATTCCACAGGAATGCACTGGGCCCAGACGAATGGCTGCTTATGGTTAGTATCTATTCTGATCAGCTGTGTATCCCTTCTGTTTGGTTAGTGTCTGTGGCAGACACACCATAAGGTGACACCCACCTCCCTCCCAACAGCACCCATGAGTCACATGCTTTATAATCCCCGGCCTTTGAGTGAAGACAGGACCTGTGACCTGCTTCAAACTAATGGAGTAGAGCAAAGGGGATGGGATGTCACAACTGTGCCCCTTGATGACCTCGAAAAAGCCAACATTTAAGTCTGAGAGGACCTATGGAGAGGGCCACTGGCATGGAGCTGTGTGCACCCCTGGAGAACCAACCACCATCAAGAAAACCCTCTGCCTTATAATCATACAAAAGGAATTCTGCCAACTACCTGAATGAGCTTGAAAGCAGGTATTTCCTTGGTTGGGCTTCCCAATGAGAACCCTGTCTTCATTGGAGCCTTGAGACCCTAAGCAGAGGACCCAGCTAACCTGGATGGGACTCTGGATCCATGGGAACTGTGAACTAATAAACAGTTTTTTTTTAAGCCACTATATTTGTGGTTATTTGTTACATAGGAATAGAAAACTAATTCACTGTACATGCCATACCAGTAGCTAAATATTTGGTTATTGATCCTACCCATTTCTTTCATTGCACAATTAGTCATGCATTGCTCTGTGATGCAGAATGTTACTTAGACCTTCTGTTGTACTTCTGACTTCATGCAATCATGACTTTTCCTTTTAACTATATTCTAAGTCCCATAGGGCAAGAACTCTGTTCTTGACTTTTTAAGAAGTTCCACAATGCATGAAAGTCCTTGACACACAGTAGGACACAGTCACATGATTTGAGTTTTTGACCCTTCATCTGTCCAACTAAACCACATGGATCTAGATTAAAGACATAAACATGTGCAGCAAACTTTCCCATGCATGTCTACTGTGTGCCAGGTTAGATGCCGGCCTGCAGAGAACATGTCAAAAATCTGGCTTTCAAGTTGTTCACAGTTCAACACAACCAATGAGATTCTGTAATCTCATCTCCTCCTTAGTGTGCAGAATCATAAGATACCCAAAGATTCCTGTTCTTTGTCAGTCTGTCAAGATCAGGGAGATCAAGAAGTGTAACTGTAAGGTGTTCTTCAGTGATGTTTTAGTTTGTAAGTAGAAGGAAAAGGCCCCGGTGGTGCCCCTCTTCCATTTAAATAGGGAGTAAGCCATAAAGATAAATGGGCACACATCCTTCCCTTCCTCAGTAGCCCACTGTGAGTGTCCCTCAAATTCTATGACTCAAGTGGACATACCCATATCACACAGAAAAGAGATCAAAGCCATATTAGGCATGAGCTAATTTTTATTCATAAGCTAACAGAATATATTGTATTAAGAAGCATATCGTTTGCTACCTGTATTTACCAAAAAGAGCTAAATAGATGTTCGGCCTTAAAATGCATCCATTGTAGCTTACATACTGCAAAATTTTCTTTCATATACATATAAACTATTCTTATTTTACCTAAGTTATGCATTTAAAATACATAAAAATGGTACCAAATGGCATACTGGCCTAGGTGATCACAGTTCTTATATGTTCCTGATAGTCAAATGGATTGATAGGGAATGCATAGTTTCCTACTAGGAAAAAAAGTAGATTCTGATACAAGCAATGTAATAATGTAAGGATAAGAGTGCCTCGGTTTAGATTTCAGTAGCTTTACAATATAATTCTTATTTTAATTAGTATTACAATTGGCTCTCTTCATTAATAGCTGGGATGCTATTAATTTGCTGGTTGTTCCATCTGCTACCTGCCTGGCTGAGATCAAGGAAATCCTTATGACTTTTTCTATTCTTCCAGTTTATTTCTACTTTCCCCAAAGAGTTTCTCCCACAGCCATCTGCCCAGCTTTTCTGCCCATTTCCTTTATATTGTCCTCAAGTCTGTACCACCTTATTCACTGTGTCAACAATTAGATTACTGCATTCCCCTCCCGAGCTCTGCTTAACAGAATCTTTGGCCACTCCCTAATGAAAGAACTCTCATCCAAAACTGCAAGTGAGAGGCTGATACCTCTGCAGAAGAATCAGGAAGCCTGCTAAAGAGAGATTCTTTGGATGGCATGCAAATAGACCTCCCCCTCCTGCAGACCTTCATCTCTCATACCCCGGTCAGAGGAATATCCATCGTGAGTGTTCCTGGCAGCCGAACTTCCAGCAGCCCACGCTGATTTCTTTACTAAAAATACACAGCCTCTCACCCCCTGGGGAAGAAAACTGCAATACTGGCGTTTCCAGCCTGCTCCCCAAAGGCTGATTGTGACTGGGAGCAATTCATCATCATCTGTACACTAGAGATTTTCGTTTTTCCCTCACAGAACTCTTCTCGCTTACCTTGGGGACATCGTGACAACAACCAGATGTGTCCCAACCTCAATATCCCTCCCATAGCTATGTTGGGGGAGAAACAACTGTGCTGGCTAGAAACGATCTTTAGAACAGAAAAGGATCAGAAACTTCTGGAAGACTTTCAAGAGTGGGGCCTTCCATGTCATAGCAGCTCCATAATGTTTGTTCAATGGATCACTTGATTGAACGGCATCTGTTCAGCACCATTTTCCTTCTAGCTATGTATATTTTGTTGCATTTTTAAATTCTATCTCAAAGTGCTGCTATATTCAAAATCATGATACAAAGTTTTTATTTGGAGGGTATGGCAGAGTGTCACAGAAAGAAAACCCAAAGCCTGCTGCTATTCAGAGACACACTTCTAGCTTTGACTCACAGCTGGGTGGGTAATCCTGAGCAGGTAACTGACTTAGGTTTTCTGCATCTATTTTCTTCTCTCTGAAATTAGAGAATTTCAATAAACCGCCTACCAATAAACTGAAGAACTATTTATGAACAGGTGAGATAAACACAAACTACACTGAAGAAATATAAAGCTTTGTCAAATGCAGGGTGGTCTTATCTATTGCCCAAGAACATACCTAAGGCTTGTTTCTAGAGTCTTCCTAAGAGATCTACTCTTGGTCCCATGGAGTTTAGGGGCAAGTCCTTGCTTTAAGGCTGTGTGGTGTGGACACATGGCTACGTGGAGGGCTCAGTATGGGAGACTCGCCACAGAGACGATGAAGAAGAAACAAGCTGAGAAGATAGTTAATCGACTGGGTGAGAGAAGCAATGAAGTGGCACGGGCAGACCCACCCAAATCACGCGGACGGTCCGTGTCTCTCAGCTGTGGCTTTTTGTTGTTGCTGTTTGGTTTTCTGTGTTACATGATTACTGGGAAAAAGCTTCTTGCAGAAATTGTTTAAAACGAGGGATTCTTGGGCTACAGCAGTAAGACGAATGAAGCAAAGTTTCCACCACCGCGCACCAATAACATCTACGCTTCTTTCTTAAGTCGACCAGAACAAATACTTCCTCCCTCAGCACGGGGATTCTGTAGATTGCAGACTCACCTGTTTAAATTTTTTTAAGAAGAGAAGCTGATGGCAGCTGAGTGGATAACCCACGCTGCCGCCTTCATCCCCAGCCCCCCGCCGTCAGTGTCTTCAGGTCTTTCCTTCTGCCTCCGGTGTCTCTGGACCCAGCGAGCCCCTCCCCAGCCCACACGCTGGGCTTCCTGGCTGTCCAGATTCCCGGCAGGGGTCGCCAGCACCGTGGATGCCCGGTCAGCGCCGAACTGCACCCTCGGAGGTGAAGCCGGGCAGTGGGTTCACTGCTCCGAGGAGGCAGCGCCGTGAAAAGAAGCCCCAGGTGCCTTCCCTACAAGCGGCGGGAATCGGGAACACCATTTCCGCCTGGCACAAGAGCTGGGACTGTCCAAACGTCTGCCCTGCTGTCCAGGGGTGGGGGTGCGTACTTTTTTAACACTGCCAAATGTTGCCAGGTTTTTAAACTAATCATCAGCAAAAAAAGGGCCCATTTTTCTGTCCCGGCTTGTCTGAGGGGTTCCCCGTAGCAGAGCTGCCCTGCTTTCAGCCTCCGATGTGGGGAACTGGGCACTGGTAGTCAATGTGAATACACCAGGAAGGCAAAGAATGCAGAAGAGTGATTTTGTGCATGAAAAACGAAAGCAAACCACTTTTCTCCCGTTGGGTCGGTGCCCCGTAGGAAGGCCGCAAGAAGCAACGCTACTGCGCGTGGGCATTAGCTCGCGAAAAGCCCCAGGCCCTCAGCCTGCAAACCCAGAAGGTACCAAGAGCGCTGCTGTTTATTGGCTCCATCTGCATCACTTAAAGTCAAGAAACAACACATTCTTATCTGTGGTGAAACATCTGCCTACTCAAAGACTTGGCAAACAACCATTAAAAAATAAGAATACAGTACAATGTGACTGAGCTACCTGTGTGGCTACAAGCGAAGTTGTTGGCTTACTCGTTCAGAGCCTCTCCTGACATCCGCTTCGTTTTCTCTCAAGAGAACCGGCTAACCGGGCAAAGCACCCATCTGGACCTTCCCACCAGCCAGAACCCACGAGCTTCCTGATGCTCCACACCAGAGGCTCATTTTGAAACAGGCCGTCTGGGCCCCCGAGGGCAGACCTGGTCTGGGGGATTCACTGTGTCTGGCTCCAAAGCTGGTCCCTACTGCTCAACCTGAGACCCCCAGCCTGTGATGAACCACCCCCGCCCCCCTGCCAATATGTGGCCCCAGGCGAGCATGCAGGCCCCTGGGGGGTTTCCATTACTGAAGTACTGGAGGGGAAGGAGCATTGCTCTCTTTGGTACCCTGGGTTCAATAATTTGGTGCTGCAGCAGCAATACCAGCAAATCAACAAAGCAGGACTGTCATATGAGCAGAGAGGGGGACACATAGGTAGGTCGGTGCTCAATTACTAGAAACATCAACTTGCCCAGAGGGCAAACACATGCATAAATCAAAGAGCCATCTCTAGGTTTTAAGGTACACTGAGACTTGCATAAAGTCCTTTTGACTGCAAAACCTTCAGAAATTCTACTAAATGCTCATCAGATGGAGACACCTGTTCTATTGCTCTAAAGGATGGACTAGAAAGCACCATTCAGTCTTTGGCCTATCTGCTGGTTACTCACAAACTCAAAGGATGGGTTCAGAGAAGCAGGCAAGTCATGGGGGGCATCAAACAAGCAATATTGCTCTGGCCACCACGAGGGTCAGCTTTGAACCAGAAGGAAGAGGGGAAAATGCCTTTATCTCAGTCCTGGGCCTACAGCCCATGCTGGGCCTAGCCATGTGTCAGCAGAGTACTTTCTTTGTGGCACAGGAAGCAATGTCAAACATGATTTTGTGACACCCTGTGACAAACATCCAGGTGAGCCAATGAAATAGCCAAGATTCTGTATTAAGGGGGATTCAGGAGGCCCCAAATAGCACTGCCGAGTGTTACCAGGTTTTTAAATCAATCAGCAAATCTTTTCAGCTGACTTTGCTTTAAGTGTTTTTACCAAAAAGATTGCTAAAATGGAATGAGAGGGCCCATAGTTTGTTTGTTTTTCATTATAGGAGCTGTCCCACCTTGTCTGATTTTCTCCTTCCTCATTTAAAAAAAAAAAAAGCACATTACTTTCCTAGATGGTGAGAGTTAATACTGTACTCTTTTCTCAGTAATTACAGGCTTCAAGATGTCTTTTTAAATGGGAGAACAGACATGTCATGCAGTTAGCCAATAAATGCAATCCCTGATTAAAATGTGAGCTCTAAAGTTTTGACAACTTCTAACTATTTCCCTAGAGCATTTTAAACTTCAGGGCTCTGAACTTGGCTTCTCTTTATATTCTTTCCTTGGTTCTCTCACATGAGGCTAGCGCTATGTGTCTTTTAAATTCACCAAACACACCTTCACAAACTTAAATCAACGACTATGTGTTCAAAAATCTTTGTTTTCCCTTTGAAACTCGATGCAAAGAAGAAATCTCTCCTGTCAGTGGAGACAGCTGTGAAGGAACGAGGTGCCTGCACATAAATCTCCTTAAATTTTTTAAACAGCTGCTTCTCTTTATCCCACTGGTATATCTGGGAGAATGTGTAGTCACTCCCCAGGGCCAGGTAGTGATTATCTTTAAAAGAAAAGGGCTGTAGGGTCATGGCCCCCCGGGATGGAAGCGCCTGGACCTCTACAAACTGCTTACTATCCCACCGCATGACCCTGGAGTCCCCAATGAAGCGGGTGAGGGAGAGGTAGAGGGCATTCTGCATTCTAAAGCTCTTCACAGCCAGCACGTCCTCCATGTGGGGGATGTCACTGTGGGGGACAAACTTCTTAGAGCTTTTACTCCACTGGAGGACAATGGGCACCTGGGAGCGGCTAGACAGGATCAGATGCGATTTCCCATCTATATCAACGAACTCTGCATCTGTGTCCCTGAACCACTCGTGCAGAGACTGGTATGAGTAGAATCCTTTGCTGTTCCATTTGTAAACTGTTGACAGGCCAGCTTTAGAGCTGTCTGCGATGACGAAGAACGTCTCGTCCTCGATCTGAAACAGCTCAATGTCGTTGGGCTTGGAAATGCGAGAGACTTCTATGTCTTGGAATTTGACAAACTTGGTCCAGCTCTCGTCGTATTTGTAAATGTGAGAGCCCCCGAAGAGCTGGGCCACCACCACGAAAACCTGGTCGTCGATGAGGATGGCCTTACAGCCCACGACGGACTGACCTGCACCCCAGAAGAAAGGAGAGGGAATTTTAGGGCAGCCACAGTGCAAAATCCTCCTCGGCAGGGAAACTGGAACCCACGTGAACTGCCAGTGAGAGATGTAAAGTGAAGCAGCCACTACGGGAAACAGTATGGCGGATTCTTGAAAAATTAAACAGAATTACCATATGATCCAGCAATTCCACTTCTGGGTGTGGACCCAAAAGAATTGAAAGCAGGGTCAAGAAGAGATAGTTGTACACCCAAGTTCATAGCAGCATTATTCACAGTAGCCAAAAGGTAGGAGCCACCCAAATGTCCACCGATGGATGAATGGATAAACCAAATGTGGTGTGTAGATATGATGGAATATCGTCCAGCCCTAAAAAGGAAGGAAATTCTGGCACACTTTCAACATGGATGGGTGTTGAGGGCATTATCCTAAGTGAAATAAGCCAGTCACAAAGGGACAAATACAGTATGATTCCCGTTACATGAGGTGCCTACAGGAGTCAGAATCATAGACACAGAAAGTAGAATGGTGGCTGCCAGGGGCTGAGAAGGGGGAATGGGGAGATGTTGTTTAATGGGTGCAGAGTTGCAGTTTCTCAAGATGAAAAGAGACTAGCTGTACTACAATGTGAAGGGGCTTAACACTAATGAACAGTACATGTAAATACGGTTAAGATGGTAAGTTTTATGTTATGTCTATTTTCCCACAACTAAAAAAAATTTTTTTCAAAGCCTTTTTCAAAATGTGCCACCATAGACATAGGTAAGTGCTGGTCATCTGGGCCTCTTGTGTCTTTAGAGGCAGGATTACAATTCAGGAAATTCAACAATGCACCAATGAATTGTCTTCATGCTATTCAAAAACTATTTCCCGACTCCATAGAAAAGAATGAGACAATTAAATTGGCTTCTTCCCTTGGTGGGTGAGGGAGGGTTGCAAAAAGGTAGGGGTCAGGTCTCAGAGGCAGGAGAAAAAAATGTAATGGGCTCTTGAAGACATTAGGCTTCTTCTGATGTCCAGAGCCAAAGGCAGCCTAACAGACCAGCGTTTAACCCTTAGGACTCTCTGCCAGGTGACCCAGGGTTGGAAATGCAGCCCCACAGCCATGAGCTTTCTGACCCTATGCCAATCAACTCTGTGGGCTTAGATTCCTCATCTAGAAAATGAGACTGAGGGATGCTACCTACCAGCACTGACCTCCCAGGGCTCGTAAAGGCTAAATGAGAAAATGCCCGGTTAGTGTTTTTACAGAGCACCTGCAAACAGGAAGTGGTCCATAAGTAGTAGATATCATTGGATAACTGAAGCAATTGTCTTGACAGTCAAAAGACCTAGCCCCTTTAGCAAGTGTCCATAGCAGGCGCTGACTCCATAAATACCTACAGGATGAGCAGTGATCTGAGTGATCTAGCTCAGGCAGCACAAACCAGAACTTTGCAGGAGAAGAGGAACATTTTCAGTTGTGACTCTCTGGGCCCCTCCTACCATCCTTTCCCACGCTGCACCCAGCCCCCAAGGCCCTCCCACCACCTCTTCATTCCAGCCAGCAAGCAATAGGACCACCCCTGTCTCAAAGAGTATTGACTCTCCAGCTATGTCATTTTATTAAAAGTTATTTTCTTCCCCTAATTTTCTAGGCAATTTGGACCAAAGTGAATTTGGTCTGTAAATTACAAGGATAATTACCCAATTTCTGTCCTTAGTATTAACTTTGGGGGCAGACAGTGGGTGGCTTTTAGAGCAGTATTTACTTTTTCTTTCACTCCTTTGGCCTTCTTGCAAAATACTGGTCCCTTCACTTTGTTTAAAACTAACTATTGCCTTGTTTGTTTTTTTTTTTTGAATACAGAAGTTTTCAATGTCCACCAAAGCAAATTTTGAAAATAATGATAGGCAACACTTATAAAACACAGACTAATGACCAGGCACTATACTAAGCATTTTATGTGTATCAACTCATTTAATCCTCACAACCACCTTATGAGGCTGGTACTACCATATTCATCATCATGAGCCTCATTTTATAAAAGGTAAAAATGAAGCACAGAGACATTAGATAACTTATCCAAGGTCTCACAGCTAGTATGTGGTGCAGCCTGGGACCAATTCCAGGTAGCCTGGATCAAGTCTACACTCTAACACTAACATACCAAAAAGCACAAAGAAGAAAATAAAAATCACTTGTACTGCAAATGCTGAAACAACATTTAACATCTTGATATACTTCTTTAATCATTAAGTGATGCACATACTCAAACGTGCCTTGTAAATATAAATTTGCGCTTATAGTATACATGGGCTCTTTGTAACCTACTTTTTTTCACTTGACCGCTATGTTGTGAACATTTTCCCCTGTTACAGTATCTTCTACAACTTTATTTTTTAATGCTGCATAGTTTTGCATTGCATGGGGGCACCATATTTTGTTTAACTAATCCCCTATCGTTGGACAGCTATATCAGCTATTGTCGCAGTTATTTCCAGCTTCTCGTTGGGAGTAACATGCGTCTCTGTAGAGAAATCTTTTTTGAAAACCATCTGGCAGTGTTTTTAAATGTAGGAATTGCTGGGGAAAATGTTGTACACATTTCTAATATAAACTACCAAACTGCTCTTTGGAAGCTGCACTGACTCCCCCCACCAACACTAATTGAGAGAGGATGTTCCCTGTCCCTTTCCTGAACTGCCCAGCTGTGGAGGTCCCTGGTAACCAGAAGCATCCAACGGGTTTGCCCATCTCAGGCAAGGGCCATGTGAAACAGAAAGAAACCCTTTCTTGGAGATGCTCCAAAACACCTTTGTACACCTCTATATGTGTAAACACTTCTAGCCTACACAGTTGTCAGTAGCAGCAGAGATCACAGCGTGTGTGAGTGTGTTAATGTAGGAAGAGAGTTTAGCGCTGGAACATTCTTACCAAGCAGAAATCAAAAGGCAAACAAAATAAAACAGGAGAGCTAAGAAGAGATGCAGAAGGAAAAAGGAGATGTAAGGAGTAAAACCATGGGGTGCATGAATGTGGCCATGGATTTCTATCCCCCCAGCAGACAATGGGCAGCAGGAGCTCACACCCCACTCACAAAGGCTGCCAAGGAGGACACAGGCAGCCCTCTCATTCCTTGGAGCTCCAATCTTGCCAGGCATGGACTGAGAAAGTCCTGCTCAGCCCTTGCCAACTCTGGGATCATGCGGTGATTACACAAGATGACAAATGAGGCCTGCCTGCCTGGGGGCAGAGCCCGGGGCCACATTTACCTTGTTCTTGTTCAAGACGACTGGCTGCAGGGCTGCACCCTTGTTTATCCACTGGTCATCTGTGGGCTCGTGTGTGCTGCAGGGCCTTCCTGCACACCAGGCTAACTTCCAGCTAGCCACGCTGCTCCCTCTGCTGAGCGATCCACCCTGCTTCTGTCACCGCCCTCCCTAGTCCTCTGCCTCCCTGGGGCATTCTCTGCTGGCCCCTGTGCTCCTACGTTTATAAAACTTGAAGGAGGTTTTAACTGACGCCAAAGAGTTAGAGTCTGTGAACGGAGAAGAGCTGCTCCTATTCTATCCCCAGCTGATAAGCTGACATTTGTTGAGCATTTACTACATGCCAGGCACTACGCTAAGTGTTAGACACATTACCCCCTTAAACTCCCATGGTCCAGCACAATGTTGATCTTATTTTACAGATGAAAAGGGGAATTCAGGAAATTCTCATTTTACAGATAAAAGGGGCTCATGGAAATTAATTAACTTGGCCAAGGTCACCAACAAGAAAGATCTGGAGCCAGGGTTATCAAAAAGCCATCTGATGTTGGAGCTCACAAGTTTGACTACCACACTGTTGGAACTCCTTTCCCAGGCTTGGCTGTGAAAGGATCCAGGTGGGCTTCATGTCAGGCTGCCCACCTCTCAGAAGGCTGAGACTTGGACAGCGTGGTGCTGAGGAGTCCCTAGAAACTTGCAAGGTCCAGCCCTGGTTCTGGCCCTGAGCACACCCACTCTGGCCTCACTGACCACTTTCTCCACGCCTCTTCTGTGGCCCCTGCTGGGTCCAGGCCATCAGCACCTGTCTGCATTCTTCCAACAGCCTCTCAGCTGGTCACCTTACTTCCATCTTTGTCCCCCCCCCACCCCTACAGGCTACTCTCAAACCAGCAGCTGGACACAACCCTGCACTCTAAAGCTCTGGACACATCTCCTGCCCAGCTCTGCTGACCTCTACACAAAACCCTCCATGGCTTTGTAGAGCACTTGGAGTAGAAGTCCAAGTCATTTCTAGGACCCGTGAGGACCCCAAGATCAGCCTTTCTTACCTCTTTAACTTTGTTTCCTACGACTTTGCCCCTGGATCACTTTCTTCAAGCCCAACTGGTCCCCTGCACTACTCAAATGGAAAAAAATACCTTTCTGCCTCTGGACCTTTGCACTTGCTATTCCCTTAGTCTGGAATGCTTTTACCCCTGCTTTCCATGTGTATCAACCCCTCATATCCCATAACATCTTTTCAAGAAATACCTTCCTAATGAGGCCTTTACCAGACACTGTCTAAAATTTCAATCCTCTTGTGCCCAGCCCTTCAAATCTTCCTCATCAGCTTTCTTTTCCCTTAGCAGGCTATCTAATGTATTAGGATTATCTGTCTGTCTTACTGTCTTTCTTTCCCATTATAATACAAAGTCTTTGAGGAGGAACCTTTTTATCTGGCTTGTTCACTGCCATGGCCCCAGCACCTAGACTGTGTCTGGCACAGAATAAGTGCTCAAGAAATCTTTCTGTATGAATTAATGAATGGGTCAACAAACTTGAGGATTCGACCAGCTGCAGTAAGTTGGAAGGGCAGGTGGGGGGCAGTGACGCCCCTTTCTACCAAGGTCAACCTGAGCAATGGAAGGGGGATTGTAGCAGGGACAGACACTGGGTTCTGCCCCCCAAGTAACAGTGGAGTTACTTGGGGGGACAGAACACCTTTGTACACCTTTATATGTGTACAAAGTGCACATGTGATTCAACATGACTGAGCCTTGATCTCCTCATCTGTAAAGGTGTGAGAAGGCAGCCGGCATTAAGATTTGTTTGCTCTGTGCCTGGAACTCAACAAGTCCTCACAACAACCGTTTGCAGTACATATACTGGCCATTTTACAGATGAGGAAACTGAGCCTCAGAGACCACAGCTACTTCTCAGCACATGGCAGTCAGACACAATCCACATTCACTGGTTTTCCGAGCTCTTTACCAAAAGGAAGGAGAGAAGGCACAGGGGCCAACTCATTCAACCCTCTTCTATCTTTCAAGTCAGGAAAAAGAGGGAAGTGAAAAACACGTGGCTAGCAAGTTTCCCCCCTGTTCTCCCTTTTTCCTTGAACATGGACTCAGGGTGGGGTCCGAAGGCCTCTGCTTCCCTCGGTAGGTTCACTGCACAGCTCTGTGCTGAGTCCACACTTAGAGTGAGCAGGCTGCTTTCAGGAGCGTGAGCTCAGCACCAGGCGGCCAGATGGCCCGACAGCAATGAAGCCGTGTCTGAAATTGCATCTTCACAGCCTCTAGATGTGCATCTCACAGACCTCTCAGTGCTGCGAGATTAGGCTCATTAGCAGCTCTGCTCCTGAGGGTGGAACAACCCGCTTGCTGTCTCCCTACGTCCCTGCACTGGCTGCTAAGTCACTTTGTGCCCATAGATTCCTAGGAGCCCCCAGTCGGGAAATCCTACTCAGACAGACTCCTCAAGGCAACAGTGAGTAGCTGCTTTAACTCCAAATCAGAAACCACTAAGGCAGCTCCTCTCACGGGGTAAAAGGCCACTATGGTGCTGTTTCTAAAGTTGGTATTATTATCAGACTGCACTTGGTAAGGCTAAGCACTGGGATCCCCTGTCAACACTGAAAGAAGCATCAACTCAGTCTTAACCCAAAAACCTAAACACAGGCAGAAATTTATTTTTAAGTATTTATGAAAAGGAAGCAGTGATCCCCAAGGCTGGTAAAGGCACATTAGGAAAAAGCTATAGCTTGTGTGTGCATGTACATACATGTCTATGCTCATGCACATGTGTGTGCATGAGCACATCTGTGTGTGTGTGTGTTAGCATATTAGCTAATAATCAGCTTAACAAAAGTCAGAGGTACCAAAAAAAGCTGTTGTGGTCTTAGGCAGCTGTAACTGCTCAGGATCCAGGGATTCTCAGGGATGTCTTCCCACTATTGGAAATGCCTCCCAATATGTGCAACCCATCACCCCTCCCTTTGCAAAAGGATCCCCTACAATAAATAGATCACCACCTCAGGTTTCTGTGCCCACCAATTATAGACCAAGGTGATAAAAATAGGAGAGATGAGGGTAGGTTGGAATATATTACCTAAATCTAACCTAGTCAGAGAGCCAAGCCTTCCCTTGGTTATGACAGAGAATGCTTCTCTCTCACAGGCTCTGGGCCACGATGAAATTAGATCAATACATCTGATCAAAGCCACAACACACCTGTAATATTGTCATAGCTCCGGAAATTCATTTCGATGTGGTCCCACTCCAGCACCATGCAGTTCTCCATGCTGGGCTGAGCGATGGCCACGTACACATCATTCTTGGAGTTGAAAGTATCCACCGAAACTGACTGGTAGGGCAAAGTCTGATGAACAACAAAATCTGGGAGGAGGGTGTTAAAAAAAAAAGTGTCCATGAAATCTCTCGTGGGAGTTATCGAGCACCACTTTACCCTTCCTACCATTAGCCCCAAAGAAGACTGGGGAAGAGGCAGGACAGGAGAGCAGCTACGTAACCACAGTGTGTTTTCCTTGGAAGATTCCAGAAGGGTTCAGGTTTGCACAGGATGATCAGACTGAACTCACAGCCTCTAATAACAGCTTCTCTGAGATAGACAGCTCACCATTTGGCTGACAGATCCCAGAGTTCTAAACAAATTTGGTGAGACCTGGCTTTCAAAACACAAGGCCAAAAAGATGCCACAGAGCAACAGTTCTGAAATGATCATGAAAACTACTCTGTGAAGAAGGGCTAAGTGGGCTTGTTAGGGAAAATGCTGTATCTTTAGCCCTCCTGGAACAGCCCTCCCTGGTGAGAAAGAACCTGTTTGGTTTCATTTGCCACGGTGCTTCTCAAGCTCACCTGACAACGGGGTCCTTTCCCCACCAGTTGTCATCCTT
Source organism: Manis pentadactyla (assembly GCF_030020395.1). Classification (NCBI taxonomy): domain Eukaryota; kingdom Metazoa; phylum Chordata; class Mammalia; order Pholidota; family Manidae; genus Manis; species Manis pentadactyla. The sequence goes on from NC_080023.1 coordinate 19,811,755, forward strand.
CTGGCTCGGCGTTACCCTGGTAGGGACACACTGCCACAGCAGGTTCCAAAGTGCATGAACCCCCCCAAAGGGCACGCTGCACATTTGGAAACCAAAACAAACCATCTGATACTGTCTTGGAGGTTTATACAGTGCCTAGTACAAGGCAGTTAACCTGGGTATGTTTGCTCGTTACTGGACTCAGTGCAGGGTGAGTGATGGCTGTGCCTGGGTGCTGGACAGCGTTCTCCCACTGAACAAGCAGTTACAGATCCACTGGATTTTCAGCCACACGGAACCTGTCCTATTTGAGCACGTGCGCTACTCCTACACTTAGTGGCAAGCCAATACTCCTCATCCATCCATAATACTCCCCTGAGCTATCACTGACTAACTATACTAAATCTTGGTAGGAAACATACAATTTTACCGAGGAATGGAGTGAGCATGCCTTCAGATGCAAGGATAGTTAGTGTGTTGGGCATCTAGAGAACCAATGAAGAACTAAAAAAAACAACTGCTAACAAAGTTTAAGGCAATCTGGCTTGAGGTACTTCAATGTGCACTGCTTCCTGGCAGGCTAAACATGACCAGAGTAAAATGACGGTGGGCATCTGGCTAAGGAAGTCATGCCGGGCATCTGGCTAAGGAAGTCATGCCTATGAGAAAATCCTGGCTTTGCCCTTCTCTTCCCCACCCAATCCTGATCCTTGCCCACTCAAGTCCCAGCTCCTCTGCAAAGCCTTCCCTGACCAGTGCAATACAAGGGACATCTTCCTCCTTGCTGGACTCATAGTCAGGCACTGTTATTTAAATCTTACTCTTCATGAGAACTGAATCTCCAGCACAGCAACATCAGAGTCAGATTTGGAGAAGTGGGAGAGATTTTAGAAGCTTGATAGATTTTATAGAGCCAGAAGCTGAAGTGCAGAGAGGGTGTGCTCCCGGCCATGGTCACACAGCCAGTGTGGTGTCCCCTGAAGCCCAGGTGTCCAAGGTTGGACCTGGCTCCTAGACCCCCCGGAGCCTCCCTTGGCACAAGCCCGTGGCAGCCTGTCAGGAAATTCCTCTGCCTGAGAAGCCTCATAGAAGATGTCAAGTGAGACAGGCAATAAAAGGTGGGCCACTCAGCAGGGAGTAAAGGCAGGACAGTGCAACAGCAAGAGGCGCAGAAAGGAAGTGAGAGCAGATGAGCAAGTGCTGAGGTGGGGAGCGTGGAGCAGGGGCGGAAGAGCAGGTGATGGTCAGGGGGCTGGGCAAGAATGAGGTACAGGGAGGAGTGCTGTGCCGGAAGCTGGACCACCTGAAACCACTCCCTGCACTTGGGATCCTGGCAATGCAACTGGGGAGCAACGACACCTCCCAAACTTGATGGCAGGGACACATTAAGGAATGCTGGTGGAAATGCCTATCTTGGGGCTCAGCACATAGTAGGTGCTTCATTAATATGGAACTTAGGTCCAAGAAAGGACACTCCACCTTCTCTTTCCTAGCCACCCCTGGGCCATCTCTTGGGGAACTGTCTGTTTTAACGGCATCCAAGACAAGATGCTGGGCTGTGAGTCTACCATCTTGCTGAGTGACCTTAGGGAAGTTACTTAACCTCCCTCTGCCTTAGTTTTCTCACCATATATTATGATTCATGCTCACTTATAACTGAGTCTAGCACAAACAGTGCTCAAAACATGTTAACTTGTGGAGGTACACCTTTCTCTGTTCTAAGTGTACAGTAGGTGCTCAATAAATGCTTGCAGGCTTAATGAGTGTGGGAGGGCTGGTCTTGCTCCATAGGCACCCTGAAGACTGTTGGGGAGAGGCTGGGGGCTGAATGAACAATGCACACAGGTGCAGGGGAAGAGGGAGAGGCAGAGGAGGCCGCTTCCACACCCTGACAACAAGATGCGGCCCAGAGAGTAGGTGGGGGATAAGTGGCAGTAGTGGAGGAGGCAGTTTGTACTTTCATGACCTTGGGAAGACTTGCGCCTCACGTTTCTCCTCAGTAAAATGAGGATAGTGTCTATTTCATAAGGTTGTAGAGGCAGCCTGTGCAGTGAGCGCCTATGTAGGCCTCCCTCATGCAACTCACTTCACTGTGGAAGGACCTCAAACAATGCACGTGTTGGTGTGATCTCCCCTTACCAGTGTTAAAGTATTAATAGCATTCTCTGCAAAAGTGTTGCCACTTCCATGCACACTGGATTAAGTTCATGATGTCAGTAGGACTCTTACAGTTTAGGCCTCGCTCCCACTGGAGTCAACAGATTTTTACATAGCTATTTATAGCACATGCAGAAAATAAATTATACATGATGCTGATCCTATTGGGAGAAAAACTGTACATTAATGCATTATTTCTCTTTGCATTTTCATCAGCCCTGAAATAGGGAAGCTAACAGGACAATTAGGATGCAAAATTCACTCCCTCTAAGGAATTTAGTGAATTATCAACCCAACACAGGGAATCATGAGTAGGTAACAGGGATTTTTGAGGTGGTTAAAATTAGACTTGAGTGGAGGGTTACTGTGATTAATCTAGAGAGCTGAACAGTCCAGGGTGGCTCCGTGGTGTTAATTACACCTCTGTGCCAGAACAGAATGATAACAGTATATCCTCCTCTCCCTGGGAAGAACTGTACCTTCTTCTCCTCCGACCTAAAGAATTTACCCGAAAATCTGAATTAAGAGAAAAAAAAAAAGCACTCAGAAATGTGCTCCTTCCCCCATCTTTAGTGAGGATGTCATAACAGTATCAGGACTCTCGGATCTCGCTGTCCATCCATCCTCACATATTTCCCTCCCAGCCTTTCACAAAGCACCAAAGGATGAGGCTTGATCGGAGCAGAATATAGGAACCCAAAAAACTCACAAATTTATCGACCTAGTTCACACAGGATGGTACTTGGGAGTAGATCACAACAGGGTAGCGCCATTTCTTCTCAGTGGAAGAAACTGAGCAGGAACTAATTTGTTCATGAGTCTTACAAGGATAAGATAATGTAACAGAAAAATCATCATCTCCCTGTTAACCAGAGAGTAGTGCCAACTTTCTAAATTTCAGTAGGAAACATTTTAGCAAAGACAGATGTAGTGAGAGAGAATGTCCTGAAGTGTGTGAGGGGGCTCTCATGCCCGACAGTTTCAGAACCTGGCTCCACTGCAAACCCCTCCGTTCCAAGTCCCCTCCATTGCGATGAAAATTCTCAGAGCCCTGATCACTTTCATAACCTTCCCTAGGGCTCTAAGGCCAGAAATCATGTTTTCTCTTATAAATTATTCCCACTTCCCAGGCTTTCTACAGCCCATGCCATTTCTCCCAGAGATTAGCAGTTTTCTGACACTAAGGCCAAGTGTGAATAGGATGACAGAAAAGCTGCTTGCTTCACTTTGGGATTTAGAGAATTCTCCAGAAATCTGGAAAAGAGGCAGAGAGGAGCACCAGTGAGCTTTGGTTCAGCACCGTCCCAAAGGGCCTTGAATGCCATCTTTCGGTGTGAATGTCATTGACTCTAACCTCTGATTTATTGCGCTGCTCTACAGTACAATAAATAACCTGCTAGTGGCCTCAGCTGACTGAAGGGCACCTGCCAATTACACAGCTGAATAAGCCCTGGTCAACGGTGAAAGACAAGGGCATTTCTGTAAGATTTCAGGTTTTCTCTCAGAGAAGAACTGAACTTGTAAAGTCCCTTATTTACAAAGATATTTAGAAACAATTTTTACTTTGTGAGTTTTTGTTTGTTTTTCTTTGGAGGACAGCAACAGGACTGGCCTAAATGTCACATCTTGTTCTTGGAGTCTTTTTGCCTTTTGAGTTTTTGAAATTATTTTCTGAGTTCAATTCTTGCTGCTCCTACTGACATGCCTTGAGGCTTTGCAGATATCAACTCTCAGCCTAAATGCTCATTTTGATAAGTCGGATAAATAGGGGTCGTACTGTGGGTTTGTAACAGAGGATCCACTCTCCTTTAAAATCTGGCTTTAGAAGCTGTAGAAACTCCATTGAAGCCTTTCATATGGAGACACTCACCTGCTCTCAACAAGTGACAGTTGAGGCAGTTGGCATTTTAACTTTATCTTATAACCTGAAAAATGTATGAACTGAAGCCTTGATGCAGGCTCTGGAAAACAAAATCAAACTTTCTTCACATTTTCCTCAATGTGAGATTTTCTTTAATTAGTTGTTAACTTCCATTTCTATATTGCCATTGGTTATAAGTTACCTAGTCATCTTTTTACAGTTTACTCTTTCCTACAGAAGCAATTTACAGATTTTTACATCTCGCATTTATTAGCTGAATTTTTAACACACTTCCTATTATTCAAATGACAACAGCAGGCCAAGAGAGCAGTAATTTAGGTCCCTCTGCCCTGGCTTTCCAGGGAACCTAGACCCATCTAAAAATGTTCTTATGACAAACTCGCTGGTTTATATATGGACCTTTAAAAAACATGTTTAGAGAAATTTGAATTTTGTCAAGAATCAAAATGAAAGCCAGGGCAATGAACGATCCAAATCATTTCTTTTAAAATGCTTAAATTTCACCTGAAATAATTTTGATAGAAAACTTTTACACCCACTTTTCTCCACTCCCTGTTGAAAATCGAAAAGAAAAACAAAGAGATTATTCTAACAATAGTCTTCCATGATACAAGTTCTGAATACCTGTAGTTGTGCATTCGTAGTCAAAGCTCGGCACATCGTTTAGCTTCTTTTCCTGATACTCTGGTGGACCGATACACAGCACATCAGAAACGGTAGAATTTGTCATTTTCAACCACAGATACAGCCACTTGGCTTTGCAGTCACATTCAAATTTATTGCCCCGTAAATCTCTAAGAAACAAAACAAACACATACACAGAGAAATAGACATGAAATGTTCTGGAAGAATCACGAAACTCCAGAATTATTAATATCCTGATATACTTAAAAAACCCAAAACTGGGATTTAAAAAAAAATTCATATTTAATGTATCCTATTTCTTATACTTTTCACCAACTTTACTTAAGGATCTTCAGTGCCCACGATTTTAACTGTATAGTCTGCAGAGCTGTTAGAGCTAAGATATCATCATTGCTCCAAACTCTCTTGAAACTGTCACCATGCCATTTTGGAAAAGGGGCAGGATGACAGAGGAAGACTATCCAACACAGGTTCTTGAAAACGAAAGGAGACATTTTAAGAACACAATTGAAACTAAGACCTTGTTAAAGTATGTCCAGCAAGAAGTGACAAACACTAGAAGATAAAGCACATCTCAGAGAAAGGAGCTCTCACACCCAGCAAGCCTAATTTACCACTGGCCTAATGCTACAAAGTATATTCTAAAAGGGCAAAATCCAACACAATACAAAGTACATGCTCTCTTCTCCTAAGCACTCTTTGTCACAGAGTTTTAGCTGCAACATAAAGAAACGCAATAAAGGGGAAGAGGGATTTAAAGACATGATTAACCAGGGCACAGTGACAAGCACACATAAACTTAATTTTCATTACTTACAGTTCAATCAGAGAGTCTAAATCACTGAAGACATCCCTTGGGAGTGCTTTTATGTGGTTATTGGCCAAAGAACTAGAACAAGAAAGTCACACTTTAATGTGGTTATTATCTTCATGCCCTGTCACTCTGAAGTTCCTTAAACGAAGCTAATGATATAAACTCTAAACCTCGTCAACACAATGTGGTTCAATTTCTAGCTTTGATCATTGATACTGAGATAAAGAAATGAGTTTAGCTATATAAAGATAACATTATAGATGCTGGAGTACAATGTAAGTTTTTGTTTTGTTCTTAAAAGAAGCACTTATTAAGCTCTTTATTTACATTTGTTAAACCACTGGTGACACTTCATGTTTCTCAGAATGAAGGCCAAAGTCCCTTGGATGGCATGCAAGTCTCTCCATTGTTTAATTAGCCCCACTCCCACCTACCTATGGGACTGAATCTGTCTACTCAGATCACCCACACTGGTGACCCCTCTGTTATTCCTCAAACACACTAGGCACACTCTGACCTCAAGGCCTCTGAACTTACTGTTCATCTGCCTGAATGCGCTCCCCCAGATAGCTACACAGCTCATCTATCACCTCTGTCCTCAACTATCCCCACCTTCCCTACCTCTGCACATCTACATTGGTCTTTACTGCACAACTGTCACTTGGCAAACCGTGTATTTTAATTATCTATTTGTTTATTGGCTGTGTATTCCCCCCATATGGGAGCAACACAAGGACATAGATTTTTGTCTGTCCACATCTGTATCTCTAGCATCCAGAATACTGCCTGGCAGCAAGTCTTTGCTGAATGAATGAATGATGCATTAAGAGGAGAATGATAAAAGAAAGATGTATAGTCTCATCTCAAGAAGTTCCCTAAAGGTCCACCTAAGTGAATTCTATTACTTGTGACTCTAAGAAAGGATTCGATTAAGTCTTTTACATTAAGACTCTGTGCTTTAACCCCAATGATAATATAAAATCTGAAAGAAACACAGTGTTTAGGAAATGACTGATTGTGATTATTTTCTCATTAACAAAGGTTGATCAGAAACCACTTTGCAGTTTTGCTCTTAGTACTGAAGATCTTTCTAAAGTGTCCTAGTCCACTCCCCATCTGCAGGAAGTAGACCTGAACGAACATCATCAACTCTCTCTCCGATGATTCAGGATCATGCAGTGCCTTGTCATCATCCTGCTGAGAATAAATGTCCATGGTGCTGGGCAGTTCACAATGGAAAGACGCCGGGCATTAAAATGATGTCCCCCAAGTCTGTTCTTTCCCCCAGGCACCATGCTCTAATGCGAGTCAGCCAAGAAACTGATGCCGACTTTTATTTTCTTTTGCCCATGTAAGTACAAACAGCAAAAAAACCCCAAATGACAACATGTAGGCAATTCACCACCAACCTCTTTAAAAATACACATGAAATTAGTCTTTTGAAGCATCATAATGACCCATCCCAGAAAGAGGAATTAAAGAAATGGGTGTTTTTCCACAGATTCAGCTAACATAGAAAGCTATGAGCCCATTTTTAATCTAAACATTCTTGCTGCAAAATACAATAGAATATGGGGACATCTAGAGTTTCTGAATTACATCCCTTTCCATCTTGCTAACCACAAATGGATTAAAATACAATTTCATGTATCATTTTGCCTTTCTTTCCTAAATGACTTATTGGTACATTTTGAAAGATGTTGGAAAATGGGCTGATTATAATCACGCTGAACATACTCTAGAGGTAGGTTTTTGAATTAAAAAAGGGAATATTTGTCTTGGTTTTTTTCTAGTTGAGTTATTTCTGTAAAGTAAAGTACAATTTTTTTTCAGCTAATTACAGGTTAATTATTTAGCTAAACAAGTTTAGCTAATTGAAATGTACTGTACTGAAGTGATAAGAATATACAGAATGATCAAGGCCAAAAAAGCATAATGTTTAGCTACCATTCCAAGTGTTTAATTTTGAGTTCAGAAATTATTTAGACAGACTATCCACCCTGCTCACAGTCACTGCATAAGGTCGCACTTTCCACTTCATTTTGTCTACATATTCATGGCACTTACTTCATGTCTAAAACTACTTAGCAACCTGTCCCTTGGGCTTTATACAACTGCTGGAAAACAAATGTCCTAGATTTTAGTTACAGATTGACACTGCTCCTTCAATGCTTTGAAACCTGATCAGAGTTTCTTGACATATGAATGTGACTCTGTAGGTGTTGGAAAAGTTCATGACAGATATGAATCAAATCCTTAAACAAGCAAATTCCAGATAGTGACTTCTTTAAATATAGGAGTGAACTTCAAAGAGTTGATGTGTTCTCTTTGTTTAGAAGTTTACAAAAAATGGGGGCTGGGAAGATCAGTTCATTCCTTTAACAATGTATTAAGTGCTTTAATTACTACATACATCTCCAGCCTAGAGGACTAAACTTTAAATGTCACCTGACTTGCCCACCGGTAGAGTACATGTAGAAAATAGAATACATCAGTTAACCAGAGAATCAGAGGGTCGAGCCGGCGCAGCCCTGTGTTGGACGCTGGGGAGGGCAGAGCTAATAGAAGATCTGTGTAGGCCCTGTCATCACAGAGCTTTCAATGCTGCTAAAACCAACATTCATGGAATAGCACCAACCCCTACGGCCAGTGTCTACGGTAAAGTGCTTGGGTGTGTGGAGCCAAGAGGGAAGGCTAGAGGAAGGGTGAAGGGGAGGTCAGGAGTGGCCCCTTGTGGGGATAGAACTTAATCTGGACCTTGAAGGAAAAGCAGATTCCAGGAGATTGCAGGCAGAAGGGACAGTGTTCGGGTAAGAAAAGGATGTGAGGGAAAGCTCGGTAATGGATGAGATGGCTGTGAATGGAACCCACTGAAAGCCCAGTGTTCTGAGGACATTTAGGGACATGAGACTGGAGAGCTGGGGAGGGAGCCCTGTGGGTGTGACTGTTGGATGGCAGTACACACTGGAAGAGCTGTACTGATGCATCAGATGTGCTCTGGACCAAAGCCGAGGACTCCTTTGTTCTCTGTGTGCGCTTCCTGCATGTCACTCGGTGTAGGAGGTGACCCTGAACACATATCCTTACATGATATACACATATGTTTGCATGTGCAAATGTATAAGCATGCACACACAGTTACATACAATACATATAGAAGTCCATGCCTACATGGGCACACACATACAAAGATACCTGCATGTTCACACCTGCTTTCAGTCCAGGGATCCATAGCCAATTGATCAAACAAAAGTTGACATCTGGGCTACCTCAACCAGTCACATGGGCTTTGTGTTAACTTCATAATCTACTCAGGCTTTGCTGGAAAACAAAGCCCCTCATTCCTGACTTCTACGAACTGTATCTGGCCACAGCTGTTCCTCTCCAGACACCCACAGCTGTCTTCTAAGCAGACCTTCTCTGACCACCCAAACTGCCAGGGCCACTCAGCAGTCCACGGAGAAGACTGAGACTCCTTAATGAGTGGGGAAGGGAATGATAATGACAGCAACGGTGATAACCACACCTTGCACATTTACCACGGGTAATCGGCTGGATGCTTTGCCAGCAAGCATAGCCCGGTATGTGCACCGATCCTATGAGGTCAGTATAATCACCCCCATTTTAAGGATGACAACATTGAGGTTCAAAAAGGCTAAGCTCTATCCATAAATGAAGGCTAAGAGATGTGAACCCAAGTCTTCATGACTCTAAGCCCAATGTCTTAGCCTCTCTAGGAATGTGGAGATTTGGCTTCTGGGTTGAAGTTTAAAAACAAATAATTCAAGGTTTTTATAGGAAGAAAGGAAAACCCAGGGCAATAATTTCAATGAGAGTCTGACACTCTCCGCAAGCAACTGCTGATCCAGATTTGGGCTTCGCACTTCTGCTCCCCGTCTCCTTACTCTACCAGCTTTAACTCAGTAGGATTCTGCTTCCTGGGGTACCAGAGTCAAGTGCTCACTGAGCCTGTTGACAGACACCTTTGTTCATAACAGGGCTTGATGCGAAACATTCTCTCTTTTGATACTGTATCAGTCAGGGTTACACACACTGAGGGTTACACACACACACACACACACACACACACACACACGGCACCCAAAACCCCATTCAAAGCTCCCCAATCCTCCCAATTTTCTTTTTACTGCTAACAGGCTGATTAGGGAGATGAGCAGGTTATCTTACTCAAACACAAAATATCTATGATGCAAAAGGGACCTGGCTGCTGCTTAATAAACTGCTCCTACCAAGACAAACACAATTTTTACATTTTCATAAACACAGGCACTACTTTTTCCAGTTTTCTAAATTTGCTAAGTGTGTGTACTTGGTTTTTTCTGATATGCCAATTCAAATCAATTTGTTGAAATTTTTTTCTCCAAAAAGCTATTAAAGAACCCAGAGAGCTTAGCTTAAGCCACAGATTAATCCAACATAAAAGAAAAAGCTATTTGCATTCAAATTAGAGGAACCACAAAAATGTCTCTGTTCCACTTCATCCTAAACTTGATCCCACTTTCAACATTCTTCTGAGTCACTGAAGCCTCAGTTCCCAAAACTATAAAATGGAGACTCACAAATTATCATGGAAGGTAAAGAAGAAAGTGTACTAAGCACTCAGCCCTGTGCCTGGCACACAGTAGGTGTACGATACCTGTGTTAGCTTCCTTCCCACTTCCACCATCACTGGACATAGACCTCCCCTACTGCACAGCAGTCCTGTGGGCCAGAATAGCAGTTCAGGATAATCGTAAAGAGAATAGAACCAAGTGTGTGAGTAAGCACAGTGGGCTGGTGTCTGATGAAGAACGTAGAAACCTCTTGCGCAGCCTGAAAATTCATTTCCTTGAGAGAATGTTACAATATGCACAAAACAGTTAAGAGAGAGAAGCACCAGGAGGTGAATCTTACTCTATACAGTAAAGGACTCACTATACTTTTCATAGCACTTACAGGTGAGTGAGGTCACGGAGGCCACGAAAGGCATTTCTTGAAATGGTTTCTATTTTGTTCCCTTCAATGAACCTAAGGAGAAAGCAGCAGTATAATTAAAATGAATTTTCTCTGCTTAGTAGCTCTGAAAAATGATATTGGCATGCTTTCAGAATAAAATCCAAAAGAATTCATGAATTTTAAAAATTCATCTCTGAAGACAAGGTCAGCTACAACAGATTCCAAATGGGAGCTGGGTGTGTGTGCAGGAATGCATGAGGACAAATGTATGTTCTGCACGCCTTCCCAAAGCCACATGGAAGTCTTCAAATTCAGAGCTGGCTGAAAAACATCTCGGAAAAAAAAGAAAGAAAGCACTACATACACAAAGACAAGGAATTCTCCAGTCTCTGTAAGACTGGAATGCTTCCAGACATTTTCCCCTCTCAAACCTTCTTACATTTCACAGTGCCCGACTATTAATACTTTTGTGAATAACTTCGTCCCTTGCGGGAGCCCATTGTTTTATATCTCCATATTAAAGATTTTGCTGAAAGAGAATTCCATTAAGCTTAGCTTCTGGCAAACTTGAGTTCATCATGTCCTACACAGTCTAATCTCTGTACAATGGGTGACAAAGCAGGGACACTCTCAAGATCTGTCAGCCAGTAGGAAATAAGAAGTGTAATGAAGCTGAGTCTGGGCCAAACTTCTCTCTCTGGGCAAAGACGTCTTAGGGCTTGTACACAGGACCCTGCAGTAATAACTCTGTCCATGCTTTACAGTCTTTGTGGGAAATACATGAAGCAAATGGGTTAGCAGTATTCCCTAGGGCCACTGAGAACTAAATTTTACTTTACTGCATCACATGATGTCAAATGTGAAAGGGTCTTTGATGACAGACAGTTCCAGGGAGAGGCTTTGCAACATGATGCCAGTAGTGAGATAGTTCCTCATTCTCGTCCTGATAGCTTTCTGATGTCTGTTTTTTAAAAAATAGGAGTCTGTTCAGTAATAGCCTTCATTTGATAGGCAAACAAACTTCCTCCTCAATAACCTTGGTATTAAGATGAGCTGCTCATTAGAGAAAATGGATAGCTTAACATTTGCTAACGTCCAGTGGCTGTTTCTGTGCTTTGACAGAAACTAGTTTGACTCAACATCTCAGCTGCACCACACTCTGTATATTATGTATACTATCAGTGTATTATTAGAGTATACATATTATATGTGCTTTGGAGAAACAATTCCTTCAGAAACCTCTTTCCTGAAGATAGAAAATCAGCAGAGCCTTCTTAGACTGAGGGTATATTTTGAATTCAAACATCTACTTGTTAACCTCAGATAAGAAAGCAGAGACAAATCTTTAACATCCCTCTGAATGTTAAGTAGGGAAATCCCACTGATAACAGGATTAATATTATTACAAAGTTACAAATGACAAGGATGAAAGAATTTAAGGGGAAACAAAGACATGAAAGGGGAAAAGGAGAATCAGAAAAGAAATCTAGAAAGGAAATCTGAGCGAGGGTAAAGCTCATTGCTAGGGAAAAAGAAAAACTACACATCTGAAAAGGGAAAAATAACCCTTTTTTTTAAAGGAGAAAAAATAAATTAGACCCTCATCAATAGCTTTCAGGAGAGATTACAAATAGATACAGGACTGTTGCATTAAAAACATGAAGTTGTATCCCCAAATAAGGAGACTTGATTTAAAAATAAATTACCCTCAGAATCTTTTAGCTTTATTTCTGGCTGATCAGCAAGTCCATGCCTAGTTATAAGAGGTAAAAATATCCAATGCAATTTCCAATTGTGCTTACTGCATGACAAATTAAATGTCAGCAGAGAATGAATGAATCTTTCCTTCTTTGTTTCCTTTCTCTCTTTGTCTCCAACCTCCTCCTGTCCCAGCATGTTTATACACAAGTAAACTACAAAAGGTCAGAGCTGAAAAGAGAATGGGGTTTTCTGCATTTTCTCCACCCATAAGCTCTCTAAGAGATGCTGTCCCAGCTTGGAAAGCAATATAACAATTCCACTGACACACTGAATGCTCAGCAAATAGACAAAGCGTAAAACTTACAGGTATTCAAGATGAAAAAGTCCAGCAAAAGCATCATCCCGGATGACTGTAAATGAGTTAGAATTCAGCAGTCTGAAAATAAAGCACAGACTTCAATGCAGAGATGTAAAACTTGAGTCACACAGTGAAGCCTTTTCTGTTTCTTTTGCTGTTCTGAACTGTGGGCAAACACGGGCCTGACACTGGCCCTTCAGGTTCACAACTTGACTCACAGATGCCGATGGACAAAGGCAAATGATTCCTTTTGGCTAAATTTCCTGGTCACACCCACGTTCCACCCTTTCTCTCCTGTGGGTCCCAGTAAATCTGACCTGATAGCTGTTATTTCAAAACATTCTAATGCTCAATACAGCTAACCAGCCAATAAATGCTTTATGATGCACAAGAAACCATGGAATTAGATCTAAAAAGATCTAATCCAACTCCATTTTTAAAGAAATTTGCTCCCAGAGAAGTTAAGTGACTTGACCAAAATCACCAAAAAACATACAAATAAAACCCAAACCTTTCTATTACGTTTCCCACATTCCCATAAGAAATAATAAGAGATTAAGAAATCTTCAGAAGACTCTTTATTAGCAGTTTTCCATGAGTCACCACTTAAGTCTATTTGATGAAATACCTGAAATTTTATTTTCATCATACGAAGTCTATTTTAATAGATACCACAATGTCTAAGATATTACTAATTTTAAGTGTTAAGTATATAATGTTATAAATAGGTACACAACCTTTTGAGAAAAAAGTACCAACATTAAGTTTATTCAGGATGAGCAGTGATGGCCCATATTCCATTTCTTCCTATTTCTCTATAGTATGGTGCTTGATCTTTTCGTTTGATCTCATCTCACATTGGAGAAACCAATACAGATAAAGAGAATGAGCTATGCACTCATGACTTCACCTCTCACTGACTTGCTTTTAAAAACTGCTCTTTGGACATTTCTTTCATCAGCAACCATTAACTGACCTGGGCTACGAGGCACCACGTGGTACTCACCTAGATCGGTGGGGATGCAGAGCAGTTTTGAAGGGGGTTAGAATTCTGGCTGGTATTTGGGGCAAGTAACTTAATTTCCCTGAGCCTCAGTTTTCTCATCTATCAAATGGGGAAATAAGAAGACCCTCATACAAGGGATGATAGGATGATTACATAAAATTTTGCATATATATATATATGCTGACCCACAGTTTCCAAACTCAGGCAACTAGAAATACTGTTTCTGGAGTAACATGAAGAGTTTAAAATGTAGATTTTCTTTTAAAGTGAGGTGTTTGGAAAACAGTTCATGTAGGTGAAATTCAGGTCGTAAGTCAATGGGATCATGTCTCCAGTTGCCGGATATGGGTGCTGGGACCGACAATGAAGTCCTTGAGGAAAACATGTGCCAAAAGAAGGAAAGGACACTGCACAAAGAGGTTTGGGACTCAGCTAGGGGGCAAGGTGCCCTCACCATAGGGCAAGTTCCTCTAAGAGCCAGACCTGGTTTACTTGGGCATGTCAGGAAGAACTGATAACCAAGAGGCAAAGACGCCACCTCCCAGGACTGCACGTCCAATGGCCCCTTTGCACAGAGAACTTCCCATACTCACAGCAGCTGCAAAGAAGGCAGATGTGAAAACATTCGGTCCTTGATTTCCGAAAATGTCCCATTTACCAGGCTCCTACAGGCAAAAGAGGAACAAAACAAGGCCTAGGTTTCCTTTAGAAGCAAGGGCAGGATAGGTAATCGGTCTTATCTTCCACTTGTTTTTCCAACTCCACTTAGCAATGACTTACAAGTTACCGGGGGCTTCTCAGGGGGCGGCACTAGAAGAGTCAAACCATTCATTTCCCAATGAACTCGATCAATATGAAAACTGATCTGAATAATAGGAACCTTTACCATCAGTCTAGCTCCTTACACAGATGTTATCGCAGCCAGTTTAAATCAATCCCCTCACTTCCTTTTCTTAACTACAGGAGGCCCTAGCTGAAAATGGGTAATTACTTCATCTCTGCCCATGATTCTGTTTGTGTAGATAAGGCGTTAATGTTGGCCAAAGAAACTCCAGGGTACGATTAATCATTCCCCTTGGGAGCACATCTCTGAAAGACACTCAGGGCATTTCTGATTAAATGCACCGTGAAAGCCTTAGGGGAAAACTCAGGGCACCTGAACTTGAATGTGCCATGGGAGGCTATGCCATCTGCCAGCTATAAGTCAATGCAGGGGCAAGACGTCTGACTTATTTTTGCCACCAGGCCCCCTATCCTTTCTGGTCACAGCAGGACCTCAACACATTATCTCAGAATTATGGCAGTTAACACGCAGATCGTTTAAGCAGCTGCTGGTCTAAGGATGTGACAAGGGAAACTCTAACTTCTGGAACCCTCCATGTCACCCGACTTAGCAACATTAGGGATCAAAAAAGCTTTTTGTTCCCTGACTTTCTACAAATGCAAATGGGAAACCCTTGACTCCTGCGTCCAAGCCCTGGCCCCTTGTCTGGGGATGGGAAGCAGGGGATTATAGTAGGAGAAAAAGTGCCCTTGATATCAGCAGTGTCACCCCTGGGATCCCCTGCCTCTGCAATTGAGTAGGCATCACCCCAGCACCTTGGTCTGGAATAGGGGAGCTGTTTCAGCCAGAAACATTTCCCAGCAGTAAAGATACAGCCCCTTCCACAGCCCTTATGAGAGCTGGTCATGTGGCTTGAGTGGCTGTGTGAGGGCAGTTGAAAGCATCTCTTAGCAGGTAGATAAATAACTTGGGTAGGTGGATTAATAATAAGAGTGCCTTCCCATCCATTTTTCCAGGGCTGAAAAACATGCATGGTGGGGAGAGGGGTCAAGAAGCCCCGTGAGCTCAGGGCAAGAAGTTGGGTTGACTTTCAGCACCTGGCCGCCAGGTTGGGTGCCCCATAAGCCCCAGAGCTACCAAGCCTTCTGTGCTCCCCTATCTCAGGCCACATAGGGCATTCCCCCCACCCTCTCCCTGCCAGTGGCTGCACGCCTTTCCCCAGGTTCTTCCCAACCTGCAGTGTGGACATTTCCCGAGGAAGCCAGGGTGTAAACCACTGCCCAGACCTGAGGTGGGACAGGGAGGTTTTACCCCTCCCCAGTTTTGCACTCACTCCAGTCATGCTCAGTGCACATACACGCGCCTACAAACCACCCCCCACATACACACACATCCTCTCAAAGTTTAGCGCACCCCAGAATCATCTGGGGAAGCCAGCCTCCAAGGCTTCCCTCCTGAGTCCCTGCTTCATTTAAAGTGGGCCGAGGAATCTGCATTGGTACAAGCTCCCCCAGGTGGGTCTGATGCAGGTGGCCCGCGGGCCACACTTTGAAAAACACTGCCACAGCGACTTGCCTAGGTTCCCAGACTCTGGGTCTCGAGTTCCCTCCACCTTCCCAGGGACTGAGACTCCACCCCCATCTCATAGCGCGCCCCCTCCCAGGCGCCAGGAAAGGGGCTGGGAAGAGGGGTCGGGGTCGCGCGGTCCCAGCGCCAGAGGCAACTCCCTGGCGGCGGCGGGCGCAGGCTGGCGTGGGGACGGAGGGGGTCCCACTCACTCACAGGGAGCTGATGTCGCCCGGCACGATCCTGGGCACCCAGGAGGAGCCCACGCAGATGATGGACTCCTTGGTACAGCTGCAAGTGGCGGGACAGCGCGCCAGCCGCCTCACCTGCGCGCTCCGCGGGATCAGACACGCGGCGCCCAGCAAGAGCAGCAGCCCCAGCGCCCAGCCGCCGCCCCTCCGCAGCGCCATGCCGGGTGCCCGGGCCCCGCCCCGGCCGCGACCCCCGCCGCCGGGCCGCGCGCTCGGACCCTGCGCCGCTGCAGACGCGCGCGCCGCTCGCTGCTCCGCCGCCGCCGCCGCCGCTGCTGGTGAGGACGAGGCCGCCGCGGGTGTGGGAGGCCGAGCCGCAGCCGAGCAGCATGCTGGCCGCCGCCCCCACTCGGCGCCCCCCCACCCGCGCCCGGGCTGCTGGGCGGCCGCCGCCGCTGCGCCCGCCGCACTCGCGCCCGCCTGACATCAGCATCGCGGCCGCAGCCCGCTCGGGCCAATGAATAATGCAGGGCGGGTGCCCGCCCGCCGCGGGTAGGGCCCGCCCCGCCCGGCCCGGGCTCGGGACACGGCCGCACCCTCCCAGGAGCTGCGGAGAGGCGAAAGTTGGGTGACCTTGGGGGAGGGGCCGCCCTGGGCGGCGACCCCCTGGGGGCCTGGCCCAGGCGCGGGGAGCAGAGCCCCGCAGCCCCAACGCGGGCGCCAAATCGTTTGGGGCTGGCACCGGGCTCCTTGCACCCGGGCCGAAAGGTGAGGCCAGAAAAAAAGTGAGGCCGGGGCAACTGGCTTGATTACTGACTGGGAAGGGAGACTTCGTCTCGGGTGCTTTGAAGAGTACAGAATTTTGAGCAGCCTTTATTCATTTTTAAGAGAAAAAATTAAGTGGATGCTACCATTGAGTTGGGCGGGGATGCTTTGCTTGTATTTTGCGGTGGAGCTGTGGGTTCTGGCACCGTTCCCGCAGCACCTGGGCTTACAGAAGCCAAGCACCTTTCCCTGCTAAAGGGACGTAGAACGAAGAGCAGTTTCAGCAGAGCGTCCCTGCTTCTTTGGGGTCTGCCAGCTGCTTGCTACAGAGCGCCACAGAGCCTGCGGGAGTTTTCCCTCATTCAGCACGCTCACAGGCACCCCACCCACCCCAAGTAAAGGACAGGGATGAAGAGACTGCGGGTATGATACATTCTAGTCACTGTATGTTTAATCTCACCTTTTGAGGCAGGTCCTATTAATAGTCCTAACGTAGGATGGGGAAACTGAGGCACGAAAGCCACAGTCATTGGCTGATGGTGGAGTAAACACCTGGGCAGAGATGGGGATTGGACCCTGGGCCTGGGAACCATGCCCCACGGAACCCCTTTTCTACTCAGCTAGAATCTTGCCACAAGTTAGCGGGAACTGGGAAATCAAAGAAAATGTCTAATAGCCCTAACTGCTCGGCATAGGGCATCAAGAGCACCATCAACAATCTGCTAGCCAAGGAAAACCATTTCGTGTACTCATACATACCCAGAAAAGGCAGTACCCAATGCAAAAGGGTGTTATCTAAGGAACCATCAAATACGATCAATTCTTAAGCAATCGTCTTGAGCACAAAGGGTCAGCTGCTGTGTGAGGGGACAAAAGGACAGGTCAGGGATCCTCAGGGAGCTGGAAGTCTGCTGGGCAGATAGCCCTGAAGAGTAACTCCATACGGTCCCTGTGGGTCACAGACTTATCTAAAGGTTAACCCTTTTAGGTTGAAAGTGAGTATATTGCAGGTAAATTTCATGGGAGAAGTAGGATGCTCATGCAGGTCACCGTTTCTCCAGCACCTAGCACTGATGTGAACCAGTCCACATTTATAATCATTTAATTCTCACAGCTGCTCTGAGAAATGGCTCTTCCCATTTTATAGATGGGAGAATTGAGCTCAGAGCTGTTTTCCTCTTGCCCAAGGTCACACAAGGCACAGCCAGGAGGCTCATACTCCAGAACTGGATGCTGTGTCCAGCCCTCACTGCTGTGTTGGCACGCATTCCGCAAATGCTTTACCCAGCAGGCGCAGGGCTAGGACACACCCCTAGGGAGGGCGGTGGGCCGTGGACCCACAATCATGGGTGTGTATCCTGCATGCCTGAAAGACTTCTCCCTTCAGAGAGATAGGCTACTGCTTTATGGAGAGGAGTGGGTGAGGCTTCTCTGATGCCCCAGGAAAAGAAAATTTGTGGAGTGGGGGTGGGGGGTGGGTGGGGGAGGTAATCTCTCCATCTCCAGACTAGGCAGCTTTGGGTTTGCATTCCAGCCTTCCACTTGCCAACTGTGTAATTGTGGGCAAGTTTATGACCTCTCTGAGCCCCAATTTCCTCACCTGTAAAATGTGAGTTAGTTGTATCCACCTTTGGGAGTTAAGTGTGATCAAGACTGTAAAGCACCCAATGTCGCACAGAGGGACTGGGATTTGTTCAGAGGCCTCTGTGGTGCTTTGGGCTGGGTGGGGAGGGTCTGTAGAAGGAGACAGAGTTTCTTAACCTTTGTGCCTCCATTTTAATCAAGGACAAGGGCAGAGTCTAACCCAGTGGTCCTCAATCAGGAGTGACACTTGGCAGTGTCCAGAGACGTTTTGCCTTGTCACGGTGGGATGAGTTACCCCTGCGCTCTCATGGGTGGAGGCCCGGGATACTAAACATCCTGCGGTGCACAACAAAGAATTATCCAACCCAAAGCCTCCTGAGTGCTGAGGCGGCGAGACCCTGTTCGAGGGTCTCAGAAGGGCCCTCTGCATGAGGATTCCCGGAGATACCGATTCTAGGCCTGCCTCCCCCATTCATAAGCAAGCCTCTTGCCCACCCACTCCCATCTCCAGCCATTCTTCATCTATAAAACCAAGGTAATGAGATCTCCTTCTCTTTTCCCTAATAAATGAGACATATCATCATCATTATTATCCTTCCCCTCCCCAAACTGGGGCTGGCTCCAGACCATGCTTTCCAACATGAAAGACTAGACAGTTCCTGATAGGAACATACAGAGAGGAAGATAAGAAAAGGTACAGAGAGAAGACTTGGGTAGCCTAGCTGGCAGAGTTGGTATTTGTTTCGACTCTGTTAGAGACACTAAGTGAATGCTTGTAAATTATAAGGTGCAGTTTATAAATTAAGATATAAAAATGGAAATGCAGATTGCTTTGGTTTGGTGCTAAGATCTTCAGCAGTTAAAAAAAAAACCTTAATAGACAATCAGAGAAACACAATCTGTTTCCAGGAAATAGTGAGACTTTTTAAAATGTAAAAATCCTTGCTCAGACGTACACTTACTCAAGCTGTGTCTCCACAACGTGAGCACGCTTTCCTACAGGGATGAAATAGTGCAGGCTGGAGTGGCATGTGTAGGCAGCTCAAAGCATTGTTCATTCAGTCCCCTTCTCGTTCAGCCACCTGTCAGTTTAGTCAGTATATGTTGATTGAGAGGCTACCAAATGCTGGGGTGGATTTAGGCAGGAAGCAGAAGGAAATGCCGAGAATGCCTCCCAGGTTTTAGCTTGAGCCAGTTGATAGATGAAGGCACCATTTGCTGAGATGAAAAAGCCAAGAAGAGGAGAGGGTTTGTCTGGGAGGATAGTATCAAGAGTTTAGTATTGGAGATTCTGACTCTGAATTGTCCAGGAGGCATCCATGTGCAGCTGGGCTGACAGCTAGATGGCTTGTGGGAATGGTGGGTGGGAAATCTTCATACCTCAGATGAAACGTTGATCCTTCCTCAGTAAGCCCTCAATGTAATGTTGGTTGATTGAATGAATGAATGGGTTAATTAATGAAAGAGTGAATGAATGACATTTTGCACACACAGACATTAAAGAGAAAACATCTCTTAGATTGCCATCAGCAATGAACAACAGAAATCCTACAGAAGAGTGTGACTTTTATGGGTTGGGGATCTATTTTTAGACAAAAATAAACTTAAGATCCTAAACCAAACTGTCAATCATCTAAGATCCCAGCGATCTCATCATGTTTCTAATTCCTTCCCCTATTTTCAAGTCAGACTTCATCCCTAGTCCCCAAGCCCCTACCCCAGCTGGTCTTCTCACCAGAACTACAGACTTCGGAAATTCTTCACTAATTTCTAACACTTCTGGCTCTGAGGCTTGCTGTAACGACTGAAGAAAAATGATTTATCCAAACCTCAAAGGCACTTGGTTTCAGTGGCTACAGATTGGATTCCCCATGCGGGAAAAAGTATTTTTTGTCCTTTTTTTAAAAATCAAAAAATTTTCCAATCCCTTTTTGACCCCATCACCCCAATATGTCCCTCTTGGGTTTGGCTTCTGGTCAAATGTAGATACTGTTTTTGCCTTCCCATCATTGCCTTTCTTCATAAACTCAGGAGGTGTGGAGCTCATTTTGCATTAGCCCCGGACTGGCCTCCTGAATTCAATCTAGTTCTCCAAGGGCTGCCTGTGGACATCTCATGCAGTTTCTTAAATCCGCTGAAAGGCCCTCAGGACCCTCAGGACTCTGACCTTGGTTTCTGGTGACCTTTACCAGCATCTCCCCACCACCCATGTAATGGATTCCTGTTGGACATCTGTCACCCAGCATCAACTGACTCTTCTCATGATTTTGCTTTGGTGGGAATGACTCCTTCCCAACATTCAATCCATGTGGCTCACTTGATAAATACTTCCAAACCCCATTGCACATGTCATCTAGACTAGAGCTTTCCAGAACATTCCATTCTTACAGCCACAGTGACTGCTTTAGTGATGAACACATCATCCAACTGGAACAATCATGGCTAACAAAACCCTGTGAGGGGGCTTTTGCTTGAACTATTGAGACATCATCTCACTTTCCCCCTGACCCAGGAGCTGTGGTATGAGCCTGAGAGCCTGCATATCCTGTGGAAGGCTTTCACCCAAGAGGAGAGGAAACCTGATGGAGTTGTTTCGACCTCAGATCAAGCCACTCCACTCAACTCTTCAGTTTATGAGAAAGTAAATTCCTTTTTTTTTTTTTCCACTTAACCAGTCAAAGTGTGGGTTTTGGTCTTTTGCAACCAAATGAATCTTCACTAGAAGTCCACTCAGACATCAGGGGCAATGTACAGTGCCTCGATGGTGAAACAGAAGCAGGTGAAACAGTGTGTCCAGCTTTGCCTTGTAACACTCTTTGCCCTCTTTCCCCAATTTCGTGATGTCCTTTTGTCCCCTTTGCTAAGGAAACTGTTAAATTCTGCACTTCTGTTAATTTGTTTTGGTCATTTTTCTTCTTCTCTTGGTCAATACTGCCAGAGTTTTGTCTATTTTATTAGTTTTTTCAAGGAACCAAGTTATACCTTTGCTGATTCTATTTGATCTTTGTTTTCCATTTCATTACTATATGCTCTTATCTTTATGTTTTCTTCTACTTATTCTGAAATTTTGTACTTTTTGAAAAAAAGTTAATCAGAGTAACTTTATTTTATAAGTCACTTGCAATGCTTAATTTTATGTGTTAACTATGCCAAAGGGATGCCTAGATAACGGGTAAAATGTTATTTTTTTTTTATGGGTTTGTCTGTGAGCGTGTTCCGAGAAGAGATGAGCATTCAAGTCAGTAGACTGAGAAAAGTCACCTTCACCAAGGCAAGTGGGCAGCATCCAGTCCACTGAGGGGCTGAATAGAACAAAAAGGTGGACAAAGGGTGAGTTTGGACATTGGCACTCCTGTTGCTAAGGCTTTTGGACTGGAACCGGGGCCTACACCATTACGCCTGTGCTGCTTCTCCCCCCACCCCCAGCCTTCACCCCGGATTCTCAGGGTTTCACACTGAGCTGAATTACACTACTAGTTTTCCTGGGTGTCTACCTTACAGAGAGCAGATCATGGGGCTTCTCAGCCTCCTTCACTGTACCAGCCAATTCCTATAATAAATTCTCCCAGATTTATATATATATATATATAATGGGTTCTGTTTCTCTGGAGAATGCTGACTAATATGTCATTTTATTTATATCTACAACACAGAATGCCTTTAGCTGTGTTCCTAGTTCTAGGAAAATGTCCCTAGTCTTTTAGTTGTGCTGAATTGATTAGACGTACATCTGTGAGTCAGTGGGTCTATGAGTAAAGTCAATCCCCTAAGACAAGGACAGTTTTCTATATAATAAACTTACACAGTCTCAAATTTATGTCACTATAATATTTTTATAGGAAATCTCTGCTTTTCTTAGCAAACAGATTTAGCCTAAAATTCTACTTTAGGAGAACAAGTTACCAAATGAGTACAGATTTAACTTAAATTTATAATAATGGGCCTGTAAATTTCCTCTAAGCTTTTCTCTTACCCATAAACAATGGTTAATTCGATGCTCCACATTCTCAAAGGACATATAGCCTCTCAGATTTCCTGCTATTGGAACCTGTGGTCTCTACTTGATTTTAATCAAGACTAAATTAAAGATATATGGGGCTTATAATTTTTCCCTTTTATATAGCATCTGAGTTTCTCTGTGATTTTTATGCCTCTGCTCAACCCTCTCCAGCCCATAGAAAAATGTGTTCTGAGGGCTGTTTATTTACTGGACTGCCCTTTCCAGAGACTTTTGTGTTTGAACATAGCTCTCAGGCATAAACTAAGCATCAAGAAGAGACTTTTGGACAGTGTCCCTGAAATCAGAAAATCGAATAAGGCTGCCACTACTACCTACAGGCCTGCCCATGGGTCCCCCCTCTTCCCCCAACCTATTTCTTACAGGGAGAGTTGCTCTGGAGAGAAGTATCCAGAACTTCTCTCCAGAGCCCTCCCCTGGACCTCCCTTTCCTGGGCTCTCTGAATGTAACACAAAGCACCGATGTAGTGGGGAGATCAGGGAACGTGTTGTTGGAGGCCTGATTGGAACCGCAGGCCCACAATTTATCGCCACAGAGACCTTGTCAGATTCCCTCCTCTAAGGGCCTTGATTTCCTCTCTGTAACTGAGCTAGGACAATGCCCATCACCTCATTTGCTTCAAGGATGAAATGAGTTGAAGAACATGAAAATTCCTCATAAGCAGTCCAAGTTGGTTAATTAAGTGGTTAGCTAGTTGGTCTCTACCTGTGCACTGAGAGCCACACATCCCCATAGATGTGGGTATGGATATGGGCATGAACTGATATGGATATAAGTGTAGACATGGAAATAGAGCTATGGATATGGATAGATATAGATACAGACATACAGATATGGATATGGATTCAGTAAGTTATAGATATAGGTGTCTTTCCCAACACTTTCTTTCCACATCTCCAAGACACAGAACCTACATGTTTATCTGGAAGCTGGACAGATCAGTTGAACTGTTCAAGTATTTATTGTGTGACTCCTATGGGCCAGGCACTGTGCTAGACTCTGGGAAAACACTGGTGGGCAAGGCAGCTGTGGGCCAGCTGTGAATTCCCACTGCTCTTGGCCTGCCCTGAGCTTGCACCAAGTCCATATGGCCATCCTCTATGATTGGATTAGCAGCCCCCAGGCACCTAGGCAGAATCTCAGGAGCCCAGCGAGAGGACAAGACGGTGGTGATGCCACCCCACTCCCCCACCCACTCCCCTGACACCAGACCTGCCACTGGGCTGAAATAAATTCCATCCCTTAAACAAACCTCATGACTCCTTGTTCTTAATCATTAAGATGACACTGCAGCTTAGAATTTATGTGGCTCCTGAAGACTTTAATTTGGTAAGAGAGTGGGTGATCCATCATTTAAAGAAGGGCAAGGGGGTGTGTCCAGGGCCTGAATGCTGACACACAAGAGCAGTCATTTCAGGAAGAGAGCAGTTATAAATCTGGAGTTTGTCCTCAGCGGTCCATCTGAGCTCATGTCAGGGAAAGGCTAGCCCTGTGCTAAAAAAATGTTCTGGGAGTGTGTCTATCTCATGCATCCCTACGTTGGGATATTTAGCTTCCCTGGCAGGAGAAATATACTAGCTCTTTAGGCTGCAAGGATGGAATCTGACATTTATACAGCAGAGTTTCACAGTTAACAAGGCCTTTCTACCCCTATCCTTTCAATTGCAACCTCAGGATTTTCCTGGAACAGAAGATGTTTTCAGAGGAAGAAACTGAGGCATGAATAGGATAAGTGGCCTGCCCAAGATTGGGTCAGCAACATCAGGTGTCAAGACAGCAGCAGATGGAGTTGTCCTACTCCATACAATCCCGCTGGAAGGCACTGGGGTGAGGGTTAGGGATGAGCTGGAAGAATACAAATCAGTGTCTTCGATAAGATTCTAGAAAACACAATTCCTGTCATTCCTTGCTCCATCTTGCCCCAAGTTCTTTGAGGGCATATCTTTCCCCCACCCCCTTATCCTCTGTTGATGGGAATATGAACTGATACAGCCATTACGGAACAAAGTATGCAGGTTCCTCAAAAACCTAAAAATAGAATTTCCATATGATCTAGAATTCCCATTACAGATTATATATTAAAATGAAATGAAATCAGGATCCCAAAGAGATATCTGTGCTTCCATGTTCTCTGGAGCATTATTCACAATAGCCAAGATAGGGAAACCCCCTGCATCTGTCGATGAAGTCTGATGTCTGATGTTGGACTCTAAAAGCAATGTGAGATGACCAGTCCTCAAGCTTCCAGGCGGTGGGTCTAGATGATTTCCCACAAAATGAACCTGTCCAAATATCCCAGGAGGCACCAGAATGAAGGCCTCTACAGAAGCCCCCTGGATGCACGTGAGACCTGGCTTGAGGCAAGAATCCCCAGGAGCCGAGAGAGTAGCTGACAAGGGCAGGGGGAGGAATAGTTGCCTTTGGAGAGCGAGGATAATTCTGCAGCCTCCAGACCAAAAAAGGACCAGCTGGGAATATTGCCCCCAGGCACCCTCCTCTCTCCCTGCTCTTCCGTATGATCTGTGGCAGCTCCCTGGGGTGTACAATCCAAGACAGAGCTATTTATTTCTATCTTCTATCCTCTGAGAGGAATAATAGGATTCATCAATAATGTCTTGTTTTTAGACTCACTTGGGAAATCAAAAAATTTGCCACGAAAATTGCATTCTTTCTGATTGATTTTACTATAACATTTTGGACAATGTAACTACAATTGGGTCTCCCCACAAAAACTAGCAGACCCTAACTGTCCTCTCTGGTATATGGACAGGCCATTGGAAATGGTTTCCAATAACCGAAATTTTTGGTGCTATCAGATCAGCTCAGTATTCTGTAATTCCTCACCTGCCATAAATGTGCATGGCTCCTGGAAAAGGTGGTCCATCTTTCCTCTAGCTCTTTCTAGGCTCGCTTAGGGGCACTGGTCTGCTGTGGTGTGCTATTTGGAATCTTTGAGAAGCAGAGGCTGAGTGAAAGTTCAAAGTGCCAAAGGCTTACTAGGGTGTAAGACCTGTAAAAGGAAAGAGCGGAAGCCAGCAGGGGCAGGAGAGGCAGGCTGTGATGCAGACCCCACAGTTTCAGACAGCCTTGCAGGGGGCTCCAAAACAGGGCTGGCCTGTTAGAAGAGTGTCACATCAGGCAGCCAGTCAAGTCCAGGTGTTCCCTGAGAGAAGTGTCACCTTGACTTGCAAGCCGAGGAGGAGCAGGAAGGAGCTTGCAGCTGAAGATGATCATCTAAGCACGCTCCTGGCTGCTGAGCAGCCGTGTCTTTCATGGAGGGAGGTTTGAGCTGTCATCTGGGTCTGCTGAAAATGGCAAAAGAAGACATCTGGGCTTGGCCGATTGACATAAACTAAGGGGAATGTGGTAAAAGCTATTACAGAAGATCTCCAGGCCTTTCTGGACGCAAAGGAATATTAGCAGCGATTTCTTCCTAGAAATTTATTGCCTAACAGGAGCTGATAACTGCTTATTGAATTCCATTCTTTCATACTTCGTTGGCTGATTCAGTAAACATCTACTGAGCACTCCCTGTATACATCAGTTGAGCTCTTCAAATATGGCAAACTCAGGTGAAGAACCAAACCAACAAGGCTTAAGCCCTACCCTCAAAGAGCTGGCACTTATGCAACAATAAATAACTAAAGCAATTTAAGAAATCATACAATAACTGGTATGGAAAAGAAAGAAATTTGGGCTCGATTGGTTGACAAATACTGAGAGGAATTCAAGTTATTATAGATCTTCAGCTCTTTCTGGACCCAAGAGATGATTAGCTGTGATTTCTTCTTATAAATTCACTGCTTAATGGGAGTTAATAACACAGAGAGCCATAAATACACACGGAAGAGTGATTTCTTCCACCTTACAAGGCTTCCCAAGCCCTGCCTCGGAGGGCTGCTATCACTGGAGCTGAGAGGCGGGTAGGATCTCAATGGACAGATCTGAGGGAGGGACGTTCTGCGTACAGGAAAAGGAATGAGCTAAGCCACAGTTTGGAACAACAGTGAGAAGAATAGCTAACACTTTTCTGATGCCTATTTGTGCCAGGCACTTTGTATAAGTTCTAACTTAAGACTGGAACATCTCTGCCAGGAAGATGTTAATATACCCAACATGCAGGGGAAGAGACTGAAGCCCAGAGAGGTTAAATAGTTTACCTAAGGTTGCATAAGCAGTGGCAGATTCAGGATTCAAAATCTGGGCATCTGACTTGAAAACCCATTCCCAGCCCTATGCCATCTCTAAGGTGGGTGAGTTTGGGGCCAGTGACACAGCTGGTCAGGGAGGGCACACTGTGGGCCGAGGAGGACAAGGAGGAGGGATTCTGGAGGAGAACAGTGGGTCCAGTGCCTGGGAGCCAGGTGGAAACTTGCATCTGAAATGCAGAAAAGAGACTGGAGGTAGGAAGAGGAGGTTAGGAGAGACACAGGGAGAGATTGCTGTGTTAGGAGGTGGAGACCTGTTCATTTACCAAGGAGAGCAACAGGTCTGCTTGGGAAAGTATATGAGCGTGAGACTCCAAATGTTGGCTAAATGCCCTGTAGGAGAAGAGCAGCAGGATATGGTTTGCTGGGGATGACAATGGGCTGGAGAAACAGGGAGAGAGAGGGAAGTATGAAGACAGGTGAGGAGGGCTCTGCGAGCTATGGGCCCTTCCTCATGACTCTCTGCACTTTGGAAAAACTACCACATGCTCAGGCTGAGGGACTGTTTTTGGTGAAAGCCAACAAAGGAGGCTTGGAAATGGGTGAAGCAGAGGCTGTGTGCTCAGGACAGGGGCCCAGGGGCAGGACCCTGACCAACGAAGCCCCAGGAACTCGCCAAAATCATGGGCATGGCTGGCTCTGTCATTGCACAGCCTGGAGAGGCAAGTCAAATCCACCAAGTTCTCCATGAAGCAGGGGCCTCTGGCTGAGCGCGAACAGGCTGAAGATGGAACTTTAACCACCTGTTAAGAGGTTGCAGTGAAGACCGAATCCAGGGAAGGAGAAGGCAAAGGGCAGAGCAGAGAGGATGAGGTGACAATGAGCAGAGGGAAGAGCTGGGGTCTGGCTCTGCCCTGAGCCATTTGTGGGGTGCTGGATAAACCGGCTGAACACCTCTGGGTCTCGCATCCCATGTGGAAGTGCCAGAGCCTGTGACCTCAGGGCTTTTCAATATATGATGCTTGTGGGCTTTGGGGAGATGAAGCAGGAAGGTGAGAGCAGCACGAAGAGCTACGCGAAGGGGAGTCACACAGGGTGGCTTCCCGCGCTGGTGGGTGCTGAGACAGAGAAGGACTCAGACTTAGAGTCACCCCCTGGGCTTGGAGAGTAAGTAGTAGGGCCAGACTGTCTGCCTCCTGCCTAGGAGATGAAGTGTCCACCACCCCGTTTTTAATAAGATGCCGGGCATGGGTGTGTTCAGTTGGGAAAGTGGCTCTGTACTGAAGTTGTGGCCCTGACATGCATGTTGGCAAGGCTGCCCACTTGGTGAGGGCGGCACACTCTGTCCTGGCTGTTGACCCATTTCCCAACGCCAGGTGACAGGAGTCCCACTGCTCAAACTCCTGGCTCCAGGGATAATTAGGTTTGATCACGCAGTTCTGGGAAATGATGCTCCTCTCTCCTGAACGGATGAAGGACTCCCAGGAGGAGCGTGGAGAGCCTCCTTCCTGCCATCTGACTTTGACTATTCCAGCTGGCTCCCCACAGTCCCCCGGCTGCACTGTCTCTGGCCAAGGAGGGCCTGAGGCAATTTCATTCACAACCTCATCAGGCCCAGGGGGCGCACTGAGGAACACGGGGAAGACCCCCTCTCTGCACCTGCCAACCCCTCCCCAATCCCGACACCGCCCTGACGCAGACAACGCATGCGAGAGGAATAATCCATGACTTGTCTTCTCTCAGCAGGTTACTAAGATCTCATGTCATCCAGATCTTTCCTCAGATGTCCTGTCTCCAGCAAGGACTGCCCTGCCCCCACCCCCTCTAAAACAGACCGTTTCTTACCCTCTATCAGTTCTCGCAGCTTCTTCTCCGTAAGCAGTTCCCAGTGCACAACATAGGACATGTTCATGGGACTGTTGATTTGTTTAACAGTGTTTTTCTCATTAGAACATGATCTCAATGAAGACAGAGATCTTGTCTGTCTTGTTCCCTGCTGTCTCCTGAAGGCCCAGAAAAGCTCCTGGCACTGGGTAGTCACTCAGAAATATTGGAGAATGAGTAGATGAGCAGATGACAGTGTGTTTCTGGGGAATCCCAAGGGCAGAGGCTATGATGTTTGGCTAACGGTCCAGGCCCACTGTCTCGTGCAGTCTCCGATACATCCCTGACTTCCTGACATTTTGTTGGATGAATGAAGGAAGGAAGAAAGGAAGGACTAATGTCCTACCTAGAGTGTGACTAAGAACATGTCACGGCATTAGGATTCAGAGCCCCTGGAATGGGTGCTGATGAAGGAGAAAAACTATACAAAGAGAAGTCAGAGAAGACTGGCTATGCCCTAGACCCCTGAAATCATTTGGATCTCTGGTCTAAGATGAGGCAGTTCCTGCCGTACACTGTGAAGACTGGCTTCTTAAATTCTATTTTCAAGATAGGGAATGATGCTTCAGCAAAAAAGGATACACTCTGTCACTAACTGGCTCTGTGACCTTAATCACTTAACCTCTCTGGGCTCCATAAATGGGTATTTGAATGAATGAATGAATTAACAGCAACATTGTACTGCAGGAACTTTCAATGGCTCAAACTTTCAATAGAACATGGAGGTAGAGGTAATTAGATTGCAAAATTAGAATGTCTCAGAGGTGTTCTTCTAGTACTAATAATCTACATTTCCATTTCTCAAAGTGTATAGGAAATTTCTTCACAAGTTAAGAAATTAGATATATTTTAAAGGCAGCAGGAACTTAGCTTGGAAACAAATATATGAATCTGCTCCTCTCTTCCTTTCCTTTCATTCTGTCATCTTGAGTAAAATTCCCAACTCACTCATGTTCTCTTCTCAGACTGCTGGGTTCAAATCCCATGTTTGGATGAAGGATAGATTCTTCTTCTGGGCACAGAGATTAGAATCTGGTGGTTTGCTTGGTTTCTACTCAATAAAATCCTGGTGGGGTTTTTGGAATTGTTATCTCTAATAACCCAATAAAAACTTGTCCTACTCCCTGTCAGGAAAAGGACACCTGAAAGTCACAGCCATCACTGACTCACAGGGGTAACACTAGAGCTGCTTCATTGAAATGATGGAATGTTGAGTAACCTGAAATCCTTAAATTTGGTAACTGGCTCATCTCTCCCAAGTCTGTCTGTATTGTTTACATCTGTGTTTATTAATTATTTACTCTATGCTTTATTTATACACAATGTTCCCCATAAACAGTTGACTTTCTTTACTATTCCACATCCATGGCTTTGTACTATGGCACCCCTCAGCAGCCAGGGGTGGAATTTCGGGGAGTAATTTATCCTGTAGGAGTTGAATGCCTTTGTGCTGCAGGAGTATTTCATTTGGACAAATTTCAATGTGTTGTTACTGTGGAGGGCTCAGGCAAGGGCCGTGCTGCTTTTGTCTGAATGTTTGCACAAACCATTCTTCCGCCTGGAGCTCTCTGCCCTTGCACACCCTGCTTGCCCACCCCCGCACTTAAGGAAGCCCTGATTGATTCTCTAGATCCCAGTCTAAACATTTGCTTCTTCAGGGCTGCTTTTCCTGAACTCCCTAAGTAGGTCAAGTCTTCCTGTGTTTGATGCTTTTCCCCTAGAGAAGTGCTGTCTGATAGAAAGATATGCAAGCTATGAATGTAATTCTATCATTCTAATAACTACATTTTTTAAGTAAAAACAAAAATGGTGAAATTAGGTTTAATAATATATTTTACTCAACCCCAGTGTATTCATTTCCTAGGCCTGCCATACCAAAGTACACACACTGGGTGATTTAAATGACAGAAATATATTGTCTCACAGTTCTGGAAGCTGCAAGTCTGAAATCGGGGTGTCAATAGGATTGGTTCCTGCTGGGGCCAGGAAGGGA
Source organism: Manis pentadactyla (assembly GCF_030020395.1). Classification (NCBI taxonomy): domain Eukaryota; kingdom Metazoa; phylum Chordata; class Mammalia; order Pholidota; family Manidae; genus Manis; species Manis pentadactyla. The sequence goes on from NC_080023.1 coordinate 19,842,187, forward strand.
AGGACTTGTTCCATGCTTCTCTCCCAGCTCCTGGTAGTTAACTGGAAATCTCTGGCTTTCCTTGGCTTACAGGTGGCATTCTCCTTGTCTTCCCTCTGTATGTGTCTTTCTCTTTACATGGTATTCTTTTTGTAAGGACACCAAAGTCATCCTACTTCAATACAACAAGGCTTTTGGGGTGGAACATTGCAGATTTAAAGTAACATTCCAATGTACTGAAGGTTAGGACTCTAGTGTATGAATTTTGGGGGACATAATTTAATCCATAACATCAAGATATTAAAATATAATCATTTCATAGTGAAATCTATATAAAATTGAGATTTTTTTTCTTCATACTAAGCCTTTGAAATTCAGTGATGAATTTTCTACTTAGAGTATATAGTAGTATATTTTATACTTACAAAAGCTTATACTTATACACTGAATTGCATCAGAAATATTTTGTCTATATTTAGAGTTCATAAAATTTCCACTTCATAAAGTAAATTCACATATCCAAGTTATTTGAAACATACTTAAACTCCCTGCTTGGGAGTTATTTATCAATAACTAACTTTAGGACAACAAGAACCGTTTTCCTCTGATGTTTGCAGAGTGCAGACACACAGTAGGTCTTTGATCCTGAAGGAGCAGATAAGTGGTGAAAGCTCACCAAACCCAGGTTGGTCATGGTCCCTCCTTCTGTCCCACTGGGAATGTGAGGGGTGTCCCTTGCTGACATTATCAGTCAAGTCTCTGACATCCCATACTCCTCGATTTTTTTGCTCCATGAGCCAATAAACTCTATTTTTTGTGTGTGTTTGTGAATGTGAGCTGTGTTTTCTGCCACTTGTTATTAAGAATGCTAACTATTACAGCAAACAACATCTCATTTAATTCCCATATCAGGAATTGCCGTGTTGTTTCCCAGATAAGGGAACAGACTTAGAGAGCTTGGGTGACATGCCCAAGTTCACCAGCTGGGAAGTGGCAACACTAAGATTCACCCCCATTTCCTTCTGACTCCAATAGGGGTGGGTGGCATTTCTAACTGTCCACACTGCCTCCTAAGTGCAAGACACATAAGAAGCAGACAAAGGGGAAAAGGCAAGAAAATGGTAGAGCAGACTGCAGGCTGATGACCCCAAGCATGAAGTGTAAGAGGGATGTTTTATTTCCCGTACATCAAAAAATGGAAATTAATTTCCATTAATTAATTAACTCATATTTATGAGGGATTCATTAATTCATTAAACAGATGTTTATTGAACACCTGATATGTGCCAGGCTCTGTTCTTGGATGTGGGGATACAGCAGTGAATGAGGCAGTCAGTGTTCTTGGAGCTTCCCTTCCAGCACGGGAGACAGATGATCAATAGGTAAACAGTATCATGTATGTTACAATAAGTAAACAGTATCATACCAACAATCAGCATCATGGAGGAAATGCCATTGGGCAATGCTTTGGGAGTGGGAAGGGAGCACCGCCTTTGAGCAGGTGGCATTTAGTATTAGGCAGGACCAGGTGAGGAAGGTCACTCTAAGTAGAGGGGACAGAAGACAAAAAGGCTGTGGGGCAGGAAAGGGCTTAATGTGTTTAAGGAGCAGAAAGAAGGTCAAGGTGGTGGCACAGAGAAATCACAGTGGCAATGGGCATTCTTGACCGCAGAGAAGTCAGCAGGGGCCTCGCAGGCCACGGTAGGAGGCTTGGGATCATTTTCAGTGCAATGGAAAGCCACTGGAAAACAGGAATGATGCTTTTTTTGGCATGAAAATCTGGCATGAAAAGAATAGACTATACATAGCAAGTAGCAGCAGATAAATTCTAAAGCCTGGCAGCAGGCTATAAAAGGGTCCCTGCAGGGTGTGATGGGGCAGAAGTACAAGTAATGGTACTACGAGGCTTGTGGTCTAGAAATTAATTGTATTTGAAAGAGTTACATAAAATATTCATCCTCATCATTTTATATTCACACCTTGTTTAGTGAATCTTGAGGACACTTACAAAATAGTAAGTAGATAGGATAACATAAACATTAAACATTCAATAATGGCAGGAGGCAGTGCATATGGACCAAAACATAGTAGAGACAATGATATGAGTTTAAATATTTATTGAGTGCCTCCTATGGGCAGATACTGAGCTCAGCTCTCTATGTCATCTTATTTGAACTTCACTTCGACCCTCCAGGGTCTGCACTAATATCGCCAAGTGAGCAATGCAGCAAACCAGGTCTAACTAGTAAGCAGCAGACTCAGGATTTGAGTCCAGGCCTGTCTGACCCTTAACTGGTCAGCTGAATCTTCTTTTACATGAAGAAGCCCTCAAGGACCCTTTCAGGTCTAGACTTTGTGAGTCTATGGTGTTATTCAAGTAATCAGGGTGGACTGAGGTTCCTGTCCCTACAGAAAGGCCACTGAACATCCCCAAGAGCAGGAGCTGTATCTTACTTACCTGCGACACCCACTGGGCAACAAAGTACCTGGCTCATGGCACGTCTGCAGTGATCCTCAGTGATGTCTCTTCAGTGAGGGAATGAATGAATGAATGAATGAATGAATCAACTCAAGTCATTCACTCTTTCCCAAACCAGAAGCAGTTTTGCTTCTTTGCAACACATTGTTCAGGTAGAGAATTACCAGGAAACTTGCCTGGAGGTGTGCAGTGACTGGGTGGACAATTCTAATTCATTTATTCATACATGAATGTGATAAATATTTAACAAATGCATACCATGTATAAATTATTGTTGAGTTGAAGTGTCCTTCCCTTTCCGAATGACAGAAAGACAAACTGAAAACACACACATACATGAAAACCTGAGCATAGTACTTCAAAAATTGATTTGAGAGCTTGAGTTCAGGTACTTACCATCTGAATGAACTTGACCTACTGAGACTCAAGTTCTTCAGTCGTGAAATATGGCTAATCACACTCCTTTCATTAGGCTGTGAGAACTAAATGCAAAGGGGGTACAAAATCACTCTCAACATAGACTCTATATAGTTAAATTATATAATTATATGTTATTATTGTTGATGTTATTGTTATTGTTACTGTTAATATTAGTCCATTATCCTCTGGTCTGAAAAGAATTTGGCCCCTTAATTTTTCCCCTTGTCTTTCCCTTTCCCCGCCATTGAACAGAGAAAGAAAACAGGAAAGTAATGTCAGTGCCATGGGATCTGCTGTTAATTAGATTGTAAAAACCCAAATACAGGAACTATTATTTTATTAAATATCCCTTCCCACTTAATTTATCTTTATCAAGCCTGCTTAATTTAATGTAGACTCTCAAGTAAAAGCATAAGGCATTTTGTAGCTTTAATAAACATCACCAAAGTAATGCTAACCAACACCCTAAAAGCAAAGCGATTATGCTAAAGGATGGAGAAGAGGTGTTTGTCAGAACAGTGTGATCACCTGTTGACTACAGGTATTTGAATAAATACCACCCTATGGATGTAAATCCAAGTCTAACACAACACAATGGTAACATCATTTACTACCGTTTGGTTTGTAATCCTTTGGATTGCGTGAAACCACTGCCATTGTTTCCTTTTGACTTTTTTCAGAACTTTCACAGGGAAGAGGCACACTGAGGAGCAGAAAGGGAGGTAAGTGCACAGCCTCACGTTCGGGCTTGGTCTGCTCCTTGCATCTGCTGGGCATTGAAGGGCTTGGGATGCTTTGTTATTGGAAGCAGGTTAAAAAAAACTAGCAGGTTTTTTATGGCTTCAGTAAGAAATTGCCACCACATAAATTCAGAATCTTACTCTTGTGCAGGTCGGAAGCCTAAAGTCAGCGTCACTGGGCTAAAGTCGGGGTGTTGGCAGGGCTCCATCCCCTTCTGGAGGACCTAGGGGAGGATCCTTTCCTGCCTTTTCCAGCTTCCAGAGGCTGCCTGCCCCTCTCGGCCGCTGCCGGCCCTCCTCCTCCGTCACAGCGCATCACTCCAGCCTCTGCTTCCTCCGCGCGTCTCCTTCCTAACCCCTGACCTGCCCTCCTCCCTGTTCCAGGGCCCCTTGTGGCTACGCTGGGCCCACCCGGATCATCCAGGATATCTCCCCATCCCACAACCCTTAACTCTAGAAAGTTCCCTTTGTTGAATGAAGTAACAGATTCACAGGGAGCAGAGGGTGACTTTCTTTGGGGAACCATTATTCTATCTGCCACTGAGAGGGAAATAAAAAGATAGAGGAATGATTCCAAATCTTCTAGGAAATAAGTAGAATGGCGCCCCACCCGCTAGAGCATTTGTCCTGAGGTGTGACTCCATGACGGGCCCTGAGTCTGCGCCTTGTCCTTCCCCTAGAGGCAGTTTCTCGGGCTCCTGGATCAGGGGGCTGCTGGTGGAGTTCGGCCAGTGAGAGGCACTGAAAGGGGTAGGAGGGTGGCGGAGGAGAAGCTGGGCCATTTCTTGGCTCCGGCTCCGCCTCAGATGAGAGCTCCCCGCACAAGCCCACCACGGTTCCAGCTTCTAGTGGGTGGCCCTGAACTCTGACCACCACCTCCTCCCTGGAGCAGTCACGGCTTCCTACGGCTGCTGCTCTCGGGGTGACCTGTCTCCCTTTGATTCGCAGCTTCCCCATCAGTAGTATAACAAAATTCCTGCATTCAGTTCCCTCTCTATGTATATATACACAAAGTGGCTCCAACTTCCCTAGTTGGACCCTGACTGATGCAGATGGGGAGAAATTATTTTAAGTAGATTTTAGAAGAAAATAGATTATGTCACTAGTCAAATTAGTTCTGAAAGTCCTTTCTTCTGGGAATTATCGTAAAACCAAATTTTCAAGCCAAAAAAGGAAACCAGTATTTTACCGTTCTGGAGCTGCCACAGCAAACTATCACAAAGATAGAGGCTTAAAACAAAAGAAATTTCTTCTCTTGGTTCTGTAAGCCAGAAATCTGAAATCGAGGTGTCGGCAGGGCCCCGCTCCGTCTAAAGGCTGGAAGAGAGGCCCCTGGTCATGTGCGCCAGCTTCTGCAGGCTCCTCGGCGCAGAGCTACATCATCTGAGCCTCTGCCTCTGTCCTCACGTGGCCTTCTCCTCTCTGCGGTCTTAAATCTCCCCCCGCCTCCCTCTCTCATCAGACACTGGTCACTGGGTTCAAGGCCCACTGCAAGAGTCACGGATGGAGATCCTTAACCACCTCTGCAAAGGCCCTTTTTCTGAATAGGGTCACATTCACAGCTTCCTCAGTTAGGACATAGACATATCTTTTTTAGGAGAGCAGAGGTGGGGGTACCATTCAACCCACTACAGCCAGTCTCATTGCTTTATAGTCAGTTAGGAAAATCTCATGCACGTGTGTGCATGTGCACACACACACACACACACACACACACACATGCACACACACACACTCATCACTCCACTTGATCATCAACTTTATTCACTCAAGTTAGTGCTCAGTGTTTTCTTGCCATTTACAGAAACTAAATCAACTCCTAAAAGATGAGGAATGTGTTCCATGGAAAACCTCATCATAGCAGCATAAATAGAGAGAAGAAGTGATTTGCTGACATCCATGGAAGTTGATCAATGGAAAAGGTACGCTTTGAACTCTATCTTCACTATGGCTGACTCCTCCAACCAGCAGAAAAGGAATGTGGATCTCTCGAAAAGGAAGTTCAATCCACTTTCTGTTCCTTCTCTGCCCTCGCTCAGCAGTTGCTTTTTCTGTTTTTAATCCAAATACATGTTTTCTTGTTTATTCTTAGAACACATTTGTCTGCCAAGTTAAATATGGTTAAGACAGCTATTGGTCCTGTGATTATTTTTAAGGGTAAAGGAAGGTTCTTCATAAAGGCATAATTTTTCCCAGAATCATCTGAAGGCTTAATTTATATCATTGTTCGTGTCCTGCTTCAGGTTGACCAACAATGAACAGTGACGTAAATGAAGATGTTAGATGACTTTACCAAGATTATACGCCAGTTACTGGTTCAGAGCAAATAGAACCCTTCACCGAAATATAGCTGCACTGATGAAGGCTCCCCGAGAATAAACTGGAAGGAGCATTAGATGTAGAAATAGAACAAGTAATTGCCCTGAGTCAAAAAAAAAAAGATGTGTTTCGTAGATGAGTCAAATTCCATATAATTTTTAATGTAAGGGAGAAGCAAGGTCCTCTGGAAGATTTTTGTAGAGTCTTTAAAAAGTGGAGGACAGGGAAAAACTGAGCTTTAAGAGCGCACTCTAGTGAGCAACTCACGGGCACCCAACTCTCTCCCCGTGGCTGCTGGTGAAGGTTTGCCCTGCAAAACAGACACTGGAAAGAGGTTTTGCACAGCATTAAGTAATTTATAAAGGAGAAAAAGCCCCTAACATCTGCTCTCTTGTTTCCTTTTTAGAATCGTGAGTAACCAAATGTGTGACAGGCCATACAAGGACATGGATTATTCTAACGGAACAGTCGTCTGACATATTTTATGAAACACATAATAGACTTTTTGTTGATGAATTAAAGCCACTGGCCATTGTGCTGAGGCCATTATATACATCTCCAATATTTATAACAACCCTGCCCTTTCAGAGATAAGAAAATTAGGACTCAGACAAGCAAAGACCTTACCCAAGGCCACAATGGAATTACCTCAATTCCAAAACGCCATTGACTGTGGATTCACCATTGGTTTCATAACTGCTTCACAGGGACTGACAAAAAATGCACTTCATTAAGTCTACGACTCTGTTGTAAGATCAATTATGCTTTCAAAACATTAAAATTTAGGGACAAAAAGAACACCTGAAATCCACAGAAATATGGCAGAACATCAACCCTAAGGAAGGTCTTCATACCAAGGTCTTGCTGGACCCAAGACCCACGCTGTCTCCATGATCGCCAGCTGGCTCTTGGCTCTGCGCCCCAGGGCCAAGGGTAGCAGGTCACATGGAGAACTAGACCCAGTACCATGAATGTACAACCAAACCATACCTTCAGTCCTCTCCGTCTCATTAGCTTTTGTGTAATCTGCAGCTGTAAGGACTTCTAAAACCTGACATCAATTGATTCTTCATCTTCCTCATGCACTTCCTTATTCTGCAAATATTGTGAGCCAGAGCCCATGCCAGGCCCTGGAGGGACAGTGAAAGAGCATAACTTTATCCTCATAGAGCTTAGGCGTGGGTGGAAGAGGTGGGGAGGCGGAAGGCAGGGACATTATTAAGAGATCACCCAAGCCAATGAGAAGCAGAACTAGGGTACATGCTGTGCAAGAAGCATTCTCAGTGTCCCCAGAAACCTCTCTAGGAGAATTTGAGCTACTGGGGGAGATCATGAATGCCATTCCTAAACCAAGGTCTGGAAAGTGAGGCACAGTGACCTTCGAAGGAAGAGTGTGCTCAGCAGAGGGCAGAGATGCAAAGGCCCTATGGTGAGTGAGAGCAAGAGGGGTACAAGGAGGTGGAAGCAGGCTTGTGTTAGTGGAGTGCAGGGAGAGAGAAGGCTGGTGAGGTGGCAGGGGCATCGCAGAGGGTTTCAGAGGCCACCAGGCCATTGCCCAGAGAAGCAGGTAAGAGATGGCCTCTGGAGCCCATCTCCTTGCATTCAAGTCCCCACTTTGTCATTTATTAGTGGTGTCACTTAATCTCTGTTCACTCATGTGAAATATGAGGATATTAATGGGAGGATTAAATTAATTAATAATGGTGTGTGTAAAAATTTTTAGAACAGTACTTGGTGCATGCTCAGTGCCATGTATATATATATATATATATATATATATAAGCAAAGGGGGACAGTGCAGCTTAGTAGTTTAGTACCTTAAGAAGGTGACATCTTCAGATTTGGATTTCAAAGAGGATACTCTAGCCTCCATGTAGAAATAGATTGTAGGGATACGGGCAAGAAGCTGCAAGCTGGTGATTAGAATTGCTGCAATAGTCCAGGTAAATCTTGAAAAAGGATAGTGGAGGGGAGGTGGAGAGAAGTAGACAGAATGAAGAGACAGAAGACAAAATTCACAGGACTAGGAGAGAGAGAAAAGGTCTCATCCTGATCAGCATCTCCATTTTTACCCCTTGACAGCTAAGGAACCTGTGAAGGAAAGACTGAGAGGCAAAAGCAAGAAGTCTGTTTGCAAAGAATTGCGAGGAAGCCAGAAAATAGAAACACAACAGGTATTTAAAAGAAAAAGCCCTCCAAAACTATCAAGGTTACCAACTTTCCATTTGTCTATTCATGGTAAAATAACAACAGTTTTCAGACCTGATGATCATCTCCACATCTGCAGAAATCAGCATTGAACAAGTCAGGTATAAAAGCATTTTGCTAGGTAATCAGCAACTGTCAGGAAATGCTCAAGGATTCATTTATTTTGACTATTACAGGAGGATCCTGTTTTTTGTTTTTTCTTTTGTTATTTTATCTCAGGATGCAAAGTGTTTTATATTTTTCCCACCAGTGGGACATGATGTGTAGACTTGTTTATTCCTAGGGAAGTGCACAAAGCCTCAGTTTTACTTCGGTCCTCCTTCTGCCACCTCCAGTGTTGAGGAGCCTTCTCCAGTCTTTTCTGGGTCCTCCTGCCATTTGGGAAGTCCTCAAGAAGCTCCCTGGCCTCTTCTCTAGCACTAGGTTTCCTACAAGCAACAGACTTTGAGAAGCAGAAATTCAGGGCCATGAGGGGAAGGTGGTTGGAAATCTTCTGGCCTGATTCAGAGTCCTGTTAAGGTAGTAGGGGATTGAATAGTGTCCCCAAAGTATGTCCACCTGGAACCTCAGAGTGTGACCTTATTTGGAAGTAGGGTCTTTGTGGTGTACTTAGTAAAAGATCTTGAGAAGAAATCATCCTGAATTTAGGGTGGGCCCTACATCCAATGACAGACATCCTTATAAGAAGAGGAGACACAGAGAGATACAAAAGAGATGATGTGAAGATGGAGGCAGACTTTGCAGTGATGGGTCCACAAGCCAGGGAAGGCCAGAAGCTAGGCCAGGAGTTAGAAGAGGAAAAAAGGCTTCTCCCTTAAGACAGGAGGAGGCATGGCCCTGCCGGCACCTAGATCCCAGACTTTTGACTTTCGGAAATGTGAAAGAATAAATTTCTGTTGTTTAAGCCACTAAGTTTGTGGTATTTGGTTATAGCAGCCCTAAGAAACTAATAAACCTGGAGTGTTGGTGCAAGGGCCAGAGAGGGACTCAAAAGAATGGCAGAAGGATGGGTAATGACAAGCGGAGAAAGACAGGATCTGAAACAGGAGCCCCAGTCCTCCCACCCAACCCAACTTACTGACTTTCAGGATGACCTGAAGCCAGAGTGTGATTTAACATCAGAGAGAAAACACTGCTGAACAATTAAATCAGACTTAGATAGCAAATAATAAAAACTAACTGTCTACTAATGCCCTTTTTCTCCTTCCTCATCTTAGTGATGGCTAGGCATATGGCCAACCAGGTAGAGACTACATTTCCCACTGTCCTTTTCAGTTGAATGTCCATGTGACTGGGTTCTTACCAATATTAAGTCAAGGAAAATGACGTATGTGACAATGGAGTCTTGATGGTACAACAATTGGGCATGTGCTTCTCCTCCTGCTTCCCAAGAGCTGGAATGCAAAAGTGGTGCCAATGAGCCAGCTCTAACCAGGTAGGCAAAAGCAGTCCTCTAGGACTTCACTGATAGGAAAGCCACTTGAAGTGTGGCTCATCCAAATTGAGATCTCTGTAAGTATATGATACTCATTGGATATCAAAGACTCAGTACAAGAAAAGAACAGTAAAATATCCCATTAATATACTTATTTATTTTGATTACATATTAAAATGATAAGATTTTAGATATTAGTTAAACATAATTCAATATTATAATGGATTTTACCTGTTTAATTGTACTTTTTAAAATGTGGCTACTAGGAAATTAAAAATTATGTATGTGAGCATATAACCATTATAAATATCTATGCACTCAACATAGGAGCACCTAATTATGTGGAACAACTACTAAGAATTAAAGGGGGAAATAGAATGCAATGCATTCGTTTTTGGAGACTTCAACACACCACTCACTCCAAAGGACAGATCAACCAGACAGAAAATAAGTAAGGAGGCAGAGGCACTGAACAACACATTAGAACAGATGGACCTAACAGACATCTACAGAACACTCCACTCTAAAGCAGCAGGATATACATTCTAATCAAGTGCACATGGAACATTTTCAAGAATAGATTACATACTAGGCCACAAAAAGAGCCTCAGTAAATTCCAAAGGATTGAAATTGTACCAACCAGCTCCTCAGACCACAAAGATATGAAAGTAGAAATAAATTATGCAAACAAAACAAAAAGCCTCCAAACATAAGGAGGCTTAACAACATGCTCCTAATAATCAATAGGTCAATGACCATATAAAAACTGAAATCAAGCAATATAGAGAGACAAATGGAAACAACTCAACAGCCCAAAATCTGTAGGGTGCAGTAAAGGCAGTTCTAAGAGGAAAGTATATTGCAATACAGGTTTACCTTAAGAAAGAAAAACAATTCCAAATAAATAGTCTAAACTCACAATGAATGAAACTAGAAAAGGAAGAACAAGTGAGGACTAAAGTAAGTACAAAGAGGAACATAATAAACAACAGAGCAGAGATAAGTGAAATTGAGAAGAATAAAACAACAGAAAGAATCAATGGAACCAGGCATGGTTCTTCAAGAAAATAAACAAAACAGCTAACCCCCTAGCCAGACTTATCAGGAAAAAGAGTGTACACACATAAACAGAATCAGAAATGAGAAAGGAAAAATCACTATGGACACCACAGAAGTACAAAGAATACTATGAAAAATTATATGCTAAAAAAATTGGATAACCTAGATGAAATGGACAACTTTCTAGAAAAATATAACCTTCCAAGACTGACCTATGAAGAAATGGAAAATCTGAGACTAATTAGCAACAGTGAAATTGAATTGGTAATCAAAAACTACCTAAGGACAAAAATCCTGCACCAGATGACTTCACTGCTGAATTTTATCAAACATTTAGAGAAGACATAATACCTATCCACCTTAAAGTTTTCCAAAAAGCAGAAGAAGAGGGAGTACTTCCAGACTCATTCTATGAAGTCAGCATCACTCTAATACCAAAACCAGGCAAAGACACCACAAATAAAGGAAAGTATAGACCAATATACCTGATGAACATAGATGTAAAAATCCTCAACAAAATATTAGCAAACCAAATTCAAAAATATATGAAAAAATGATTCATCATGATCAAGTGGGATTTATTCCAGGGATGCAAGGATGGTACAATATTTGAAACTCCATCAACATCATCCACCACATCAATAGAAAGAAGCACAAAAATCACACAATCATCTCCATAGATACTGAAAAAGCATTTGACAAAATTCCACATCCATTCATGATAAAAACTCTCAACAAAATAGGTATAGAGGGCAAGTGCCTCAAAATAATAAAGGTCATATATGACAACCACACAGCCAACATAATACATAACCATGAAAAGCTGAAAGATTTTCCTCTAAGATCAGGCAAAAGGCAAGGATGCTCACTCTCCCCACTTTTCAATATAATTGTGGTCCTAGCCATAGCAATCAGACAACACAAAGAAATAAAATGCATTCAGATTGGTAAGGAAGAAGTTAAACTGTCATTATTTGCAGATGACATAATGTAATACATTAAAAACCCTAAAGAATCACCCCAAAACTACTAGTACTAATAACTGAATTCAGCAAAGTTGCAGGATACAAAATTAATACACAGAAATCCGTGGCATTCCTATACACTAACGATGAACTAAAAGAATGAGAAATTAGGAAAAAAATTCTATTTACAATTGTATCAAAAAGCATAACATACATAGGAATAAACCTAACTAAGGAAATGAAAGACCTATACCCTGAAAACTACAAGACACTGATGAGAGAAATTAAAGAGGACACCAATAAATGGAAATACATCCCATGCTCATGGATAGGAAGAATTAATATTGCCAAAATGGCCATCCTGCCTAAAGCAATCCACAGATTCAATGCAATGCCTATCAAAATATCAACAGCATTCTTCAATGAACTAGAGCAAATCATTCTAAAATTCACATGGAACCACAAAAGACCCAGAATAGCCAAAGCAATCCTGAGAAGGAAGAATAAAGCAGGGGGGATTATGCTCTCTGACTTCAAACTCTACAACAAAGCCACAGTAATCAAGATAATTTTGTATTGGCACAAGAACAGACCCATAGATAAATGGAACAGAATAGGGAGCCCAGATATAAACCCACACATATATGGCCAATTAATATATGATAAAGGAGCCATGGATATACAATGGGAAAATGACTGCCTCTTAAACAACTGGTGTTGGCAAAACTGGATAGCTACATGTAAGAGAATGAAGCTGGATTATTGTCTAACCCTGCACACAAAGGTAAACTCAGAATGGATCAAAGACCTGAATGTAAGTCATGAAACCATAAAATGCTTGGAGGAAAACATAGGCAAAAATCTCCTGAATAAAAGCATGAGCAATTTTTTCCTGAACACATCTCCTCAGGCAAGGGAAACAAAAGCAAAAAATGAACAAGTGGGACTACATCAAACTGGAAAGCTTCTGTACAGCAAAGGACACCATCAGTAGAACAAAAAGGCATCCTACAGTATGGGAGAATATATTCATAAATGACATATCCAATAAGGAGTTGACATACAAAATATATAAAGAGCTCACGTGCCTCAACACCCAAAAAGCAAATAACTCGATTAAAAAATGGGTGGAGGATCTGAACAGACACTTCTCCAAAAAAGAAATTCACATGGCCAACAGGCACATGAAAAGATGCTTCCACATCCCTAATTATCAGGGAAATGCAAATTAGAACCATGGTGAGATATCATCTCATACCAGTTAGGATGGCCAACATCTGAAAAACAAGGAACAACAAATGCTGGTGAGGATGCAGAGACACCCTCCTACACTGTTGGTAGGGATGTAAATTAGTTCAACCATTGTGGAAAGCAATATGGAGGTTCCTCAAAAAACTGAAAATAGAAATACCATTTGACCCAGGAATTCCAGTCCTAGGAATTTACCTGAAGAAAAATAGAACCCAGCTTCAGAAAGACATATGTACCCCTATGTTTATCACAGCACTATTTACAATAGCCAAGATATGGAAGCAACCTAAGTGTCCATCAGTAAATGAATGGATAAAGAAGATGTAGTACATATACACAATGGAATATTATTCAGCCATAGGAAGAAAACAATCCTACCATTTGCAACAACATGGATGGTGCTAGAGGGTATTATGCTCGGTGAAATAAGCCAGGTGAAGAAAGACAAGTACCAAATGATTTCCCTCATTCGTGAAGTATAACAATGAAGCAAAACTGAAGAAACAGAACAATAGCAGACTCACAGACTCCAAAAAAGGACTAATGGTTACCAAAGGGAAGGAGGTGGGGAGGGAGGGAGAAGGGTATTAAGGAGCATTATGATTAGCCCATATAATGTAGGGAGGTCACAGGGAAGGAAGTATAGCACAGAGAAGACAAGTAGTGACTCTGTAGCATTTTAGTATGCTGATGGACAGTGACTGCAATGGGTTGTGGCAGCAGACTTGATAATATGGGTGAATGTAATAACCACAATGTTGCTCATGTGAAACCTTCATAAGGTTGTATTTCAATAATACCTTAGAAAACAAAACAAAACACAAACAAAAAAATTTAATTGTCAAAAAAATTATGTATGTGGCTTGCCTTGTATTTCCATTGAACAGCACTGCTCTAGATTGGAGTGAATAAAACTATGCTCCATAGACCAAATCCAGCCCTCCACCTGTTTTTGTAAATAAAGTTTTATTGGCCCATTTGTTACGTATATCTCCAGCAGCCCTAATGCTACAATGGCAGAGTTGAGTTGTCACAACAGAGGCCATTTGGAGCACAAAGTTGGAAATATTTATTCTCTGGCCCTTTGCAGAAAATATTTGCTGACTCCTGATCTAAAGGATAATTAACTTCAGGAAAGAAGCCACCTGTGTCCAGAGGACTACATCTCAACAGACCAGAGTTGCCCATCCAACCCATTCCATCTTCCCACAACTGCACTGTTATGTGAGACAGAGGTAAACTCAAATCTTGGGTGAGGCTTGATCTTTTGTTATCATTACAGGAATTTAGCATTTACCCTAAAAAAATTATGGACAACCCACAGGATGAAGCTGCAGTGACAGAGCACCAGAGAGAGGTATTTAGGATGGGACAGTGGAGCACCAGTTAGGAAAAGACATTTCTCAAGCTTTGTCCAGGGGACTAGGGCCCAGAATGTCAATTGTCACCACAGACTATGAGCTTATAATACAGAGTCAAAATTTCATCTGGGCTTGGCACCTAATTCTGAGAAAACTAGCAGATAACAGGGGTCATGGAGGTTAATTGCCAGCTTTTACTAAGCAGTCACACTCTTGGCATTTTAAACAATCCTTTTGTCACCAGGCTGCTGTTTGTTTAAGGTCCTCAGAAATAATGGCTTGTGTTGTTTGGAAACAGGCTCTAAAATGTGCAACCAGCTCTCTTGCCTCAGCTTGACCAGAACTAAATATCTGGATTCCCAGGTGACCATGACAGGTGCCCCAAATAGGCATTATCCAAACACATAAGCTGGGAGGTCTTTTCTTTCCCCTGCCCCCTGGGCCTTCAGCTCTCCTTTGCCTCTGCTGGCCAGCTTTGAACAGAAACGTGTCCCCTTCACACAACATTTGCAGTGCAGTTATTTACCTGCATTCCCAATGACAGGAGTACCTTGGGTAATAAATTTTCCTCTCTCCGACATGCCTGAGAAGGCAGCCTCTTCAACTGATGGAAGAATTTACCTATAAACTGAGGGCCTTACTAATGGACACAGCTTGCAGCCCTACAAGCCAACCCTCAACCCTCTCCTTTTTCCTTATTATATAAAGAATGCCACAGTAATGTATGGTACTGTTTCCATGGGTACTCAGATCAGCAGTGGGGCTATTGTAAATACCCACAGAGAACATATTTTGAGTTTGGCCACCATTGCATTCTCTCATCTGTAGCAAATCCAAAGGTGGTGTTTCATGAACTTCCTTTCTCCTACTGCAACTATGGGAGGAAATGGATAGAGAAAAGGCTAGAACGGGGCAGGTACCAGAAACTGTTGTGGACATCTTCCAGCCTACCTCAGTGTCTTGGGGGTGGATGCACTTCCCAGGTACATTCCAGGGAGGATGGTGTTATTGCCACAGGACAAGGCAGGCACCAATGTGAAGGTATTCTTCTGAAATTCCTACTGTTTGAGGCAATAACTTCCCAAATATTTGTTTTTCTGCCTTCTCCTTGGTACTCCTCATATTCTTGAATGCAAGTGTCAAACTGCATTCTAATTATTTGTTCCCATTTGTCTCAAGAAATTGTAAATCTAAGAATTATGTCCTTGTCCTCGCCTTGACAGTCCTGCTCCCTCATGCATCTCTAATCCTTTCCCTACCTTTGACTTGGGCCAAACCTCAGCAAGTCTTAGCTGGCCTCCTCCAGGACTGTCCCTCATGAACTTTCTGCAAACGAATGAATCCTTCCACAGGTCTGCTTGCAGGTCCAAATTGACCGTGCATTGTCTAACTGACAAGATGGCACCAAAACCCTGCTGACCCCTGTTTATTTCCCCCCTTTCACCTTCCCTCCCTCCCCCAGCACGAACAATCTAAGGCCATGCCATATCAAACTCCTTACTGTTCCTTAAATGTATTCTCTCAGGCCTCCCTACATTTACCCATCTTCCTTCTGCCTAGACCCACATCTGCTCTACCTGGTAAACTCCTAAACATCCTTCAGGACTCAACTTAAGTATCATCCTCTCTTTTGGAGTCCTCTGACACCTCCAATCACAGGGATCCCTTCTTGTCTGGATTCTTGCCTTTTTTGCACTTAACTTTGTTATGAGGAGCACTTACCACATTGCATCATAATTGTTGCATGATATAAGATGTTTGTTACACAGCAAAGCTGCCTGAAACAGGTTATTTTCAATTTTTCACTATATATAAGTAATAAATATACATATTACTTTGGATATCCTAATAAATGTGAACAAAAGTCATAAACATTTTAAAGGCCCTTGATACATGTCACAAAATTGTTTTCCAGAAATGTTATAATAATTCACATTCTTACCAGCAATGATGAGATCCCTTTTCACACTACACTCAGCAGTATTGAGTTTTATTTAGAAAACAAAACACACTTTGCCAATGTGGCTGGTAAAAAAGACTTGCTGTTTTAATTTGCTATCTTTACTTATTACTGGGCTAAAACTTTCCCATAAATTTTCTATGAATTGCACATTTATATCATCAGCTCACTTTCTCCATTGGACTAATTGTTTTCTCATATTTATCTGTTAAAGCTCTTTATGTATGGAGAATACAAATTCTCTGTTATATTTCTCCTGCAAACTTTTAATCCTAGTTTGTTTCAGTTAATTTTAATATTGCATATGGAGTTTAATTTGTACAAGTTTTTTCTCTTCATCATATGTTCCATGCTTTAGAAAGTCCATGTCCATCCCCAGATCCAATAAACTTTAACCTATAGTGTCTTGTAGATTTTATAGTTTCTTGGGGGATGAAGGGAGAGATTAATACTTCAATCAGTAATTTGGTAAAAAGTATGGGGTAAAAATCTATGTTTCTCCCAATGGTTGTCCCAGTATCATTTACTTAGTCTTTTTTTTCTTTCCTCTTTTATTATATTTATCAAATAAAAATCTTATCCTAGAATCTATTTCTGGGCTGTTCGTTCTGCTCCATTCATCCATCTGCCTGGATGGATTTTAGAGGTTGAGTTTTTACTGTCATGTTATGTTTTCTGGAAATTAGATTTTTCAAATCTCCTAATTGCCCATCTACTCACCTATGTTATGGGGCTGTTCTCCTTTACTAGGAATTGTTATTCCACATCCTTTTATTTGAGTGCGGCTTCCTTAAGAAGCTCCTCTTCACCCCCCACCCAATGAAGTGCTTTTCCCAGGACTCATCTAACAGTAACCTTTATTACAATTCACTGTGCAGAATATCTTAGTGCTCAGTTCTCTTGCCTATTAATGCCACTAGCCTGTCAACAACTTGAGGGCAGGCTTTTAAAAATTTCTTTATTTTGTTTCGCTATTACCTAGTAAGAACAATGCCTTTCTCAAAGTAGGTGCTCAATGAACCTACTTTGTTGATTTGAATTGAGTCAAATTGTATTGAACCAAATCATACTGGATTGGATTGCAAATAGTTTTTAGATTGAGCTAGATGTCTTAGTCTAGATTGATTATACATTGACCCCAGATGTCTTGGTCAATTGACCTCCCTCTTTATATCAGTCAGGCTCCAGCAAGGTGAGCAGAAACCACTCTAAGTATTTAAAACAGAGGGAATTTAATGCAGGGGATTGTTTGCCCAGTTGATGAAAGAGCTGAGACATGAAACGGGATGATGAGTCAACCCCTAGGCTGGAGAGACAAAGGGAAGAAGTGATGTTTCCAAAGCCCAGGGCAGGGTCTCCCTACAGGACCAAGATGAATCCCTGGGGAGCAACATCATGGTGAAGATGCAGTCATGGCTAGAAGTCCTGGGGGCAGAGAGATAAGAAATATCCTAGTTTCTGCCTTCTTTCCACCCTTCAGCTCCCACAATCATCTCCCACTAGCCACACACAGCAGAGGTCGGTTGTCCTGGAACGGCAGAGCACAGCCTCATACACAGCAGAGCAAGGGAGGGAATGAATTCGACAGTAATAGGACCAAACACTTTTTTCCTCCTTTTCTTTTCTTTTTAGCTTGACAATATTATTTATTTTTAAATAGAGCAGCTAGGGAAATGAGATAAGGAAAGACAAAAAGTGAAAAATCAACCCACAGAGGAAGGCAAATTAACAGACTTCAGCAACCCCTTCTAATGGGCTCCATCTCCAGCAGCTAGGGATCGATAGGGATGGCAAGTGCTTGGGGAACCAGCGGTGGGAAGCGGGGAGGCCATGACAAATCAAACATGGCTGCGATTTCACTAAAGACCGGGGGTGACATCAGTCATCAATTTTATTTTTCCCAGAACTTTTCTTTGGTTTGGTGCTTAGGATAGATGGCTGGTATGAGCGTAGAAAGGAGCTCCAGGACCCTGATACATGCCTGAGTTTCTGGGTCTCAGACTGGGCTAGTTTCTACATTAAAGAGAAGAGGAAACTGTAAATACACAGGACCATGACTGAGGGATGTGGCACTCTTGGCTTCTGCACTCTGAGTTAAGTAAGGTTCAGAGGAGGTAGGAAAGAGGCTTTAAGAATTTTGCTTTGGAAGTGGAAAGGCCAAAGTTCTAAGCTCAGATGCTAACTGGCTGTGTAAATTTGGACAAGTACCCAACCTCCCTGTGACTGAGTTTCCTCATTTGGAGAATAGAAAAATGAATCACACCTGTGTCCAAGGACTATCGCGAGGGCTCAAAGAGGTAATACATGTGAAGTGTTCTAGCTTTCAGTAAGCATTAGAGAACTATTGGCTGCTACTATTTGGGCTGTTGCTTTGCTAGTATTAAGTGGGTCTTACAATGCTGATCCACACCTTCACATTTGCTGTATTTTCTACCTGAAATGGCTTTCTTTTTTGTCTCTCCTTGCTTTTTAATACCTAATCCCCCTTCAAGACCCAAGTCAAATGTTACCTCCTCCAGGAAGTCTCCCTTGATGCCCACAGTTCTTACACTTATAGCACTTGCCGCATTGTGTTGTTTTAAACACCTTGCTTAGTGGACCATGAGAAACTGTAAGATTGGAACTGGGACTTTTCATTCTACTTCACCAGTCCCTATTACAGGGACCAGGACAAAATAGGCATTCAAAAAGTGCCTATAGAATAAAGGAATTACACAGTGTAATCTCATGAGTCCCTGTAAAACTCCTCTTCCTCCCAGAAGTACCTCTCCCAATTCCTAAAATTCTAGCCTCAGAGCTTTTCCTTCTGGCCTAAGACTCTGATCCCATTCAGATCCTACAGATGTCACCCCTGCCACCTGCAGCCCAAATGTAGATGGTAGGTGCTCAACATATTTTTGAGGAGTCAAATTGATTTAAAGGTTGGGTCCTCTAGGAAAAAAATTTCAGACATCTAAAAATCGGAGCTGAGGGGATGGAGGGGAAGCAATAGATGGTAGCTTCTCAGTGGGGACCTCTCACTAAAACAGAAACCCAGCTTCTCCCACAGGAAAGGGAAGGTCTCTTCTGGGTCCTCCACCTCTCCCTGGGGTGCCATTTCTCCTGTGGCCCTTCCAAACTTCCTCCTTCATGCTCTCATCAAGGCACCCAGCACCTTGGGCTGCTCCACGCTTTCAAGAGGACAGGCTTTGCTGAGGAGCCATCCTTAGCCCACAGGACTGGTGTTTTGAATGGAGGGAAAGCACCTACTGTGTGCCAAGTGCTTTACACAGAATTCACTAATGCCTCTAATAACCCTGAAGAGTAGATGTTATTAGCTCCATTTACAGATGAGGAAAATGATGCTCAGAGAGATTAACAGAGAAAGATTAACACTTTGCCCAAAGTCACACAGCAAGTAAGTTGTGGAGGGGACACACCACAGCACCAAACTTCTAAGAGGCCCTCGCTGAATGCGTATATTTCAGTTGCTCCATCTGACCATGCTGGTCTGCTTCAATGGTTGAGTAAAAAGTTCCTGCCTCACTCACCTGGTAAGTTCATAATGTGGAAAGTCTTCCGACATTTTTCTTCTTAGTATTGTGCTGCTGTATATTCAGGTTTGCTTTTCTGTTTCCAAGTCCTCGGATTTATGTGCTATCTCTTGGCCATTTTTTCTATACTTCCTCATTAACGTTTTAAAAGGGTTATCAAGCATGGGGCTTGCCTTATGTGTAGTGACATGTGCTGTATAGACATAAAATAGAGAAGAAACACTCTGTTGAAACTTGTTTTTAATGCGCACACACAGTCAACAGGAGTTAGTGGTGGGAGATGTGCTAAGAAGGAATGACGTATGTTTAGACCAAAGACTGGGAAACTCAGCCATGCTGGGTGACAGCCAGTCCAGACAGCTCTACCTAAAGGATAGTGTAAACATGGTTTGGGGACATTTACTGCAGAATACAATGGGGTAAAGAAACCAAAGTTGAACAAAATATCATCCTTCATAGACAGAAACAGGCAG
This sequence comes from Manis pentadactyla, assembly GCF_030020395.1. Lineage (NCBI taxonomy): Eukaryota > Metazoa > Chordata > Mammalia > Pholidota > Manidae > Manis > Manis pentadactyla. The sequence continues at coordinate 19,862,370 of NC_080023.1, forward strand.
TGACAGAAAATAAATTGCTGGAAAAACATCTCTTAAAGAAGAGTAGGTTTAAACATCTGCCTGAGTTGAGTACCAGGGGCTGGTAGGATTTTTATCAGCCAGAGGGATGGAACTTAGCAGAAGAAACTTGCTTTATTTTTCTTTTGGGGAGTGGCATGATGTAGAGAAGGCTGGTTGGGTGTGGAGAAACATTAAAACACCTAGCTTCTTTTACAGACATAAGCATTGTCTTTCCTTTTTTTTTTTTCAACACCATATTTTTCACCTCAAATAAATACTTTGGGTGCAATCCAGGATAACATGATAATAGTAGAGTGCAATGCTGAGGACCACAAAATTTGGTATCAGAAAGAGCTCACGTTCACTCCTGACCCCAGTGACTATTAGCTATGAGTACTTGCCAAGTTACTGAGCCCTCTGTATTAGTCAGCACAGGACAGGCCCTGCTGCAGTAATGAATATGCCCACTGGCTTAGTTTGATTTCTTATTCATGTGCCACTTGATGCAGGTTAGCCATCAATTCTTGGTGGCTCTGTTCCAAGCAGGGATTCAAGGATTCAGGCTCCTCCCATCTTTGACACTGTCCCTTAAACACATGGCCTCCTGGGTTGCTGTGGGAAGGGAATAGTGGTGGGTAGTGCAGGAGATTTCTGGGGTGTGTGTGTGGAGGAGAGGGTGGTGGCAGAACCTACCAATATAGTAGGTGTGTAATTTATTGCTCATGCACAGGTAGTTACTATTATTTGAATTTAAGCTGATATTTGTATAATTAATCTGTTATAAAATGAGCTTTGGGTATTGGCCAAAGTAATAGAGAAAGTAGAATGGTTACCAGGGGCCGGGGGCTTAGAGGAATGGGGAGGTATTGTATAATGGGCACATAGTTTCAGTTTTATAAGATTAAAAAAACTCTATAGATGGATGGTGGTTAGGGTCACACAACAATAGGAATGTACTTAATGCCACTGATTTGTGCACTTGGAATGGCTGAAATGGCAAGTTTTATGTATATGTTACCACAATTCAAAAAATAAATAACTGTGTTAAAAATTAGGTCTGGGTTAACTGCAAGGACTGGGTTAACCTGGCTGCAGGAGAGAGTGAAGGCTGGTTAGTGGTGTTTGTTTCAGATGGTAATCCAGTTGATTCTGGGCATGAACCTGTGAGAAAATGAAGGCTTTGGATGATTCTCTCTTTTTGTGCTTTGGGAGACATGGTGTTTAAAGTTCCTAAGGTCTATCTTGAATGCAGAGTTACCAAGAAAAGAGAAGAAAGAATAAAATGAGAATAAAGAAGAAAGGTCCCCTGCTTGCTGGCTGGTGTACAGTCGTCTCTGGGTCTTACCTCAGTCAAGGTCTCCTCAGGACTTCACTCAAGCTCCAGCCCATCCAGCCTGCGTTCCCAGCCCTGGATGCACATCAGATTCACCTGGGGAGTTTTAAAAACATGCCAATGCCCAGGCCACAGCTCAGTTCTATTAAATTAGCCTCTCCAGGGTGAGGCCTGGGCACCAGTGCTGTTGTAAAAAGCTCCCCAGCTGCTGTTAATGTGCATCCAGGCTGAGAACCGCTGACGCATTCTGTTCTGGCTGACTCTGAGGCCTTCCTGCAGAGCCGCTGAAAACAGGGCGCTTTGGACATACTCAGGCCTATGTCCCACCTCGCCCCTCCTGTGTGGTATCGGGCACTTTATATAACCTCTCTGGTCCTTAGTCCTCTCATCTGTGCAATGGGGGCAATGAGTGGATGCCTTAATGCACGGCAAGCAGTGCAGAGTCTGACACAGGTTTAAATGCTCACTTTACCAGGAGACGTGTTAGGATGAACACTTCCTGCTGAGGACACACTTGCTGATTTCCCACTGGAATTTTTTTTCTTCTCATGTGCCTACATCCCTGAATTGTTTTCCCCTATCAATTGTTCAATTTATTTAAAATAAAAAATAAAAAACAGACAAGCAGTTCACCCTATTTTTCTATCATTCCCTACACCCTGCCCTTGGCAACCGTCGATCTGTTCTCTCTATTATTTTAAGCTTTTCTTTTTTTTTAACATTCCATATATGAGAGATATATGGTGTTTGTCATTCTCTGAGTTATTTCCCTTAGCATTGACCTTCTAGGTCCACCCATGTTGTTGCAAATGGCAAGATTGCATTCTTTTAAATGGCTGAATTATATTCCATAATACATATGTGTGTGTGTGTATATATATATATATATATATGTACATATACCACAATTTCGATTCATCCATTAATGAACACTTAGGTTGTTTCCATATTTTGGTCATTGTAAGTAATGCTGCTGTGAACATGGAGGGATGGTGCAGATATCTTTTTGAGCTAGTGCTTTCACCTTCTTTGGATAAATACCCAGAAGTGGAATTGTTGGATCATATAGTTCTATTTTTAATGTTTTGGGGAACTGCCATACTGTTTTCCACTGTAGATGCACCAACTTACATCCCCGCCAACAGGGCACAGTTTTCCTCCGCATCCTCGCCAGCATTTGTTCTCTCTTGTCCTTTTGGTTAGAGCTATTCTGACCGTGTGAAGTGATATCTCGCTGCAGTTTTGATTTGTGTTTCTATGATGATTAGTGATGTCATACATCTTTTCATGCACCTGTTGGCCGTCTGCTTTTCTTCTCTGGGAAAAATGTCTATTCAGATTTACTGCCCATTTTTTAATCAAATTATTTGGTGTTTCTTTTGCTATTAAGTTGTATGAGTTCTTTGTATTATATTGCGTATTAGCCCCTTAACATATCTATGATTTGTAAATATTCTATAGGTTACCTTTTCATTTGGTTTCCTTTGCTGTGCAGAAGCTTTTTAGTTTGATCTAGGAATTCTTTGCTTGTTGCTTGCTTCGAGATGTCCCAGATTCTGTCAAAGGTGAGGAAGGGGCCATCTCTTTTTCTTCCATAATGTGATCTCTCCCTTGGCCAGTCACCTGCTGCTCTCTTAAACCATTCCTTTCCTTCAGAACATTCTAAATCCTATTAAGCAAAACCAAACATGAATACAAATAATCAAATACAGATTTCTTCCTGGCGTGATCCTGCCAAGAAGTGTGACTGGCATGTTTTTATGGGGGGGATGGCCCTTCACCCTTGGTTTGCAGGAATTTCTTCAGGCTGGTTTGAAGCTCAGGAGCATGGAACAGTAACGAGTTGGTGCTGGTCTGAGTTAAGCAGGTTTGGTTCTTAATCTCCCTGAACAAACCCAATTCAGACAGGCTGAGACAAGAGGCATGCTGGGGCCGGGCCCCTGGTGCTGGTGGAAATGTCAAGACAGCTGGGGCACAGAGGCGTGGAGGCTGGGGGAAAGCTCCAGGAGCTAGCCTGGCGATGGAGTGGTCTTGAACCTGGTCGAAGGAGGAGGACAGGCCTAGAAGCAAAATTGCCAGAATCCTGTGACCCTCAGCCTGCTCCCAGACATTGTAACAGGTAGGCGTTTTATCCTTGCTTTATTTATTATACATAACATAATGGCAGAAGTTTATAAGTAACCCAGAACATCTCTGGAGGGCCCAGTTCTACTGGACAGTGTTGACGAGCTCATCGTCTGTGATTCCTGGGACCTCTAGATGCTCCAGGTGAGCATGCTCGGGGTGTTGCCTTCAAGGCGCCACCCTCACCAAAGGAGCGGAGGTGAGGCCGGCCCGTCCTGCCACTCTCCCAGACGCGTACCCTCAGGCTCTTCTACCTCCCGGCTCTTGCCACTTGGAGCGCATCCACTTAACCACTCAGCCTCTGCCTCCTCATCAGTAGAATGAAAATAATAGCAGTTGTGTCTTCGTCACTGATCAGGTCAGAGCAAAAAATAAATGAATTAATATGAAGCCCTTGACATGGTGCTGAGCAGGAAGTAGATGCCGCGCACGTGTGTTAGCTTTGGTTGATGTTGCTGACCCTCGGAGAGCCCCCGGGCCCTCGACACCGCTCCAGCCTCCCCAGCCTCCTCGGGACTCCTAATCTAAGCCCACAAAAACTTTCCATCCTGCTCCTTCTGCCCCAAGGATAACAAAATACTTACTTTCAAGACCCAGGTTTCCAGGCTCTGCTTCCCTCTTGAGTGAAGAAAAACCAAAAAAAAAAAAAAAAACCACTTCCGTTTTTACTGACTCATCTACCATTGCAAAGACAAACAAACACCAATACTTCAGTATCTTCACCAGCAGCTGGGAGCTGAGAAAGATGCGAACCCCGTTCCCAAGAAGGAAAGCAGGCCAGGCCGTTCATTTGTTCACTTTGTATTAAGCACCAACTGTTAAGACAGCCCCCCTGCCCTTAAGGAGACTGAAGCTTAGGACAGTGTTCTCAATCCTGGCTGCACATTAGGATCACCTGGGGAGCTTTTGAAAGTGCCAATGCTTCCAGACCCATTAAATCAGAGTCTCTCAGGGTGGAACTTGGGCAGCAGTATTTTTTAAAGCTCCCCAGAGGAGTCCAATATGTAGCCAAGGGGAGAGTCAGTGATCTGGTAGGAGCAGCCGGTAAAAGATTATTCTAATCCAGTGTCGCTAGAACAGGCAAGTGATATATAGTATATGAATTATATTTCAATAAAGCTGTTGAAAACAAACGAACAAGTGGGTTACAGGAGCCCAGGGAGGGCAACCTGATTCTGACGGGGCCGAGGGAGGGCTCAGCACAGGCTCCCAAGGGGCAAGTAGCCTCTCTGTGTGCGTATCAGCAGGAGTCAGGCACGCTGTGGTAATGAAGGGAGAAGTGTGCGCTTAATTCTCATTTCTAAAGCAACAGCCCCCCGTGTTATTGACAGCATAGGACACACTGCATAATTAAGTCTGTTAATGAGTATTAATAAAATTGGCGCATTCTTTCATTTAGATCAACACTTCTCAAGCCTCAGGAGAAGCTTCTGGTGGTTTAGGCAGAGCCTTTTGGGAACCCTGGGAGAAGAAGTCTCACGGGGGCATAAACAGCCAGTCCTGAACCAGAAAGTCTCCCTGGCAGCTTGGACCCACCCCTTTCCTCATCCCCGGGTCTGATCAGTCCCCAGTGTTGCTGGGGCTCCGTGTGCATGGACCCCAGATACGACCCTAATAATTACCCCCCTCGTGCTTGGCTGCCGCTCCTCACACCGAGAGGTGGGGGCTGTTTTCCCTCCAACCAGGATCTGGACTGGCCGGCGACTTGCTTTGGTTGGAAGAAGGCTGTGGAAGTAACTTTCTGAACTTCCAAGCCCAGCCCTGAAAGGGACTGGCAGGTGCCACTTCTGTCTGAAGCACGGACCTCAGAGAGCGAGGCGCAGATGAGTTGACTCCATAGTCAGAGGTCGTGCGTGGGGAGGGGCCTCTGAGCTGCTGTGGACTGAACTGCATCCCCTCAGAATTCATGCTGAAGCCCTAGTGTCCTTAACGTGACTCTTGTGAAGAGACACTGCTTTTCCGGAAATAATTAAGATTAAATGAGATCATCTGGGTAGGACCCTGATCTCATTATAAGCAGCAGTGTCCTTATAAGAAGCAGAAGAGAGAGCAGAGGCCTCTGAGCACGCACCACCCCCAGCAAAAGCCCGTGAGCGCGCGGCAGGAGGGGGCTGTCCGCAAGCCCGGAGGACGGCCAGCACCGGAAACCAAGTGCTGCCACAGACTTCCTGGACTTTCCCGCCTCCAGAGCGGTGAGGAAATAGGTTTCTGCTTAAACTATTCAGCCTCTGGTATTTGGTTATGGCAGCCTGAGCAGACTAATACATAGGATGTGAGGCCACCCTGGAAGTTCCAGGTCCAGCCAAGATCCCAAATCAATGGAGCCACGTGAAAAACCCCACCTGAGACCCGCAGAGCCCTGGGCACATATTTAACCTACAGAATCATAAGGAAATGACTAAAGCACTGTTCTAAGCCACTAAGTCTTAGAGTTTTTTGTTATATAGCAATAGTTACAAAAAAAGAAAATAATCCTCCTATGGTACCTTCTCTTTCCATGCTGTAGTATTGCAGTTTGACCTAAGCAAGCCCGTTTAGTCACACCCAGTTATTTGCTGGATAACTATTAGCTGCCTCCTGGTAGGGGTTTCTAACCTGAAGGTCATGGAATTCAAGAAAGCCCAAGAATTTGGTTAGGAAAAAATACTAACATTTTTTATTTTCATTAAGTTTTAACTGAAATTTCACATTGTCTTTAATTATGAATGAGGCAACAGACCACAGTAGTAGAAGAGTACTTGTGACTGTGCTACTAATGGGAATGACAGATTTTTTCGTATCACATTACAACTGTTAGCAAATATTCAAAAATATCTTTCATGCTTATCCGTACCCACTGCTAGACCTTGCTATTTAAGGTGTCAAAAAAAGTGCATATATTATTATAATAATTATTTTAGTAATATTTTGATAATTGTACTTCAGTGTCATTCATTTCCTCTGTAGTATTAGTATGATGTCATAGTAACTATACTTATGGTGAACATTTAGTCATGTATATAATTGTCAGGTTACTATGTTATATGCTTGAAATCAACATAATATTGTGTATCAGCTATAATTCAATTTTACTCATTATCCTACGATGATATCAGTAGACCTTACCAAATTGCTCTAGGGGTTCATAGCCCTAAAAAGAAGTATGAACCCCTGAACCAGAGGTAGGTATGGCCCAAAGCTCTCTACTCCACAAATTTCCCACCAAATTTCATTGAAATCAAGTTTCAGACTGAGTCCTGCCACCTACACAGACATTTATTACCAAGCTGGCACAAAAGCAGTTCCTACAACTTGTTCTGGAAATGAGATCAAATTCTGATTCCCTCTGTCTTTTCAGGAGTTCCTATAGCATCTGGTCTGAAGAGTTTATCCAAGGCAAATATTCTAGCTGCATGTTTCAGGCATTTAGCAGCTGGACACTATAATCATGCCTTAGAAACCTTTCCAAAAGTCAAAATTAAAATAGTTTCAATAAGAATACTCTAATAATGGCTAATAGTAAATTGAGAACTTTCTACTTCCTACACTGTTCTAAGTGCACAACATGAACTAACTCACTAATCCTCACAACCACCAGAGGAGATGGGCATATTATTATGATTCCCCGTCTTATGTTGAGGAAACTGAGGCTCACAGAGGTTAGTAACTTGCTCAAAGTCACACAGCTTATAAATGACAGAGCTAAATGTGGAGCACACCAATTAAGTCAGTCTCTGCAGGGAGAACCCAGGTAATTTTTAGAGCTTCCTGCCAGGTGATCACAATGTGCAGTCAAGTTTGAGAGCTCATGTGCTATTGGACTCCCTGGGATTCTTAAATTATACACATGTAAAAACAGGAGTCCCTGTATAATATTTCAAGCCCATCTGCACATCTGGAATCCAACTGATTTCACCAATGAAAAGTAATTTCTAGCATCTGTTTTGTTAATTAGCACAGCTCTGATGTTGACCTGAGATAAAGATTGCTGAAAACTTGTGATAGTCTCATCAAGAGGTTGGACTTCTGGTTTGAAGGGCTAACCAATCACCTCTGGACTGTTGAGATGTTAACTCTTGCTAGAGTAAAGATTAAAACTAACCCATACATACTTACATATTATCCTATCTCTGTTAAATTATTTCAGATTAAATTATGGATAACATAATACATAGCTACTACCATCACTCCCTTCTTATACTGAGACACCCAACAATTCTCCCCACTTGCCCTATAGTCACAAGCTAAAGTTGCCTAAGTCACCTAATTAAAAATATTAATATCTCTTTTTAACCACCAAATCCTCAACATGTAGCTTCAAGATCAGGTGGTATTTCCCTGCCCTTTGAGACCAAGGTCAGATTCACCTCAAGCCACCCTGTCCTGCCCTTCAGATCACCACCTTTATCACTACCATCTGTCAGGGTCTGAGACTGCAGACTCTTTGCAAGCTATTAAGTTAGGCTGCCACGGTTTCATGGATGCTGGCAGAAGACCCAAGACTCCTGGGTCAGAGACAAAGGGATTTACTATTCACAGCATAGCAAGTAGCAGAGCATGATGTCGGCCTCCGTTCCCATGTCTCCCAAGTACTATGGGGATGAGGGGCCTAGGTGGGCACTGCACACATAGAGAATGCTGTACAAACGGCATTGCACTGAGGGAGTTTATTGCTTTTATAATGAGTAGTAAGCAAACTTGCTTTTTATCTGATGGGAGACAAGATTGCTCACTGCCACACAACCCTGAGAAATGGGCTGGTAAAGAACAGTCAGGGTCTTGTATTCTTGGCACACCCAGCAATGATGAGCAGGGACACCCAGCACTATATGGGATGGCCTCTTCTGACACCCACTGCTTTTTTATTTTCCTCTCAGCACCTAACTTCCTGTTATTTTCTCACTAGTTTGATACTTATCTCTTCCAATGCAGTGACAGCTCCAGGAGGGCTAGCACCTCATTGTCTGTCCCTGAATTCCTAATTCCCCGGCACCAAGGACATCAACTGGCCTGGCCCATGGAAGCTGCTCAGTCAATGTTTGTTGAATGAATTAGTAGGACTGGCCTCAACTTCCAACATGGCCTACAAGTTCTCCATTCCCATCAAACAGAATTCTTGGCTGTCCCCAAACATGCCTGGCTTCATGGCTTCTGCCTACAGAAGCATCTACCACAGGGCTTACCTCCCCTTCCATGACAGCAGCTCACTGCACACCCCCAAGCCCAGCTCAGTTTCCCTCTCTCAATTTCCTCCCACCCATAAGTCTTCCTCTTTTTCTCCAAAGCCTTCTTCTTTGGCCTCATGCCTTATCATTATTGCTATGATTGTCCTCTTCTTCTCTATCATTATTATCTGTGGCTAAGGCTTAAGAGTCATATTAAAATGTAAAGCCTTGGGTGGGGAGAAGAAAGAGATGAGACTCCAGAGGTAGTTAAAGGCAGAAGTAACAGGCTATAGACACCTGTATTGCTACTACTTACTAGCTGATTGACCTTTCGCAAGCAGTGTAACCTCTCTGTGCCCGAGTTGTACTCTCTGCAAAATGGAAAGATGACCATGCCCACCTCCTAGGGTTGTTCAGAGAATTAAGTGAGCTACTCAGAAGACTACTGTAGAAGAGTGCTGTCTTTCTCTGCAGCAAACTGACTCCAGGCCCTGCCGGGCACTTTATATGCCTTCTCTGCGGGCCCCTGGGGAGCTCCTCAGCTCATTCACCATCTGGCCCCTTGAAAGGGCAGAGGCATGGACTCATAGCTCTTCTGCATCCTCTGCCACTCCTTGCTCTGCCCCAGAGCCCATGACTACTGGGAAAGGAAGGGCATGAAAAGGATGCTGAGCAGAAATCCCTAGATGAAGCCAAATCTTTCACAGATTTGGAGGAGTGTTCAGCTCCACAGAGGAAAGAACTGTTCTGACTTTGATTATGGTCAAAAAGAAGAGCCTCACTGAACCAAATGGCTGTGGAGTAGTTACCCTATATTTTAGATATGGTGTAGAAGCAAGAGATAGTGGGTAACCTTAGAGTTGAGTTTTCTGAGCTGAGGAAGGCAACCAGCTCTGGACTGGTCTAAATCAGTTTTTCTCCCTCAGTGCCATTTTATTGAATAAAAAGAAGCCACATGATCATAGAACTTCACAAAGCACCTAAATATATATCATCCCCTTTATTGACGATCCTTTGAGATAGGTAGGTATTTCTGCACCAGCTTTACAGGGGAGGAAACCGAGGCACAGAGAGCAGCAAATAGTAGAGCTAGGATTCCCACCCCTATAGGAAACAGAATAATGGGCTCCAAAGATGTCCCTGCCTTAAACCCCTACCGGTATGTTTCCTTGTATGACAAAGGGGCTTTGTGGAAGTGACGAAACGAAGGGTGGTGAGATAGGAGTACCCTGGATCACGTGGGTGGGCCAATCACAAGGGTCCTTGTAAAGAGGAAGTCAGAGTCACAGCCTGGAAGATGCTACTGGTTTTGGTGATAAAAGGGCCACAAGCCCAGGAATATAGGAGGACCCTCGAAGCTGGAAAAAGCAAAGAAGTGGATTCTCCTCTGGGGTCTCCCAGAGGAACACAGTCCTGCCAACACACTGAATTTAGCCCAGTTAGATTAATTTAGGATTTAGGACCTCCAGATGTATAAAATAATAACAATAATAATCAGTATAGTATTAATCCACTAAATTCGTGCCACTAATAGCAGCAATAGGAAACTAACACATCCCCAGTGGCTGCCAGGGCACCTTAATGTTTTCAAGAAACATGTTATTTTTAAGTGAACTCATACTTGATGGAAACGCAAGAAGGCATGTAGCATGTAGGCCCAGAGAGCCCTCCAGCTTCCGTGCCTGTCACCTCCAGGAACTCCCCGCTGGGAAGCTGGTAGAAGCCGGACAGCATGGTAGTTAGGGCCATGCCTTCTGGAGCTGGCAGCCTGTGAGACTATAAACAAATTATTCTGCCTCCTTGTGTCTCAGTTTCCTCATCTGTGGATGGGAAAGAAAATAGTATGGACTTCAAGAGCTGGAAAAATTAACAAATGTTCAGAACAGTGCCTCACACATGGCACAATAGTTATTGCTACTAAAGGACTTTGAGTCTTTCAGAGGCTTGTTAGAGTTTAAACGTGGTGGAAGGATGGGGGGTGTGTGTGGAGAAGGGTGAGAGTCACCCGCTGAGCCCCTCCTGGGGACCAGGCTCTGTCTTGGGAACTCCAAACACACTCTCTCACAGACAGTACTTTTCCTGACAACCATGAGACGAGTCTCAGAAGGATGAAATGCCCAAAGTTACACAGCAGAAAAGAAGAGGCAGAATTCAACCCCAAATCTGTCAGATTTCAAAGATGTGAGCAGCAGCACCTCTCCCACTTCAGCAAGAGCAGACAGAAATGGGTGGGATCCGGCAGGTGAGTTAGCTGTCTGAGCCTCCATTTTCTCACCTATGTAATGGAGATGAGGTGAAGAATAACCCCCAGCAGGGACTGATGGAAGAACCCAGACTGTAATACCCATGAGCTTCCACTGTGAACCAAAACACACCATTCAAATGAGAGGAGAGAGCATAAAGGCCCCGAAAGGCAGAGGGGATGGGACTGAGGAGGGGCAGGGGCAGGGCAGCCGACATGGGCAGAGCACAGGTGGGGGGGGAGCAGAGCGCACGCCAAGGCCCTTCACAAGCAGCATGTGTCTGTGGGCCGCTCCCGGCCAGGTGCTGTGCAAGGCGCTGGGCACTCAGTCCTCAGGCCAGCCCTGCCTCCCCTGGCACGGCAGATTCTTCTTTCCTCGAGAAAGAAGAAGTGGAGGCTTTGAAGGAAGTGTGCAAGCATTTCTAAAAGCCACTAATTCATTTTCAGCAAGCACAGCTGACATGCTGAGTGGAGGATGTTCTGGCCCAGAGTGTATCAGCTGATGGATTTTCCAGCAAGGAGTGGCCAGGGCCCGGGAGGGTCAGTTAGCAACCTTGTACAAGAGGAGATGCTTTGTGATGGAAGAGAAGTCTCTGGGCCTCAAGCCCTCAGGTAAGGTGACCAGTAATCCTGGCTTGCCTGGGACAGAGGTGGCTCCCAGGACACAGGACTTTCAATGTGAAAACTGGGAAACCTTGAGACAAAGCAGGACAAGCTGTTCACATTACTCTGGCCCTCCCCTCACCAAAACGCCTTTAGGAGCTCTCCCCATTTTGCCCCAGAATAACATGGATTAAGCTGAATTTAGACATCTTGCCTGAGGCAGAGATTGGCAATGTTTCCAAACCAATTGCAAACACCATCCATTTGCTGAGTGCTTTATGGTTTGCAAAGTACTTTCACATTAACATGTTTAGTCTTTTGAGCAATTTCAAGGCAAAGGAAAACAAAAGTTAGCTGTAAAGGAATGCTCTAGGTGACAAGGGACAGAAATATAGCTAGAGTGACTTAAGCAAATAGGTTGTATTTTTCCCCAAAATAAAAAGTCCAGAGGTAGGCAGCTGCTGGGTTTGATTCGGTAGCATAATGATCTCAAGATCATTATGCTACTGAATAATGATCTCAAGATGGCACTTTGCAACTCTACTTGTCTTCCCTCATGGTTGTAAGATGGCTGCCACAGCTCCAGGCGTTTAGTTGCATTCTAGGCAGGAAAAAGAAGGGTGAAGGAACACCACCAGCAGAATTCCGCTCATGTTTCTTTGGCCAAAATAGCATCACATGACCACTCCCTGCTGCATGGCCATTAGAGAAACCAAGTATTTAGCTTTCTAATGTCTATAGTAGAGAAAGGTAAGGGATACAAGGTTGGGGAATGAGTCACCAACCATATCTGTCACAACAGGAATTGAAGACCATTTACTAGAGGCTAGAATGACTTAGGACATCATGGGCCCCAGTGGTTCTCAACACTTGGCTACACATTAGAGTCACCTGAAGATCTTTCCAAAAAATGATGCCATGCTCTACCCCAGACCACTTAAATCAGAATCTTGGGGAATACACCTGGCATTGCTATCCTTAGAAGCTCCCAGTAGACTAAATGTGTAGCCAGTTTTCTAGAGCTACTCTGTCCAATATGACAGCCACTAGCCCCATGTGGCTATTGACACTGAAACTGAATCAAGTAAAATTAAATGAAATTGAAATTTTAGGTTTTTGGTCACACTGGCCACATTTCAGATAGTCGGTCGCCCCACAGGGCTAGTGGCCACTGTCTTGGATGGCCCAGGCGTAGAACGTTTCCATCACTGTAGCCAGAGCAGTGATTGGATGGTGCTGCTCCAGAGGAACTGAGAATGAGAGCCTGTTTGGAATTTCAAGGCCCCTTGAGTCTGGCCCTGTTTAAATGGAGCAACGCAGGTGGGTCTGACCTGGTGGCAGCACAGAAAAGTGGCTAAGGGCATGAACCATGCAGCCAGGCAGCCCAGGTTTGAGCCCACTTACTGGGTAGGGTGACCTTAGACAAATTACTTACCTTCTCTTTTTCCATCTGTACAATGGGTGTGATAAAAGGATACCATCTCCTGGGGCAGCAGTGCAAATTTATGTAATATGCCCAGACTGGTGCCTGACATATGCTGCCTGCTATACATGTGAGCTGTCCATGTTATCCAGGAGGCCTGACAGGTGTCCAAAGCCACCAGAAGGGCCGTCACTGGACACATCTGCCATGTTACCCCTCAGCCCCAGGCTTCCTAACTGGGGCCCTGACACTGTCCACCCCTAGTTCTGAGTCTGATCTCCTCAACCAGCTGGCCCACCCTGGTGCCTGGCTGTAGGATGAGTGAGAGAGTGAATGAATGGGCAGACACAGACCGCCCCCTTTGTGCGTTCACCAAGTATAAGCAGGCCTTTTGACTTGTAACCTGGTCCTTGGTGCAACAGCTGGAGAGGGTGTGGGGGTGGGAGAGGCAGGCTGTGTGGTTCTGGGCAGGTTGCTGGGTCTCTCTGAGCGTGTGGCACCCAATCTGCAGTCAGTGGCTGGAGCCAATACAGAGTACAGCCTCTGAAGGGCATGAAATCTCTGAAACAGGCCTCCTTGGGGAAAATTACAGCTTCCTAATCAGGGTGGCCATACACTGGTCTTCTTCCCCAGTTCCTGATCTCCCTAAGAAGAAATGAGACCCTTTCTCAGCTCCCAGGGCTGTCCCCTCCATATCTCCATGCTGTGTTGACAGCATCTGGGAATGGGGTCCTAGGCTAGGAAGCTGTCACTTACTGCACTGGCATGAACATATGAGGTTTCTCAGAAAGTGCCGGTGAGGCCCCTCCAACAGCCCGCCTCCCAGGGAAGGAAGGGCATTTTCAGATGCAACAACCTTGAGCTTCAGCACAGCTGCTCCGCGCGTTCCACAGCGCGGCAGACACGCCGCGATGGGTCCCAGTCATTAACTGGCTGTCAGGTTCTTCAGCTGATAGAGCTAAAAATAGCGCGCTATAGATAGAACCTCCTCCCACACAGGCAGGCGCCGGCTGCAAGTGCAAGTGGGGAACAGGGCTGGACGGCTGTCTCTCCCCTGAAGGGAGCTGCGTGCCCATGGCCAGCCCCCCGCCGTTGCCGTGGGCGATGTCCCGCTGCCTGGGGCAGTGGCCCCACCACCACCACCCGCAGACGCGCCCCAAGTTCCACATCCGCGCCGGGGGTGCACGGTGGCCGCTTCATTTGTATGCCGCACCCTGGATAAAAGTGATAAGGTGCGCACTCCAAGGAGATGGCGCAGATGAAAGCCGGCGCTGCTCGCTCTGGAGGCGAGCTATTTATAGAATCCAAATATCAGCGTTTTCCACCCATTTACACAAAGCAATTTCAGCCTTTTCAGATGAGAAAAGAGCAGCCCGGGCCGTCATTCATTCCGGTGCTGGAATCACATTGGAGACCAGGCAGCCCTGATTTTATAGGAAACCTCGAGGCAGGCTCGGATTAAAGATCAATGGCGACATAAAATGTAGGCTGTCATTTTTTTCCCTGAGAACTTGTCCTGGTAATAAAAAATGTTGTTTAAGTAAATAAACTCGGGGAGATGCATTGCTGGCTGCTGTTTAATTCGCGCCCCCCGCCCGCCCCGGCCTCACCCTGAGCACTTGGAGCGAAGGACTTAGAGAAAGAGGGGCAGAACCATAGCGTGGGAGTCTGCAGCTGAGCCTGCCGGCCGCCCGCCAAGCCTCTGACACGCGCTCCACCTTCAGAGCCAACGCTGCCGGCTGGGTATTTCTCTGCTGAGATGCTCACTTAGCTGCTACTTTAAGAAAAGTGTGAAATGCATTCCCAAATAATGACTAGGCTGGCGGTTGAGCTGGCTGGCTATCTTTGCAGACCCTGGGGGCAGACAGACCTGGGGTCAAGTCCAGGCCCTACATGTGGGAGTGTGGGGAAGTTACCTAATCTCACTAAAGATCAGTTTCCTCATCTGATAAGTGGGGGCATGATAATCTCTCTCTCAGGGGCCGGAGACCCTGGTGCATCCAGACCACCCCTTCCAAACCTATTTGGCATTTCTGACATCACACACCCTGAGAGTGCCAAACCTAGCCCAGAAAGGAGTTGGCGTCAGTTCTTTTTCCACGTCCCACCTCTTCATTCTTTGCTTGCTCTCCAACTCACCTTTCTCCTCATTGCCTAAACCAGTGGTTCTCCAACATTAGCGTGCCCTCAAAACACCAGTGCTGAGCTCCACCCCCAGTTTCTGATTCAGTAGGATTTTCAGGTGAGGCCTGAGAATTTACATTCTGAACAAATTTCCCAAATGATGCCAAATGACTTTAATCCCATCTGGGGACCACACTTTGAGAACCAAGGTTCTAGAGAAAGCAGCATGAGAGGTGAAGGAGTAGGAAGTTCTGCTATAAGCTCTTCAAGTTTTGCTGAGGCTGAACCTTTGAAACACAAAAATATGTGCATGATGACAAATTGAGATGAGTGCCATGTAGGAAAATTCAGCTTACCTGGAAAGGGTGTCCAGGGGGGCCTGGTGTGGGAGCAAGAAGGACTGCTTTGCAGACACCACAGGAGAAGCTGAGGGTGGGAATGTATAGAATTAACCAGAGGAAGAGCCAGCAAAGAGCATTGCAGGAAGGCCAGCATTCACCATGGGGCCACATTGCCAAGGACGAGAAGTGAGAGTGAAGGAGAAAATACCGTAAGTATGAGTTCACAACCTGAAGACGCCAGCTACCAGCTGTGGTCTTGTTGAGACTTGCTGAGAAGAGGCAGAACAGACTCAGACCCTTCCTTCTCACCATGCATCCCTGCCCTGCCCCTCGCCTGGCAGCGCCTCCACCCGCCCCAGCACCAAGTCCCATGGCTGGGTGCCCTGCTCTTGTCGACTGTCTTGTTCGTCGTTTATTGTTTCAGCTGTGGGGAGCTGCGTAGGCCCCGGGTTTGGTTCTCACTGGTCTATGGGTTGGTTGGTTGGGTCTTCGGCTGCCACACCTGTGCTCACTCACGCAGGTGTATGCACTCAGAGGGCAGCCGCCTGGGGCAGCAGGCCTGTCTGAGCTGGACGTCTTGCTCTGTGTGGTCTTTCCCCCTGGGTTCTTTGTGCCATGGCGGTCTCAGGGCAACCTTCCAAGAGAGCAAGTTGGGAGGCTCAAGGCCTCCTGAGGCCTAGGCTCCAGAACTACCTATGGTCACTGTGGCCACATTCTCCTGGTTGAAGGAAACTAGAAGGCAAGAGGGGAGGGAGAAGCAGCTGGTTCCTTCCTGTTTCCTTCCTTTGCCCATCTGCCTCAGCCACAGCCCTCAGCCTGGTGGCAGCAGCTGGCTCCAATCTTTTACACCCTTCTAGATCCAGCCTGGATGTCATCTGCAGAGCTCCTCTTCCATGCCTCTCATTCCCAAGAGCCCTGACTTCTTCAGACCCCTCAGTCCTAAGGGTGTAGCTGTTTCCTTCAGTAACTACATCCTTGATACCTCAGTCTCCCTATTTTGCCTTTTCAGTAAGGCAAATTTAGTTCCTACCCCCTATATTAGGGAATTGTTCATCCAGTTCTTTATATTAAACTCTCTCTGTTAAAATAACTGATGTAGACATAGTTTCTATTTTCCTGACGAAACATGTAGTCTATCTGCTAAAATGTGCTCTGCTGCAAGTATCAGATGCCCAACTACTGTTGGATTAAATCATAACACTTTTATTGTTTACTCAAGAAAAGATCTGGCAGTTGAGTTTGAAGGCTGGTTTCGTTTTTCAACAATGTTGCAAAGGACCCAGGTTCTATCTTTTTACTTACCGCCTGTGGGGAGTTGTTTTCTCACACTCATGCCTGTTACCTCATGCTAGTAAGATGGCTACTGTGGCTCCAGACTTCATGGCTACATTCAAAGGCAGAAAGCAGAGAGACAGCCAGGGTAAGGAGAAAGAACTTTCTTCCCTGTCTCTCTCTCATTGTCTCTGTACCTCTGTTTCTTTCTGTTTCTGTATGCGTCTCCCTGTCTCTCCCTTTCTCCCTCTTAAAATTTCCTCAATAGACTTTTCCTTAAATTTCAGAGACCCAAATTAGGCAAAGGTCTACCCCTAGCTGCAAGGGAGGCTGGTAAATATAATAGCTAGCAAAGGAGGATGGGAGTGCCACAGCAGGCCCGGGTCAATCATCTTTCCCCATCTAGGGCTCCACCTACCAACTGAAAAACTCAGGGCCCTGTTCTCATTAGAGTGTGGGGAAGGGGTGGCAGGAGAAACACTGCTGAGAAAACAGCCCTCCATCCAGTCATGTGCCTTCCCTGCCTTTCTTGCCTCCTGCTAGATCCACTAGCACTCAACTCAGCTCCCTGCCATGTCTCTTCATCCAGGGCCTGTTGCAACCTCTGAGGCACCCCCATGCCTCACAGGAAAGGAGTCCACACAGGAAAGAAGCTCTGACCCCACCACTGCTAAACCTCAGGTTCTGGAGTCCCGCTTCCTGGCCTCCCTGGTGGTCTTGGCTTCCACACTCCTGGCTGAGGGCTTCTTTCTGATGCAACTTTCTCTCCAAGCTCAGTGTCTCCACATATGCTCTGGGCCCATGTAGCTGGAGTCCTCCTCAAAAAGGGGGCTCAGACCTTAAGCAGCTCAGAGTCCCACCAGGGCCCTGCCTTTCCCTTCTGGCTACCACCACCCATTCACTGGCATGCCTATGTTCAATAGGGAAATAAAGGAATTTAGAAAAATGTGCTTCCTCTCAGTAGTGCATGGCTGTGCATAACTGCTCTCTTACTGAAGAATCTATAAGACCCCAGCCCGGGAATGCCACCTCAGGATTGGTCAGCTGCTGGCTCCCTACCCCTGCCGTGGCCATGTCATAAGTGGACAGGCTGAGGGTTGAGGTTCCCCTTGGATCTTGCAGACTACCCTAGCTGTGACCACCCAGTGCTAGAGGTCCACCCTTCATGTCCTCTAGCACCCCCCAACCCCACCCCAGGCCTGTTTGGGTATTTCTAAAGCTACCCACTCCACCAGGGGCTGGCAGGGAGCAGAAAACCAAAAGCCTGGGAGCATAACCTTTTCAATTTCCCTCTCGTTTTTCTGCCCAACCCCTTGGGGCCAGAAGGGTGGGGAAGGGATTTCCAGCTCCTGTATGTTCTGCCCTCTTTCTTCTCAACTCCAGCTAAGCCTTCGTGATGCACGTTGGCCACCGCTCTAACCCCAGGGCCTGGCACAGTGCCTGGTGCACAGGGGTGCTCACAAGCATCCTCTGGGTGTGTGAGTCCCTCTCTCCCTCCATTCCTGGGATGCCCGGCCCACTACCCTCCCACCCCCACCCCCAGCTTTCCCTGGCAAACCCACCTCGTTCGTTCTTCAGGCTGCAGTGCATGCTAGAGGACATGAAGGGTTTCCAGGAAGCCCCCTAGTGCCCCCACTTAGAATGACGTGAGGAATTCTTTGTTCCTCTGGCCTCTCCCTGAGCCTCAGCCCTGCCCCTCTGCTTGGAAAGGACTTTGTTCAACTTTGTCTTAGAGCTGGTTGCATATGCATCCTGCTCTGATTCTAGGTGTTTGCTGCACATTGATGGGAACAGGAGACATTTTATATTGCTTTATATTTATTCCCCTACCTCTTATCACCATCTGCAGGGGCCAGCACCATGCCTGGCACATAGGAAGTGCCTAATGAATATTTGCGGAACTAATAATAATTACTGTATTATATATAAGTACATTACATTGTATAATATATATATTGTATATATATTGTATAAATAATATATATATAATATGTATATATGCACTAGTTATAATGAGTCTTCCTGTACATTCTTTGCATATTAACTCATTCTATCTTCATTCCAACCCGTAAAGGTTGTCCATGGCCACATAGTCAGTACAAGAAAAAGCTGGGAATTTAGGGCTGGAGACTGCCTGGTTTAAAAGTGAATTCTAAAAAATTAAAAATTAAAAATAAATAAAATAAAAGTGAATTCTAAGGGAAGGATATTGGCCATTCCTGGTAAATCCAGGAAGGCTTCTTGAAGGCAGTAGTGGAGCAGGTAGATTCCACGGTTATTTAAAAGAGAGGAAGACTGTTTTCTTGGTGGGAGGGTGAGGAAAACAAGGTGGAGCAGGAGGTCCGTGGGCGAAGCTCTTTGCCGTTTATCTATTCCCCACTCATTAGGGCCCTAAGTCAGTGAACTTGAAAGAGCAGCTGCTTCATTTGCTTCCAGGGAAAGATGGTTCCAGTGGACATCATCCTGATATGCTGACTGTACCAGCCATCATCACTGGTGGAAAAGGTGCCCCTGTCTCGGGAGATCAGACCTTTAGTAAGAGTTCATGGTCAGTTAGTGAGGTGCATTACTTTTCACAGAGATATTTGTGAATTGCAGAAACGCCCTCCGCTGTAGCTAAAGGGCTCCCCCTCCCTCTGCATAATTCCCCACGCTGTCAGTAGGCATGACATGTGTGCACTGGGCTCCGCACTGCCATCTGGCAGCCTCTTTGAAATCACAGCTCCCCCTGCACCCCCCACCCCATCCTCCATCAGGAGTGGGGTCCTGAGCCAAGACCATCCCTAAAGCAAGATCAGGACGTATGGTTGCCTATGTGATGACAGCCATGATTTAGCTGCGTCAGTTGCTTTCTGACATTTCCATTGCTCTTCCTGGCTTTACCTCTGCGGCTGGCCAGTTGGGAGCGGCAGGAGGCAACAAGCAGAAACTGCATTTCCCACAGTGTGCCCGTTCGGGAGGCTCGTTCCTCAGTTCTAGAGGCAGCTATTTACCTAGCAAGCTGCTACTGCCTCCCACCCCCTGCAAACAATGCCCTGGCCAACTCCCTGGGGGCATGGCCCCCTCCCAGGGAGAGAAACTGAGTCTGAGGAAGGACATGGGAAGGAGGTGAGAGTGTGCTCTTCGCTGTGGCCACCGAAGAGGTGGACCGAGTCCCCTGAGTATATTGTGAGAAAGCCTAAGAGAATTTCCCACTTTGTTGACGACTTGGCCACACAAAGGCTCCCAAGGGCATCATGGCGAATGTGGTTGTGGGAAAGAAATTTCAGCACCTGCGCTTGGCCAGTTCCCTAAATCCCTTAGATGAAAGAATGTTCTTCCACAGCGAGGTTACACAAGAATCAGGAAGAGAGATTTATTTTGCGTCTGCTTGACACCAGCACAATGGGCTGATATGCGGGGGTGAAGGAGGGGCCAAGCTGCTTATTTGCTTTTGTCTAAACCCAAAGTCGTCTTTCTCTGAATACTTCACTCTAACACTATTAGGTGGCTGTTGCCCTGAACAATGGCTCCCAATTTTTGGAGTGTAAAGGGATTTCCTGATGGTTGCATCAAGACCTGTTCAATCTCTAGGGGTTCTGACTAAGTTGCTTTGAGATGAACCCAGGAAAGTGCATTTTGAACAAGTACTATGCAGTCTTCTCTTGTAGGTGGTTCTCAGCTATAATTTAAGATATGTGGTCACAATCCACAGTCCCTTCCTCCTACAATGAGGGTGTGGATGAAATGAACATTCCTGTGGCCAGGATTCTTACCTGGCCCTGGTTGGCTAGCTTACTACACAGGTGTGAGCAATACATCGTTATTGACTCTATATAAAGAGCTCTGCCCAGTGCTCTGCTGGACACGGTGGCATGGCTACAAGAGAGCAGAGCAGAGGCTGGAGTGGTGGCAGTGCCGAGGACAGAGGCCCAGAGGACCTGTGCGGGCTGAGAGGCCCAGAGGCAGAGACCGATTTGCTGCATGCACAAGAAGCAATACCATGGAGGCTGCCAGGTGCCCTGGGGCAAGAGAAGGATGGAGTGGAGCCGTCAGCCCCAGAAATGGAGGAGCGGAGGTTTGACCAACAGGTCGGGGTGGAGGCCCTGCTGGTGCTGGAAGCATCGGCCCCTCCTCGGTTGAGACCCCACCTGGTTGAAAGCTGGGGGAAAGCCAGAGGGACTCGGTAACCACAGGTTCCTCCAGGAGACATGCAGCCCCCTCCTCAGGCTGTGGAGCCCTCCATGCTCTGCTTCTATTCTCAGGCTCCAGCACAGAAGGAGATGCTGTCTGCTTCTCAGAGGAAGAATTTAAAGGGCCCTGTGAAGGTCCTGAGGACCCAGATGTGGGTTGGTTTGAAAAGGCAGGAGCAGACAGAAAGAAATTGGACTGGAGCTGTGGTTCCGGCTGCTGAGGATGAAACAGAGGCAGAGATAAAGCAGCAAGATCGGCCTGTGTGTCTGCAAGACTTTCTACTGGAGAGGCTGGAGAAGGTGGGTATTGTAAGGCCCACCCACGGTCCTTTTGGTTACTCATTTGAGCAGAACTACTTTGAATACAGCCAGGATGACTACTTGGTGGCAATGGATCTCCTCAGACTTGAGGGTTATTATAATTTTTTAGAACTGGTTTGAATACAGCTAGGATGCAATGGATCTTCTCAGGCTTGAGGGTTATTATAATTTGTTGTAATTTTTGATATTTGTAGGGCGACACAGTGGCATGGCTCCAAGGCTGGAGTGGTGGCAGCACCAAGGACAGAGACCCAGAGGCTGGCTGTGCAAACAGACGGGCCCAGAAGCAGAGACTAGCTTGCTGCATGCAGACTTGCTCTAAGTGAACAAGATTTTAGTGATTGACCTGCCACCATGGAAATAAAGTTGGGTATAAACCCTTTCACCCCAAGAACATTCTACTGTCATTTCTTTGGTCACATTGAATCCTGGTGAACATGCCCAGGGCTGAAATGCATTGGCAAGACAGAGGGCTAGGGCAAGGATGCCGACAGTGGGATGTTCCTTGCTTCCTGTTTTCTGCCCCTTAGATATCATGTCTACTCCCAAGACACATGCTCTGTAATCCACTGCACTTTCCTGTGTCTTCCCTCTCACAGCATTGCTTGTTTCTCTCCAAACAAGGTATCCCCCACCCCAGATCATGCGCTGAGGCTCCCTTTGGGCAGCAGCAGAAACAATGATATGCTCCTGTTCAGGTCCAAGGGTGCCTAGCACAGTGGCAGGCTTTATAAATATTCTTGAGCTACTGCATTGCATATATATAAATGCAATGCTCTGGCAAAAGTCAAAAAAGGGAAAACGCCCAGCTTTGGCAGAGGTGAGAAGCTCTGACACTGTGTCTAGGATGGTAAATTGGTAGGACCGTTCTGGAGGACAATCTGGTGATACATGACTAAACCCAAAATGTCTGTTCCCTTTGACGCTACAACTCCAGTTCTAAGAACTTTTCCTAAGGAGTTAATAGAATGAGGATGCAAGGCTATTCACCTGGGTCAAACATCTCCTGAGAACTTATTATACACAGGGATTGGAGCTGGTACTGGGCAGAGTGGGACCCAAACGGGCAGGAGCCTGAGAGTGTGGATGGGCCCGAGGAGAAGTGCCTTAGCCGGATTAGCCAGAGGCCTGCGGCAACCTGGATGTCCATCCGTGCATGGCTGACACATTTTGGCGCAGCCGTGTAACTGAATACTAAGCAGCCATTTCAAATGTTGCTGAGTATCTATAGTCATTGTGGGAGGAAGTGCTCTGTGACCCTGTTGGGTAAAACATGCAAATTGAGAAACAGAAAAAGTCTCACTGTGTCGAGTGACACATAAATGTCTATGTGAGTGTATTCATAAAGGTGTTGAAAACTTCACTGTCAAACATCAGAATATTCAAAGGACTACCTTCTGGTTGATGGAGGGTTTTGTATTCTTCTTTCTACCTTTCTGTATTTATTTTCTACAGGAGCATGTACACAGAATGCAAATATCTTTGTGAACAGAATGAATGAATGAATGAATGAACAGGGAAGAAGCAAAACGGCATCAAAGCTCAACCAAGGAACTGACTGCCAGGGAAGGCAAAACAGCCTTCCCGGAAGACCTGGTACTCGCTCACGCTCTGCCCTGCGAGGATGTAAGCTCCTGGAGGGTAGGGACTAGGGCCAGCACCTGGTGGATGGCCAGGAATGGTCTGTGCACCTGGGTGGCCGCTGCCCGCCGGCTGTGTCCTGAGGTGAAATGTTCTCACCCGGAATGTCTCACGAGTCTCCTCTAATCTGACAGCCGTTGGACTCTGTGACCTTCCTGGGCCTCTTCCCACTCAGAGGCTCCAAGAGGCTGAGGCTGCCGTCAGACAGTATGTGAAATCAATCCAGGCCCAGCACCGGGCTGGGAGTTGGCTGGCTGGCCCTGGGCTGTTCCAGAACTGCCGAGGCTCGACTGATGAGGCACAGCTGAGGCAGTGAAATCTTTCCCAGGAATGCATGTGCTGTCAGGATTATTCACAGTAGCCAGGCTCCCCTGCCCAAGTCCCCTTTTCCCCAAAGATACCCTTCCAAGCCTGACTCATGGCTAGTAAACCCACCCCCAAATTGATCTCACAGCTGTTCTTCAGATGCGGGGCCAGCCCCCTCGTCTGAGCCAAACTGTTGGGACTTGCAATAAATCAGGGTGATTTTTCATCTGGGGTTTCTCACTGGTTTCAGAAACTGTTCTCATTCAGCAAAGGCTTTTTCTAAAAAAAAAAATTTTTTTTAGAGCAGTTTTAGGGTTACAATAAAATTGAGAGGAAGGTACAGAGATTTCCCATATACCCTCTGCCTCCACACATGTATCGCCTCCTCCATTATCAACATCATTTTTCAGAATGGAACTTTTTTTTTTTTACCAAGGATGGACTTACATTGACACATTATAACCACCCAGAGTCCATAGTTTATCTGAGGCTTCATTCCTGGTATTGTGCACTCAGTGGGTTTGGACAAATGAGTAATGACATATAGTCATCATTATAGCGTCTTACAGGGTATTTTCATTGCCCTAAATGTCCTCTGGGCTCTGCCTATTCATCTCCCTGCTTTCCACCTCCACCACTGGCAACCACTGATCTTTTTATTGTCTCATAGTTTCAACAAAGGCTTTCAGGGGAGAGAGTTTGGAAACATGGGTTTCCAAATAAGCTAAATAAACTCAGTTCTCAAGATCATAGACTAGTGTTAGAAGCCGTAGTATATACTAGAATAGTGGTACCAGACACTGATCTTGCTAGAAAAGAGACACAGATAACAGTGCTAGAAATCTGAATGCATTTCCTTTGACCAAGGGGAGGAGATGCAGGAGCAAGGGGCTCACGGAAGGCTTTGAAGAAGGGGTAGAATTTGGATGGATGCACATAAAGGGAGGAACATGACACCATGTAAATGGAAGAGCATGAGCAAAGAGAGATTAGAATCTGTCCAGGGAGCAGCCAGGCACTGATTGTGGTTGTTTGAACAATTAACAAGCAAGATAGCCATCAATAGAGAAGAGTCAAAGGCCTGTTTGAAAGTGTTTAAAATTCCACCTTTCTGCTCACTGTGGTCTGACTTGTTTCTTTGCACAGTTCTAGTTATCTATGAGTATGACAGGCTGCTGTTTGCCCCAGCACCTGCTAAGCCCCACCTGTGTCTTCTTCCTGGGGAACCACCCCCTCCCCAATCTCCAGCCCACACTCTTCAGTTTGCATCTGCCACTGGCTCTGAGATGGATCATCTGACCAGTCCTGGACCAGCCAGAGCCTCAGATGCGCACCGCTGGAGTGATTGGTCAAGAATGGCCATGTGACCACAGGGGCCAATGATGGCCTGTGAGCTGGATTTTCACTCTTCTACTCTCACCATGAATATGAGAGGAGGTAGAAGTGGAGCTAATGCTCCCATGGGGTCTGGGACTGAAGAGCAGAGAAGGGAAAGAAGATGGGTCTTGGCACCTTCAAATGCAGCCACAGAACTGGAAGAAGCTTCTAGAAGACAGTGTGAGTCCAAGAGCCATAGCGTATGGAGATGACTAAAACCTCTGATAGGAACATTAACAACAAACCATTGATTAAGGGCTTGCTGGGAGTCAAGCACTAATGTATTTTGTCATATTTAATCCTCTCAACCTTGAAAGGTAGTTATTATCCCCCACTTCACAGCTGAGCAAACAGCCTCCAAGAACTTAATGAAACTTCCTCAAGGACACCCCTCAAATGGTGGTAGTAAAATCAAGTATTCCCTGATATGGAACCCCATGCTCTGGCCACCTCAGTGGTTCAGAAACACCTGGGAAGATTTTAGGAACATAGAGAAATCCAGGCCAGCTACTAGAGATTTGGGTCACTTGGTGCAGAGTGGAGCCCTGGCACTGTTTGTTTTTTTAAAGCTCCCATGAAATGCCTAATGAGCAGCCGGGATGAAGAACATGTCACAAGATCATGCAGGAGGCAGTTCCTGTTTCTGTAAAAGAGTTTCAGCTACTCACACATAAGCATGTGACCCTGACCCCAATTCCAGGCAGCCCAGGCCAACCCTAAGTTTGACTAAATATCACTATTTGAATGACACAACTCCCATCAGCCGCTGATGGCCAGAACTATGATCTGATTATAGGGTGCAAGTGAGGGATGGGCTGGGCTAGGTGAAAAGAAGAGAACCCTCCTTCTCTGTTTTAATTTGGCCTGTCATCTTTGGAAAGCATACTTTACAGTGCTATGAAGTAGCAAAGAGCAGCTGCAGGGGGAAACTGGAGGAGGTCAGCTCTTGGCCTGTCACAGCTATGATCCATGTCCTGTTCTACTCCTCTCAGAAGCACACATGTCCCTGTGATATGCAGGGAACAGTATGCACAGCTGTTCCCACCACACACATGCCCCAGTGAGGGCCAGGAAAGGGACCTGCTGAGACAGGGCGTGGGCCTGCACTCCACATCTGGGGGTTATTGGCTTTTTGATTGTTGGGATAGTCGGGGGTAGTTAGGGGTTGTTTGTTTATTTTCCACAATTGGCCAAATGTAATCATTCAGGACTTCCTTTCCAAACATTCTTCTTGCTTTAAAAAAAAAATGCCTGGACTGCAATTTTGTTCTTATAGCCTCTCCCACGAGATCAGCTTTTATTTCAAAAGTAAAACCCCAGCATAAAGGATAAGGAAGCTTGCAAACCTTTTGAAGATGGTTTTATAGCACGGGCTTTCATTAAAATGCTTCTGCAACTCCTATGTTATCAGGAAAAAGCCTTTTGCACTTGTTCTAAACATCTCTGGGTTCTTCTCATTTTAGGATCCTGTGATTCTCTTGTGTCTAACACAGCGCCTGGGCACATAGTTGGTATTAAGCAAAATTTTTTTTTTTTTTTAGATAATTATTTTTTATTGAAGGGTAGTTGACACACAGTATTACATTACATTAGTTTCAGGTGTACAACATAGTGATTCAACATTTATATACATGACAATTCTAAGTACCAGCTATCACCATACCAAGCTGTTACAATATCTTGACTATATTCCTTATGCTATACATTACATCCTGGTTACTTATTTATTTTACCATTGGAAGTGTGTACTTTTTTTTTTTTTTTTTTGTGAGGGCCTCTCCCATATTTATTGATCAAATGGTTGTTAACAACAATAAAATTCTGTATAGGGGAGTCAATGCTCAATGCACAATCATTAATCCACCCCAAGCCTAATTTTCATCAGTCTCCAATCTTCTGAGGCATAACAAACAAGTTCTTACATGGAGAACAAATTCTTACATAGTGAATAAGTTACATAGTGAACAGTACAAGGGCAGTCATAACAGAAACTTTCGGTTTTGCTCATGCATTATGAACTATAAACAGTCAGTTCAAATATGAATACTCATTTGGTTTTTATACTTGATTTATATGTGGATACCACATTTCTCTCTTTATTATTATTATTTTTAATAAAATGCTGAAGTGGTAGGTAGATACAAGATAAAGGTAGAAAACATAGTTTAGTGTTGTAAGAGAGCACATGTAGATGATCAGGTGTGTGCCTGTAGACTATGTGTTAATCCAAGCTAGACCAGGGCAATAAAACATCCACGTATGCAGAAGATTTCTCTCAGAACAGGGGGGGTGAGGTTCTAAGCCTCACCTCTGTTGATCCCCAATTTCTCACCTGATGACCCCCCTGCGACTGTGCCTGTCTTAGGTTGTTCCTCCCTTGAGGAATCTTACCCGTCTCTGGCTAACCAGTCATCTTTCGGGGCCATACAGGGAAATGTGAAGTTGGTAAGTGAGAGGGAAGCCTTATTGTTTGAAAAGGTTAGCTTTTTACTTCTTTGCATATTTATGCCCTGTGGCTTCTATGCCCAGCATTTGTCTTGAGGTATCTTTACCACTTGGAGGAGTTATGATACTCGGTAAATTTGATATGAGGCACGAATTCTATTTAAGGGTTGTAGTTAGGAAGGAAGAAGAAAAGCTATAGAAGTAGCAGACGGAAGAAAACATGGGAAGATTGATTATTTCTTTGACATATCTTCTTGTAGAGTAACTTCAGCATATATAGGTTTTAAGCTACTACTTAAATTGCGCACACACATTAACATAATAGGAGTATAGTTACATAACCAAAGCATATCTGTAATTACCAGCCATCTCCAGTGAAACCAAGAAAACCATTAAGGCACCTTAGGCATTTGTGAAAACTTATCTATGATATGGTGGATATTGTCCAACTGAACTTGAACAGTCTGAGAGAAATCAGACAAATTAAAACAACCCATTCCTGGGGACTGTTCACATGCCATATGTTCTTTTAACAGTAAATAGTCTATAGTTGTAAGAGTTTGGAGCGCTACAATTTGCACTTCTCCAAATTCTTGGTTGAGTTCCAACAGTATAGATCCAGTCAAATTTGTTGTTTTACTGTATGCACAGGCCAGCTTAGATATCTCCTTCCTCATTCCCATGGCAAGTCCAGGAACTGGTGGGATGAGTGCATCTACAGCTGTAGCAGTGCGTGGATCTTTGTTGGGGTTTTTTGATGATCATCTTCTGGCATGAGTCTTCCAGAGAGTGCAGATGTTGGAAGTTCTTTTTCATATCGTATCTTAGTTCATTTTCGGGGTAGCCCAATTAGGCTTTGATCCTCTGTATAAATACAAACAGACCCTTTGCCTACACTTTTATATGCCCTTTATACCCTTGTGTAGAACTCGTTGGAGGTTACCACACAGGAACTGCCCTTTTTTTTTTTTTTTTTTGCTTTGTTTTTGGTATCACTAATCTACACTTACATGATGAATATTATGTTTACTAGGCTCTCCCCTATACCATGTCTCCCCTATAAGCCCCTTTACAGTCACTGTCCATCAGCATAGCAAAATGTTGTAGAATCACTACTTGCCTTCTCTGTGTTGTACAGCCCTCCCTTTTCTCCTACCTCCCCATGTATGTTAATCTTAATACCCCCCTATTTCTCCCCCCCCTTATCCCTCCCTACCAACCCATCCTTCCCAGTCCCTTTCCCTTTGGTACCTGTTAGTCCATTCTTGAGTTCTGTGATTCTGCTGCTGTTTTGTTCCTTCAGTTTTTCCTTTGTTCTTATATTCCACAGATAAGTGAAATCATTTGGTATTTCTCTTTCTCCGCTTGGCTTGTTTCACTGAGCATAATACCCTCCAGCTCCATCCATGTTGCTGCAAATGATTGGATTTGCCCTTTTCTTATGGCTGAGTAGTATTCCATTGTGTATATGTACCACATCTTCTTTATCCATTCATCTATTGATGGACATTTAGGTTGCTTCCAATTCTTGGCTATTGTAAATAGTGCTGCAATAAACATAGGGGTGCATCTGTCTTTCTCAAACTTGATTGCTGCATTCTTAGGGTAAATTCCTAGGAGTGCAATTCCTGGGTCAAATGGTAAGTCTGTTTTGAGCATTTTGATATACCTCCATACTGCTTTCCACAATGGTTGAACTAGTTTACATTCCCACCAGCAGTGTAGGAGGGTTCCCCTTTCTCCACAGCCTCGCCAACATTTGTTGTTGTTTGTCTTTTGGATGGCAGCCATCCTTACTGGTGTGAGGTGATACCTCATTGTAGTTTTAATTTGCATTTCTCTGATAATTAGCGATGTGGAGCATCTTTTCATGTGTCTGTTGGCCATCTGTATTTCTTTTTTGGAGAACTGTGTGTTCAGTTCCTCTGCCCATTTTTTAATTGGGTTATTTGTTTTTTCTTTGTTGAGGCGTGTGAGCTCCTTATATATTCTGGACGTCAAGCCTTTATCGGATGTGTCATTTTCAAATATATTCTCCCATACTGTAAGGATCCTTTTTGTTCTATTGATGGTGTCTTTTGCTGTACAGAAGCTTTTCAGCTTAATATAGTCCCACTTGTTCATTTTTGCTGTTGTTTTCCTTGCCTGGGGAGATCTGTTCAAGAAGAGGTCACTCATGTTTATGTCTAAGAGGTTTTTGCCTATGTTTTCTTCCAAGAGTTTAATGGTTTCATGGCTTACATTCAGGTCTTTGATCCATTTTGAGTTTACTTTTGTATATGGGGTTAGACAATGGTCCAGTTTCATTCTCCTACATGTAGCTGTCCAGTTTTGCCAGCACCACCTGTTGAAGAGACTGTCATTTCACCATTGTATGTCCATGGCTCCTTTATCAAATATTAATTGACCATATATGTCTGGGTTAATGTCTGGATTCTCTAGTCTGTTCCATTGGTCTGTGGCTCTGCTCTTGTGCCAGTACCAAATTGTCTTGATTACTATGGCTTTATAGTAGAGCTTGAAGTTGGGGAGTGAGATCCCCCCTACTTTATTCTTCTTTCTCAGGATTGCTTTGGCTATTCGGGGTCTTTGGTGTTTCCATATCAATTTTTGAATTATTTGTTCCAGTTCATTGAAGAATGTTGCTGGTAGTTTCATAGGGATTGCATCAAATCTGTATATTGCTTTGGGCAGGATGGCCATTTTGACAATATTAATTCTTCCTAGCCACGAGCATGGGATGAGTTTCCATCTGTTAGTGTCCCCTTTAATTTCTCTTAAGAGTGACTTGTAGTTTTCAGAGTATAAGTCTTTCACTTCTTTGGTTAGGTTTATTCCTAGGTATTTTATTTTTTTTGATGCAATTGTGAATGGAGTTGTTTTCCTGATTTCTCTTTCTGTTGGTTCATTGTTAGTATATAGGAAAGCCACAGATTTCTGTGTGTTGATTTTGTATCCTGCAACTTTGCTGTATTCCGATATCAGTTCTAGTAGTTTTGGGGTGGAGTCTTTAGGGTTTTTTATGTACAGTATCATGTCATCTGCAAATAGTGACAGTTTAACTTCTTCTTTACCAATCTGGATTCCTTGTATTTCTTTATTTTGTCTGATTGCCGTGGCTAGGACCTCCAGTACTATGTTAAATAACAGTGGAGAGAGTGGGCATCCCTGTCTAGTTCCCGATCTCAGAGGAAATGCTTTCAGCTTCTCGCTGTTCAATATAATGTTGGCTGTGGGTTTATCATAGATGGCCTTTATTATGTTGAGGTACTTGCCCTCTATTCCCATTTTGCTGAGAGTTTTTAACATGAATGGATGTTGAACTTTGTCAAATGCTTTTTCAGCATCTATGGAGATGATCATGTGGTTTTTGTCTTTCTTTTTGTTGATGTGGTGGATGATGTTGATGGACTTTCGAATGTTGTACCATCCTTGCATCCCTGGGATGAATCCCACTTGGTCATGGTGTATGATCCTTTTGATGTATTTTTGAATTCGGTTTGCTAATATTTTGTTGAGTATTTTTGCATCTACGTTCATCAGGGATATTGGTCTGTAGTTTTCTTTTTGGTGGATTCTTTGCCTGGTTTTGGTATTAGGGTGATGTTAGCTTCATAGAATGAGTTTGGGAGTATCCCCTCCTCCTCTATTTTTTGGAAAACTTCAAGGAGAATGGGTATTATGTCTTCCCTGTACGTCTGATAAAATTCCGAGGTAAATCCATCTGGCCTGGGGGTTTTGTTCTTTGGTAGTTTTTTGATTACCGCTTCAATTTCATTGCTGGTAATTGGTCTGTTTAGATTTTCTGTTTCTTCCTGGGTCAATCTTGGAAGGTTGTATTTTTCTAGGAAGTTGTCCATTTCTCCTAGGTTTCCCAGCTTGTTAGCATATAGGTTTTCATAGTATTCTCCAATAATTCTTTGCATTACCGTGGGGTCCGTCGTGATTTTTCCTTTCTCGTTTCTGATACTGTTGATTTGTGTTGACTCTCTTTTCTTCTTAATAAGTCTGGCTAGAGGCTTATCTATTTTGTTTATTTTCTCGAAGAACCAGCTCTTGGTTTCATTGATTTTTGCTATTGTTTTATTCTTCTCAATTTTATTTATTTCTTCTCTGATCTTTATTATGTCCCTCCTTCTGCTGACCTTGTGCCTCATCTGTTCTTCTTTTTCCAATTTCGATAATTGTGACATTAGACCATTCATTTGGGATTGCTCTTCCTTTTTTAAATATGCTTGGATTGCTATATACTTTCCTCTTAAGACTGCTTTTGCTGTGTCCCACAGAAGTTGGGACTTAGTGTTGTTGTTGTCATTTGTTTCCATATATTGCTGGATCTCCATTTTGATTTGGTCATTGATCCATTGATTATTTAGGAGCGTGTTGTTAAGCCTCCATGTGTTTGTGAGCCTCTTTGCTTTCTTTGTACAGTTTATTTCTAGTTTTATGCCTTTGTGGTCTGAAAAGTTGGTTGGTAGGATTTCAATCTTTTGGAATTTTCTGAGGCTCTTTTTGTGGCCTAGTATGTGGTCTATTCTGGAGAATGTTCCATGTGCACTTGAGAAGAATGTATATCCCGCTGCTTTTGGATGTAGAGTTCTATAGATGTCTATTAGGTCCATCTGCTCTACTGTGTTGTTCAGTGCTTCCGTGTCCTTACTTATTTTCTGCCCAGTGGATCTATCCTTTGGGGTGAGTGGTGTGTTGAAGTCTCCTAGAATGAATGCATTGCAGTCTATATCCCCCTTTAGTTCTGTTAGTATTTGTTTCACATATGCTGGTGCTCCTGTGTTGGGTGCATATATATTTAGAATGGTTATATCCTCGTGTTTGACTGAGCCCTTTATCATTATGTAGTGTCCTTCTTTATCTCTTGTTACTTTCTTTGTTTTGAAGTCTATTTTGTCTGATATTAGTACTGCAACCCCTGCTTTCTTCTCACTGTTGTTTGCTTGAAATATGTTTTTCCATCCCTTGACTTTTAGTCTGTACATGTCTTTGGGTTTGAGGTGAGTTTCTTGTAAGCAGCATATAGATGGGTCTTGCTTTTTTATCCATTCTGTTACTCTGTGTCTTTTGATTGGTGCATTCAGCCCATTAACATTTAGGGTGACTATTGAAGGATATGTACTTATTGCCATTGCAGGCTTTAAATTCGTGGTTACCGAAGGTTCAAGGTTAGCCTCTTTAGTATCTTACTGCCTAACTTAGCTCGCTTATTGAGCTGTTATATACACTGTCTGGAGATTCTTTTCTTCTCTCCCTTCTTGTTCCTCCTCCTCGATTCTTCATATGTTGGGTGTTTTGTTCTGTGCTCTTTCTAGGAGTGCTCCCATCTAGAGCAATCCCTGTAAGATGTTCTGTAGAGGTGGTTTGTGGAAAGCAAATTCCCTCAGCTTTTGTTTGTCTGGGAATTGTTTAATCCCACCATCATATTTGAATGATAGTCGTGCTGGATACAGTATCCTTGGTTCAAGGCCCTTCTGTTTCATTGTATTAAATATATCATGCCATTCTCTTCTGGCCTGTAGGGTTTCTGTTGAGAAATCTGACGTTAGCCTGATGGGTTTCCCTTTATAGGTGACCTTTTTCTCTCTAGCTGCCTTTAACACTCTTTCCTTGTCCTTGATCTTTGCCATTTTAATTATTATGTGTCTTGGTGTTGCCCTTCTTGGATCTTTTCTGTTGGGAGTTCTGTGTATTTCCGTGGTCTGTTCGATTACTTCCTCCCCCAGTGTGGGGAAGTTTTCAGCAATTATTTCTTCTAAGATACTTTCCATCTCTTTTCCTCTCTCTTCTTCTTCTGGGACCCCTACAATACGGATATTGTTCCTTTTGGATTGGTCACACAGTTCTCTTAATATTGTTTCATTCCTGGAGATCCTTTTGTCTCTCTCTATGTCAGCTTCTATGCGTTCCTGTTCTCTGATTTCAATTCCATCAATGGCCTCTTGCATTCTATCCATTCTGCTTATAAACCCTTCCAGAGTTTGTTTCATTTCTGCGATCTCCTTTCTGGCATCTGTGATCTCCTTCCGGACTTCATCCCATTTCTCTTGCGTATTTCTCTGCATCTTTGTCAGCATGTTTATGATTCTTATTTTGAAGTCTTTTTCAGGGAGACTGGTTAGGTCTGTCTCCTTCTCTGGTGTTGTCTCTGTGATCTTTGTCTGCCTGTAGCTTTGCCTTTTCATGATGATAGGAATAGTCTGCAGAACTGGGACGAGTGATGGCTGGAAGGACTTCCTTTCTTGTTGGTTTGTGGCCCTCCTCTCCTGGGAGAACAGCGGCCTCTAGTGGCTTGTGCTGCGCAGCTGGGCGCAGACAGGGTTTCTGCTTCCTGCCCGGCTGCTATGGAGTTAATCTCCGCTGTTGCTGTGGGCGTGGCCTGGCTCTGGCAGCTACTCCAAAATGGTGGAGTCGCGTTGGAGCAGGAGCTGCTGGGAGGCTATTTATCTCCACAAGGGTCCTCCCTGCTCCCTGCAGCCCAGGGGTTAGGGTGCCCAGAGATCCCGGATTCCCTACCTCTGGATTAAGTGACCCGCCCTGCCCCTTTAAGACTTCCAAAAAGCACCCGCCAAAACAAAACAACGCCCACCAAAAAAAAAAAGAAAAAAAATTTTTTTTTAATTAAAAAAAAAAAAAAAAAAAAAGGGTGGTCGTTCGTTTTTCTTTATTCTGCGGTGCCAGCCTCAGGCCTCTACTCACCGGTCTTTCTGCCCTGTTTCCCTAGTATGGGGTCCCTATCCCTTTAAGACTTCCAAAAAGCGCTCGCCAAAACAAAACAGCAAAAAAGCAAAAAAAAAAAAATGGTCGCGCGCTTTTCTTATGCCCTCTGTCGCCCAGCCTCCAGTGCCCGCTCACTGTTCTTGCTGCCCTGTTTTCCCAGTATCGAGCGCCCTGCACTCTGGCCCGGATGGCTGGGGCTGGGTGTTCAGCAGTCCTGGGCTCCGTCTCCCTCCCGCTCTGCCTGCTCTTCTCCCGCCGTTAGCTGGGGGGAGGGGCGCTCGGCTCCCGCGTGGCCGGGGCTTGTATCTTACCCCCTTCGCGAGGCGCTGGGTTCTCTCAGGTGCGGATGTGGTCTGGATATTGTCCTGTGTCCTCTGGTCTTTATTCTAGGAAGGGTTGTCTTTGTTATATTTTCATAGATATATGTTGTTTTATGAGGAGATTTCTGCTGCTCTACTCACGCCGCCATCTTCTGCCCCTCCTCCCAAAATTTTTTTGAAAGAACAAGAACAGGAAAGAATGCTTATTGGCCAACTAGTTTGCTTCTTCATCAGCAAGATGCTGCAAGGATTTCAGTATTACGTGAAACATGAAATGATTACCAAACTGAATTTTGATGAAACATTTCACCATTGGGGAATATTTTAAGAAAAATATGCAGGCACAAAATTATCCTACATTTGTTTTTAGTATTTTAATATGTTTCTACAAACAAACAAAAACTTTCAACTTATTTCCATGGGCGGGAACATAGAATAAAAATGGAGAGGATGGTATCTATTTCTGAAAGGCAACAGAGAGATGTTTGGGCCCGGGACTCAGCTCTTAAGACCTTCCTCTCAAACTGGTCAGTATTCAACATTCTTCAGCTACAGCCAAAGATAAATCAACCTATCTGTGCTATGCTATATAGTCAGACCATATTTCTCCTTGTCCAAAAAGTGACGGTCTCTGTTAAATATCTCACAAGATCAAGGCCTACTAGGTCTCTATCATTTCCCAATCTCTATTAACCCCATCCCCAGAGGAGATGAAGCAGGTTTGGCATGACTTGCTCATAGTGAACCCATGATAGTACTGGGTGATCACTTCTTTCTTCTACAAGTATGCCCAATCTGTGTAAGAATTTTATTAGAACTGTAATCAGACTTGCCTGGAGTTTCTACAATTTACCTTTTTCTCCTTAAAAAAAGAACTAGAAAAACTCTTCCCATCCTGGGCTTTCTCCCAGCACTCTCTTAGCTCTTGAGTCCTCACAGGACACTGGCAGCTGTTCTATGGCCATGTCAGCAAGTTTTTCAGTGGCCTGGAGTACAATTTAGCTGACTGTTGGGAATGGTACTAAAGTAACTGTATACTTTCACTATCTTCCTGGTCTTAACACTTAGTTCTTTCATTCCCTGGACAGTTCAATGTAAGTCTCTCTGTACAGACTAGAAGCAAACTAAGTGTGGTCATGGTCTGTTCTGGGCTTCAACACATGCCCACATCCTATTTAGTAGGGTGTGAGTTATATTTAGTAATAGATACATGAAGAACATATGGTGTGTTGGACGTTGTTCCAAGGGCTTTACTTACAGGCTCAGAAGTGATTCTTGTCACAACTCGATGAAGGTAGTACAGCTATTAACCCCTTTGTGCAGACAGAGAAACTGAAGCACAGGGAGGGTGAGTAATTTCTCCAAGATCACACAGCTAAGTGGCAGAGCTGGCATTCAAACCCAGGTTCTAAACGACACTACACTGATGTGTCCATTCTTTGTCACTTTTTCTGAACTTAGGTTTAAAAGCCCTTTATGATGTGATGGAAATATGGGAGGTGATTTTTGGTTTTCTATTAGACTTTTATATCAGATCAGTAGTTGTGTTTAAAGCCTGTTTGGGTGACTCTAGCAGCACTGATTGGCCCCGCCTTCATAAAAGCCCAGACTTCCTCCTGCAGCCCCCTGGTTTCCCTGCCTTCTTTGAGTCCCTCCTGGTTAAGAGCCCTTGCTGTCCCCATGTCAGCTCATCACAGGCAGGTGCCTTTCTGCTTCTTCACCAGGAAGGCCAGTGGGCACCTTTCCTGCCTCCTGACTCATTCCCCATCAGCCCTCAGGAGCCACAGGCCACACCAAGCTGATGGTAAGGCAGAAGTCTCTTCCCTGGAAGCATCATCCACAAGGAAAGACTTGGATATAAGTTGAATTTTGTCCTCCTCAAATTCATATGTTGCAGGTCTAAACCCCAGGACCTCTGAATGTGACCTTGTTGGGAAACAGGGTCATAGCATATTTAATTAGTTAAGTGAGGCCATACTAGAGTAGTATGGGCTCTAATCCAATATGACCGGGGTGCTAATAAACAGAGGAAACATGGACACAGACACACACAGGGAGAAGTCCATGCAGAGGCTCAGAGATGAAGACAGAGACTAGGGTGCAGCTGCAGAAGCCAGGGGAGGCCAAAGATTTCCAGCAAAGCAGCAGAAGCTGGGGGGAGAGGCAGGGAAGGATTCTCCCTCACAGCCTGCAGAAAAACCAGCACAGCTGATGCCTTGACCTTGGACTGTGGGATGGTGTCGCAGAGGTAATGTGCTAGCATGTTTACTCGTGGTGCCTTGGGGTGGAAAGATCGTGAAGGTGAGGGAATGAAGCTGCCTTGGAGGCCCCCAAGGGCCCCCTCCTGCCCCCAACCCCCAGTCTGGGTGAGTCACTCCTCACATGGCTCCTCTCCCCTGACACCTCCCCTCTCTGCTTCCTGACGGAGGCCAGGCCCTCACACCCTGGGTCCCCATGATACCCGCCGGCCAGCCATGGGCCTGGCCCACAGGGCAGATCTGCTATGTGGAGGGTTAGGTGCTGTGTGCATGGCGGGCAAAAGAGGCAAAGAACTAAGAAGATGAAAAGTAGAAAGGAAGGAAATAGAGAAACAAAACTTTTTTAAAGATGGGGATAAAAAAAGGAAGAAAAGAGAGAGGAGGACAAATAAAGATAGAGAGAAAGGTAAGAAGGACAAAGGTCGGTATTTTTCTGATGTAGATCCACAATTCCTCACCTGATACCCGGGACAGATGTTTTCCATATTCGAAATGGGGAGTTTGAAGAAAGATGCTATTGGGCATCATTCATTCAGGGCAGCACCCTGTATGCAAATACACTGATAGCTGTGCAGCAAAAATGGGTGAATAGTCACACCTTGTGGGATACATGCAGACTACAAAGAGTTCCACATCGTTCAAGTCAAATTTTTTTTAACTTTAGGTTTTCAGAGGTTTTGGGTTTGGGACCATGTGAGTGGAGCGCACCTCTCATGGAACAAAAGCCAAGCTGAGACACCAATTTCTGCTCACACTTCTCATTTCTAAGAAGAGAAAATGCTGGAGAGAGCAACTTTCCCTGCTGTCATCTTCTAAGGTCACAGCCAGGGTGCGGTTGGGGCAGGGTTTCCAAGAAACTGTTGAAGACAAACCATTTGTTCAACATATAAAAAGACAGTGCTTAGTTTTCCATTGAAGCAACTCAAAGAATGAGAGGGAGGGAGAGAAGTCTAACTCTGAAACTCAAATCCTTCCTCTAGTCCCAGACTCCTCACCACCTTTTCCCAAAACCCAGTTGTGGGTAAAATTGTAACACTTCCAGAACATCTCACTGGGCTTTAGGACATCTGCATATCAATAGGCGTTTAGAGGTGGAAAGAAGTATGGCTTTAATGCATTTGCATCACTCCTCAGGGGTGGAGAGAAGTTCATCTCCATATCAATGGGTAATTACCTGGGCAAGGAGGGCTTATCTGTACCCAAGAAGAGAGGGGAGAGCCAGTTTTGCTTCTGCTGGAGCAGGAAAGAGAGAAGGGCCCGGACTGCAGTTTGTAAGCAATAAACGGATTTTAAACTTTATTTCTTCCTTTGACTGATTTCGGTTTTAGAGGTATTTTGCCCCAGAATTTCCTGTCCCAAAACTTACACGAATAAACCAAATTTTCCTTTGTTCTCCTTTTCTGGGAAATAGTTCTACAGGCATCTTCCCAGTTCCCTAGAGACCAGCTGTCCCAAGCTGCAGATGGTCTGGGCTGCATCTGAGGGGAACACCTGGGGGCCCCCAGGGCAACTCTCAGGACCAACCGAGCTTTGAGATGCTGGGCTTTTGCAGGAGGTGTCCTTGAATCTGGCTGAGCTTATTCTTGCATGACTCCAGGCAGCCACAACTGATGCTGGGACTCTTGTTGGTGGGGTCAAAGAATGCACTTCGCAAATGCTCATAGTAGGCAAGCAGGAGATAAGGTTATTATTCAGAGAGAAGAAAGTACAGAACTCCCAGCACACACCAGGAGGGGCAAGGCTGCTGCTCACGGGCTCAGATCTAGGGGTTTTATGCCTGTTGCATCAGCGAGGAACATAAGCTTTCTGTTGTCTGTAGGTTTACTCCAGAATGCCAGCTCTGTTTTCACTAATCACAGTAACAGTCACTTTTATTTGAAACTCATATGTCTATGGGACTGTTGGAGGAGTGCAGTTGTGTGTTTTCCTCTGTTCTTGTCCCTGCCGTAACAAAGAATTGAAGGACAGAGACACAGTAGTGAAACAGAGTAAAAGTTTTATTTAAAGTTACTTAGAGAGAAAGTGCTGGCGACCTCAAAGAGAGGAGAACCCTGAGGGCTGGAGAGAAAGAGTTTAAGATTAATAGCTTACACACTTACAAAGTGTAGCCGACCTCAGAGAGAGGAGCACATTGAAAGGTTGGGGGTTCCCCCTTTTAAGGATTTTTCAGGAATGTGACAAAGGGCTGGGGGTGTGGACTTGTTAAGTGCTCCGGAGTATCTTTGATGAGACATTAAGTTTCTTATCAGTCCTCTAGATAATTCTGTAAAATTAGCTTAGCACAAGAAATTTACTGCTCTGGTCCCCTCCCAGGATAGCAACTTCCTGGTTTGGGAGCATATCAGTCAAGACTGTCTGCCCTTCCTCCAAGGTGGGCAGAGTTATTTGTTTGCTAAAGAGTATGTTAAGAATATTTCTTCTTAAACTTTCTGTTTTGTTTTTTTTTTTCAAAATGCAACTTTGGCTTTAAGGTGGGATCTCCCTGTCTTTATTATGCTGTTATAGGTGGGCCTTTTAGCAGGCTAGAGTAAATCTTACAAGGACCTAATTGACACAACGAAGATATGGCTGTGCTCACTTTTCCTTATCTGGGGAATACTCAAACATTCAAGGCCAGATTGCTCTTGACCTTTGAGCTTTAACTGATTAACTGATTAACTCTGAGTCTTTTCTGGCTTTCTAGTTTTAACTGGTTAACTGAGTCCTTTCTAAGGGCTCTACTGACCTTGTTCTCTTTCCACCTCGCTCATATTTATTTTCCTGCCTAACAGGACTATGGTCGGTAAACTGTTCCATATCACTGGGTTTTGGGTGGAATTTCCTTATACATTGTTTCAACCACAAGCATCCTATTTTCCTTTACATTCCTGAAGCCTCAGCAAGGTTTTGTCCTTTTCCATGGGCCTATATCCTACCCTAACTGGGCAGGGGCTGCCCCCTGTCACTTCCCTGTCCCTCAGCCATATATCTGCTGTCCCTCAAGGATTCCAAGCTTGTCTGAGCCCAGCTTCCTCACCCTCATCAAAGATAGGGCAGAGGAAAGAACACAAGATTCAAAGCTAGGCAGGTCTGCTTTTTAGTCTTGTCCTCGCCACTTGCCTTGTGACCTTAGGTGCATGACTTACATCTTCCTGAATTTCAGTGTCCCCCTCCGTAGAAGGGGATTAATGATTTCTGCTGGAGGATTTTTGTGAAGATTAAACAGGATAATATATGATAGTATATGAAAAACCTAGGATCTTAATAAACAGCAACTATTCCTATGTTGTTCTGTGAACCATCTAGTGAGAATTCTTGGAGCCAATGGCCTACTGTTTCCTAGGTGGCCTGTGGAGGTGGGAGTGATGGGAGCAGAGGACTTGGAAGACTTTTGGAGCAAGGCCCCAACCTTCTCCTGCAGTGGTCCATGCTCCCCAACCTCAGGCAATTTCACAGCTTTTGGGAACCTCCAGGGACTCTACTTAAAAGATTGTCCTGGATTTTGGGTTGGTTCCTGCAAAGGTAGGTTGATCTCAAAACCACCTCTTCCAAGATGTCAGTGGTCAGAAGCAGTTCATTAATGTTCCCACCAGCTCATCTGAGTGACAGTATACCTCCAGGGCTGGCCCTGCTCCACCCCTGTGCCTGAGCACATCTCCTCTGGGCACAGCCCCTCCATTCTTACCAAGTCATTTGATGCAATGGTTGGCAGCTCATAGGTTTCTCAGGGTCAGGGAAGGAATTTAGCCAGCACTGAACACTGGTATTGATGCCCAGGGCAGCACAAAGATCTCTGCAGCATCCCGTTCATGTTAGGTTAAGGTCTGGAAAGGTGATTACACATGGTCCCCATTGTCCATGCTGTACTTTTGACTCCTGGAGTCTCTCTCTGAAGTCTTCGTTGCCCAACATAGTAGCTTGAGCTCCAGCCATCACATCTGCCCTCTGCTTGCTTCTCAGAGGCCTCCCTAATCTGAATGACCATTATTGTGTGCATGCTTTATTGATATGCACGGTGGTTTTAAACATGCCCACAAATTCTTTGACACTCATGCATAGAACGGTCGCTGTCTCCTCCCTCTGAATCTGGGCCAGTGTTTGTGACTCATTTTTAACCAGTCAAATGCAATGGAAGAGGGGCGGCATGACTCAGATCAGAAAGGTCATGCAGATTCCAGCTGGAACTCTGGGCCTGCATCCTCCTTGCTCAAGGATATAGATAATTTGAGAAGATCGGACTACAGAGGGTTCCAGAAACAGATGCCAAGTCACAAGCCCTGCTTCTGAAAGGGGAGAACAGGGAACCTGATTTGGGTGAATCTAGGCCGGGTTTGCACATGCTGAGCCACAGACTCTGGGGTTTTTCCTGGAGTCAGCTCCTCAGCAGCAGGCTGTGCTTACAGGTGGCTCCACCAGCCTCCAGCCCAGTCTCCTCTGTGGACACCAGGGCCCCACACTCCATGGCCGTGGGCTGGGGCTGAATCTGCTGGGTACAGGAGTGGGGCAATGTTCACCATCTCCTACTCTTCAGGAATAAGAGGTACACATTTGGCTAATAGACAGTTCCCTGCAGCCACCACCACTACCACCATCAACAGCAACACGGGCCTTTCCAGAGACTGAGCTTGGAGGTGGGCACTGATGAGCTGCAGAACAGAGAGTTCCTCATCTGTTTAGAAAGAGTGCTGACCCCATGCTAAGCACCAGGGTATGTACTTGACACCTATTATCCTATTTCATCCTCTCCTTGAACCTAGGAGGCAAAGACTCTTGTAATTATCCCCATTTTACAGAT
Organism: Manis pentadactyla; assembly: GCF_030020395.1. NCBI lineage: Eukaryota > Metazoa > Chordata > Mammalia > Pholidota > Manidae > Manis > Manis pentadactyla. The sequence goes on from NC_080023.1 coordinate 19,903,319, forward strand.
GAGGAAACTAAGGCCAGAAAGCCAAAGCTCCTTATCCTGATTTGGTGTCCACAGAACCAACATACAGCCTCTGTTCCTGTAGTTTAGGCCTTTCTTATCACAGCAAAGATTATTTTTTAAAAGCTTACCTCTGGTTAAAGGAAAAAAATGTTTATTCCTGTCCTGTCCTGCAGGATTTCCCTTCAACACACAATTTTTCATCAGTGTGGGAAAGGCCGAGGTTGTTTTAAAGAAACCAGAATCCCCTATCAGTAAACTTTGGGAGGACAAACAATTCCCCAGAACCTGGCATCATGGAATCATGATGCCTCCCATCTGCTGAGGGTGACTATAACAAATATGCTACACACTTTACAATCGGCGTCTCATCCTCCAGTCCCTGAAGGTAGAAGTCATTACTTTTCCCGTCTTGTAGTTGAGGACACTGATGCTTAAACTGCTCCGAATAACATACTTAATAAATGGGCAGAATCAGCTTTAAAGGAGGGTTGGCACACCATGGCCCATGAGCAAAATCCAATCCGCCTCTTCTTTTTGTATTGGTCCATGAGCTAAGAATAGTTTTTACACTTTTAAATGACTGGGGGGAAAAAAAATCAAAAGAATATGAATATTTCACAACTCATGAAAATTATGTGAAATTCAAATTTCAGTGTCCATAAATAAAGTGTTATTGGAACACAGCCGTGCCTATTCACTTACATACTGTCTGTGGCTGCTTTCAAGTAGTTGCAATAGAGGCCGTGTGGCCTGCAAAGCCTGAAATATTTACTACCTGGTCTTTCATAGGAAAAATTTGCCTGTCCAAGTTCCAAAGCAAAGGATCCTAACCCCTGGTCCAGAGTTTCCAAAAAATCTCAAGACGGGCTTAGAGCCTTGAGCGTCACGGTTTGTGGACCCTACCCCAGGGAGTGAGGCCAGACAAGTCATTTAAGTCAGCAAACTTCTCTGGGGCTTACCTGCTGGATAAGGATCATCATCATGCCCTGTTTGGCTCCAGACTGTCAGAAAATGAAAGCAAGACAATGTATGAGAAAGCACTTTGTGATCCGGAAAACTCTCTATAGAAAGGGGAAGGGTTACTGCATGATTCGATTCAGAGAAACGAGGCTGGGATGAGGGAACTAACCCCTTTGTGCGGAGCGGGCATTCTGCCTTGCTTTTGCATGATTCACTACTAAAACAGACCCAACCTGCTAGAAATGATCTTTGTCTTACCACTAGTGCCTTTCCCATGCCCCTCGTTCATGTAGCAGTCTCTTGGGCCCTGCAGAGTGGAATCATGCCTTAAGCATTCGTATTTGGGGCTGATACCTCTGCTCATGAGAAATGGTTTGCAGGGCCTTCCCAGGTTTGGGCCCCTTCACAAGGAATGGGCTTCCTCCTCCTGGAGCATTTGAAGGTGCTAGGAAGACTTTCCTGTCCTCAAATACGCCTTTCTTTCTGCTCACTGATTTGCAGAATTTCACAGAGATTCATTTCTATCTTTATTCCAAACTTGTTAAAAGAAATATTTCTGGAATAGACTAACTTTAAACTCTATTGGCTATTTCTGTAGCATGAACAAGTTAGTTGATCATTTGTGCAATGATATTTACTAAGGTCCTCCAATATGCTTAGGAAAAGTTGGAAAGTATAGTAAGTAGATCCATGACCCCCAGAAAGGAAGCAATACTGGGCAGACAGGGGAAGTCAGACTGGAGCCGTCTCCACTACACTGAATCAACCCCATTTTTCAAGGTGTTTAAGAAAGTGAAAGGTGGAGAGGAAGATGCAGCAGAAGTTCCTGGAAGCATACTTAGGCTTGGAATAGTTTTGTACCAGAAAATGACATGGGTATGAGGCACATCTTGAGCGCGGGGGGCTATTTATTTGGAGCTGTCACCTGGTAACTCTGGGGTGGGTCCACACTGCAGTGAGCCCCCTCTCACTTACCAGCAAGCAACCTGCTGTCTTAGCTCTCAAATCAAAAGCCAGTCCGGAACCCGACAGCTGCCCTGCTCTCCTGTGCCACACCCCCATCTCCCCGCGCCCACCGAGGCCCCCTGCTGGCACTGTGGATGCCTGACACTCAGTGCATCTTTTCACAAGGAGAGACAAACAAAAGGGAGAGACAAACAAAACCGTGCAGAATTGGATGTTTATTTCCACCATCTGCGTGGCAATACAAGTTCAAGTTAATATGGCATCCACTCCCCATCAGTATTAGGAAACCATTAAACAGCCACAGCCATTTACTGATTATAAACACACACTAAAAAATAGGCGGCAAGTGGCATGAGGCCCCCCACACCTGCTGCCTTTGTGTGCATCAGTCAATTTCATGCCTAGGAAGCGCCGGGCTCCGTGGGGATGGCTATATAAGCACTTTAGTTGGCTGCAGGTTTTTCTTCTTTTCTGTTTTCCGGGGAACAGCATAAATCAGGTTGGCCCCAAAATATACTTCTTACGAATAGATGGGAATAAAGTAAACCGACAATCATAAATGCAAACCAGAAATCCTGAATTTCCTAAAGTTAAAAGGTCCATTTGCTTATAATTAGTAGATGAAAACTAAAGTGTTTTTACTGGCCTTTATGAAAAGTTAGCAAGAATTGTTGTGTAAAAGGCTCTTATCCCCCAGCCTACCCAGTTCCATCCAGGGAGGTTTGAGTCACCAGGCAATGGAAGATTGGACAAAACTGCACATGGTGAAGGCAGACATGGGAAATCGAAAGAACAAAGAGAAATTGGTGCATTTTACAGGGAAATGAAAGTTCACTGAAAAGGTATGGAAATGTTTTCTGGATCAACTTTGTATGAGGTTGCACCTCCTTTACCTGCTCCTGCCCTGTCATGGGCCCATTGGTGGCCCTGGCCTCTGAAATTTGCCTCAGTTCTGACCTTAAATGGCTGTGTGACTTTGGGTAGTCACTCTCAGAGCCTGTTTTCTTACTGGGGATGGCTTAAACGGGAAAGCATCTTTAGATCAGTGTCTTCCTAGGGCCCTTCAGATCTCACAGTTCTGGGTTCACTTCTCCAAGGATAGGTTTTTTGTTTTGTTCTGGTGTTTTTCTGACAGCTTTCTGCTTTCTGCCTTTATGGTGTTAAGGCCTCATTTATTATTACCTATGACCAAATTCTTTGGAGGGGGTACGGAATGACACTCTCAGCTTCTCATCTGGTCAAACTCTCCAAGTACTTCCTAAAAGTTCCTTTGTCTCTGTACTGTGATCCAAGGGACTCGTGAGGCCAGCTCTTCCCACCGGAGCATCACACTCGGCAACTTCAGTCTACCCCAGCAGTGCCTGGCTGCCTCCCTTGCCCTCGGAAAGCTGGTTTTAAGATGGCGCTCTACCTTCCACCACTCATTAAGCCTGGCTGGCTGGGACCCAACAAAGTGGCTCAATTAGCCTTCAGTACATTTATTTAGAATGAGTTCCTTCTATATAGCTAGAACAATTTCCCCCACTGCTTTACAGGCCTGTTCTAATTTGGGGTTCTAATTCACAGCCATCTGTTAAGGAAGTTGGCATTGAAATAGGATTATTACACATGAGAACGGACTGAAGTTCATTTCTTATGGACTTGGAACCAGTGAAACTTCAAACAGGTCATATCGTTGATTTCTCCAGCTTCCTTAAAGATCTTAAGGAGCCTGTGTGGAGTACAAACATCCTCCATAAATATGGTATTACTAATCCATGAGAAAATGGTTAGAAAAACACAGTCTCAAGTATTGTGAATCTCCTCTCTCCGCACTTGTTTAATTTTCACTAGTTCCTCATACTGTTTTTCACCTCTTCTCCCTTTTCCACTTAAAATCCACCCTGAGGGGACCTTACTTGGATCCTGACTCAAACAGAAAAAGACAGGTAATTAGAGAGATGAACACTGAAGCATTTTTGATGGTATCAGGATATTTCTGTTAATTTTTTTTAGGCATGAGAATGGTATAATCACTTTTAAAAAAAATGAGTCCTTTACTTTGGAGATACATATGAAATCTGAGCTACATCTTTAAACAGTCCCTGAGATTTGCTTTTAAATAATAGGGTAATGTAGGTGAAACAAAATTGGACTCGAGTTGATAAAAGCTGCATGTTCAGTGATGGATACCAGGCCTCATTACATGGTTCTACCTTTGTGTGTATTTCAAATTTTCTGAAATAAAAAGGTTGATCTTTCTTTTTATTTTTGAGACCAACTCTTAGGGAAACACCTAATAAACTAATTAAAACTAAGATGTTGCTAACTGACAAAGATAAATCAGTTACCTATTTCCTGATTCATCTGCATTTTAAAAGGAGAAAAGACTTAAGACAAAGCAATGAATCCAACAGTGGCACTTTAACGAGAACCCCAAGTGATTCCTATGAGAGTAAAGTCGAGGCTCCACTCTCAATTTTAAAACAAGTTTGGGACAATATAAAGTGGGGGAGCTAACTACAGTATTAAGAAGGATAGTCCAGGTAGACCTCACTGGAACGGGAAACTGATTATAAACCTGAAGGACGGGAGATGGGAAAAAGATGGCGGTGTAAGAAGTGAGGAAGAAATCTCCTCCCAAAACCACATATAACATGAAAATATAGCAAATACAACTAATCCTGAAAAGCAACTTGAAGACTGCAGAACAGACTGCATATATCTAGGGAAAAGAGAAAACCTCACATTAAAGGGAAAAGTAGCAAAGCTGTGATCCAGCAGGACCAAAGACCTCCCCCAGCCCCGGCTCACAAGTGGGAGAAAGAGAAAGGGAGCAGGGAGGGAGCAGAAGCCAAGGACTACTAAGCACCCAGCCTTGGAGATCTTCTCCAAGAGCACGAAACCACATTACACAGTGCTCTGGAGATTAGTGGGGTTGGAAAGCAAAGAGAGGCAGAATACTTGGAGAGACTGAGATTCCAGCCACTGTGGAGACCAGGTACCCACAAACTGGTCGCCCTTGGACAAAGGAATGGTAGGCAGTTTGAAAGACTTCCAAACGGTGAGAGGGGCACTAAAGGGGCAGAGATTATACAGAGCTTGCTGCTGAGGAGAAAGGACAGGTGGAAAAAACTGTCCTGCCACAGTCAGCCCAGCAGGTTTGGAACTTTCAGGAGCTTCAGACACTCCATCGTCTGGCTGGCAGGGGTCCTCACATCTGCTGTCCCCACCATTGCACCAGGCCAACCAGAATGTAGCCCTGAAAATGATAGCTACAGTGATGTAATGCAGAGTCTCCTCCCTGTGTGCTTGGCCCACTGGACCTGGCAGTGGAGGCAGGCACTGCAGCCAGGAAGCAGGAAAGAGCTCTTTCCTTCAAGCAGGAACTGGTGCCAGGCAACTGCGAGCCCTGTCACTGCTCCATGTGCTGGGCAGCTCCAGAGAGCAGAGTGTCTGGACACTAGAGGCTGGCACTTACACAAAGTTATTATTCCATAGGAATCATTAGAAATATGAAAGAGCAAAAAAATTTTGTACAAGCAAGAATACAACAGACACCAGAAAGAGGGCTATGTGAAACTGAAACCACCCATCTTCCTGGTAAAGATTTCAAAATAAAAATCATAAACACTCTCACAGAGCTACAGAAAAATATTCAACATCTCAGGGAGAACTTCAAGAAAGATAGAAACTTTGAAAAATACAGTAACTGAAATGAAACATACAATGGAGGGATTTAAAAGCAGATTAGATGAGGTAGAGAAGATGGTAAATGAAATAGAAAGTAGAGAACAGGAAAAGCTGAGGCAAAGAGATAAAAAAGGATCTCTAGGAATGAGAGAATAATAAGAGAACTGCGTGACCAATTCAAACAGAAGAATATTCTCATGACAGGGACACCAGAAGAAGAGAGAAAAAAGGGATAGAAAGTGTTTTTGAGGAAATAATTGCTGAAAACTTCCCCAATCTGGGGAATGGAATAGTCTCTCAGGTCATGAAGTTCAGAGCTCTCCTAACACAAGGGACCTGAGGAAGACAAAACCAAGACATATAATAGTCAAAATGGCAAAGATCAAGGACAAGGACAGAGTATTAAAAGCAGCCAGAGAGAGAAAACAGATCACGTATAAAGGAAAGCCCATTAGGCTATCATCAGACTTCTCAGTAGAAACCTTACAGGCCAGAAGGGAGTGCTATGATATATTTAATACAATGAAACAGAAGGGCCTCCAGCCAAGAATACTGTACCTGGCAAGATTATCATTGACATTTGAAGCAGGGATTAAACAATTTCCAGATAAGCAAAAAGTTGAGGGAATTTACCCCCCCAAAACCATCCCTACAGTGTGTTTTAAAGGGACTGCTATAGATGGAAGTGCTCCTAAGACTAAATAGCTGTCATCAGAGAAAATAAAACCACAGTAAAGGAAGTAAACCAATTAATTACTAAGCAAATGCAAAATTAAATCAACTAGGCACAAGTCAGGCAAGGGATACACAAAGAATACAGAATATGACACTTAATTATAAAGAGTGGAGAAGGAAGAAAAAGAAGTGAGAAAAAAAGGAACCTTTAGATTGTGTTTGAAATAGCATAATAAGAGAGTTAAGTTAGATTGTTAGATAGTAAAGAAGCTGCCCTTGAACCTTTGGTAACCACGAGTCTAAAGCCTACAATGCCAGTAAGTACATATCTATCAAGAATCACCCTAAATGTAAATGGACTGAATGCACCAATCAAAAGACACAGAGTTACAGAATGGATAAAGAATGGATAAAAAAACAAGAACCATCTATGCTTACAAGAGACTCACTTCAAACCCAAAAACATACACAGACTAAAAATGAATGGATGGAAAAAGATATTTAATACACATAATAAGGAGAAAAAAGCAGGAGCAGCAGTAATTACATTAAAAAAAATAGATTTCAAAACAAAGAAAGTAGCAAGAGACAAAGAAGAACATTACATAATGATAAAGGGATCAGTCCAAAAAGGGGATATAACCATTATAAATATCTATGTATCCAATACAGGAACACCTAAATATGTGAGACAAACACTAACAGAATTAAAGGGGGAAATGGAATGCAATGCATTCATTTTTGGAGACTCCAATACACCACTCACTTCAAAAGATCAACCAGACAGAAAATAAGTAAGGAGACAGATAAACATTCTTCTCAAGTGTACATGGAATGTTTTCCAGAATAGATCACATACTACGCCACAAAAAGAGCCTTAGTAAATTCAAAAATATTGAAATTGTGCCAACAGCTTCTGAGACCACAAATGTAAGAAACTAGAAATAAATTATGCAAAGAAAACATAAAGCCCACAAACACATGGAGGCTTAACAATGTGCTCCTAAATAATCAGTGGATCAATGACCAAATAAAAACAGAAATCAAAGCCAAAGCAATCCTGAGAAGGAAAAATAAAGTAGGGGGGATCTTGCTTCCCAACTTCAAGCTCTACTACAAAGTCACAGTAATCAAGACAAGTTGGTACTGGCACAAGAACAGAGCCACAGACCACTGGAACAGAATAGAGACTCCAGACATTAACCCAAAGATATATGGTCAATTAATATACCATACACAATATGATAATATACCATATACAGTATAACAAAAAAATATATACAATAATGATAAAGGAGCCATGGACATACAATGGGGAAATGACAGCCTCTTCAACAGCTGGTGTTGGCAAAACTGGACAGCTACATGTAAGAGAATGAAACTGTATCACTGTCAAACCCCATACACAAAAGCAAACTCAAAATGGATCAAAGACCTGAATGTAAGTCATGAAACCATTAAACTCTTAGAAAAGAACATAGGTAAAAATCTCTTGGACATAAACATGAGTGACTTCTTCATAAACATATCTCCCTGGGCAAGGGAAACAAATAAAATGAACAAGTGGGACTATATCAAGCTGAAAAGCTTCTGTACAGCAAAGGACACCATCGACAGAACAAAAAGGCATCCAAACAGTATGGGAGAATATATTCATAAATGACACATCCGATAAAGGGTTGATGTCCAAATATATAAAGACCTCATGTACCTCAACAAACAAAAAGCAAATAATCCAATTAAAAAATGGGTAGAGGAGCTGAACTGACAGTTCTCCAAAGAAGAAATTAAGATGGCCAACAGACATATGAAAAGATGCTCCACATCGCTAGTTATCAGAGAAATGCAAATTAAAACCACAATGAGATATCACCTCACACCAGTAAGGATTGCCACCATCCAAAAGACAAACAACAACAAATGATGGCGAGTTTGTGGAGAAAGGGGAACCCTCCTACACTTCTGGTGGAAATGTAAATTAGTTCAACCATTGTGGAAAGCAGTATGGAGGTTCCTCAAAAAACTCAAAATACAAATACCATTTGACCAAGGAATTCCACTTCTAGCAATTTACCCTAAGAATGCAGCAGCCCAGTTTGAAAAAGACAGATGCACCCCTATGTTTATTGCAGCACTATTTACAATAGCCAAGATATGGAAGCAACCTAAGTGTCCATCAGTAGATGAATGGATAAAGAAGAGGTGGTACATATACACAATGGAATATTATTCAGCCATAAGAAGAAAACAAATCCTACCATTTGCAACAACATGGATGGAGCTAGAGGGTATTATGCTCAGTGAAATAAGCCAGGTGGAGAAAGACAAGTACCAAATGATTTCACTCATATGTGGAGTATAAGAATGAAGAAAAAACTGAAGGAACAAAACAGCAGCAGAATCAAAGAACCCAAGAATGGACCAACAGTTACCAAAGGGAAAGGGACTGGGGACGATGGGTGGGAAGAGAGGGATAAGTGGGGGAAAGAAAGGGAGCATTATTATTAGCATGTATAATGTGGGGGGGGGCGATGGGGAGGGCTGTGCAACACAGAGAAGACAAGTAGTGATTCTACAGCATCTTACTATGCTGATGGTCAGTGACTGTAACGGGGTTTCTGTGGGGGACTTGGTGATGGCGGGAGTCTAGTAAATATAATGTTTCTCATGTAATTGTAGATTAATGATACCAAAATAAAAAATAAAATAAATAAAATAAATTTTAAAAACCAGAAATCAAGCAATATATGGAGACAAATGAAAACAACAACTCAATGCCACAAAACCTGTGGGATGTAGCAAAGGCAGTTCCAGCATGAAAGTATATTGCAATATAGGCTTACCTCAACAAAGAACAATCCAAAATGAATTAATGAAACTAGAAAAAGAAGAACAAATGAGGTGCAAAGTTAGTAGAAGGAGGGACATAATAAATATCAGAGTAGAAACAAATAAAACTAAGAAGAATAAAATAATAGAAAATATCAATGAAACCAGGAGATGATTCTTTGAGAAAATTTAAAAAAATAAAATAGATAAACCCCTAGCCAGACTTACAAAGAAAAAAAAAGAGAGTGTACACACATAAACAGAAATGAGAAAGGAAAAATCACTATGAACACCATGGAAATACAAAGAATTATTAGAGAATAGTATGAAAATTTATATGCTAACAAAGTGGATAACCTAGAAGAAATGGACAATTTTATAGAAAAATACAACCTTCCAAGACTGACCCACAAAGAAATAGAAAAATCTGAACAGCCCAATTATGAGCAATGAAATTGAACTGGTAATCAAAAAACTATCTAAGAACAAAAGGTCTGCACCAGACGGCTTCACTGCTGAATTTTATCAAACATTTAGAAAAGACCTAATACCCATCCTCCTTAAAGTTTTCCAAAAAGTAGAAGAGGAGGGAATACTTCCAAATACATTCTATGAAGCCAGCATCACTCTAATACCAAAACCAGGCAAAGACACCACAAAAAAAGAAAATTACAGACCAATATACCTGATGAACATAGATGCAAAAATCCTCAACAAAATATTAGCAAACCAAATTTAAAAATACATCAAAAAGATTATCCATCATGATAAAATATTATTCATTTCAAGGATGCAAGGATGGTACAATATTTGAAAATCCATCAACATCATACACCACATCAACAAAAAGAGGGACTAAAATCACATGATCATCTCCATAGATGCTGAAAAAGCATTTAACAAAATTCAACATCTATTCATGATAAAAACTCTCAACAAAATAGGTAGAGAGGGCAAGTACCTCAACATAATAAAGGCCATATACGACAAACACATAGTTAACATCCATAGTTAAGAGTGAAAAGCTGAAAGATTTTCCTCTAAGATAAGGAACAAGGTAAGGATGCCCATCCTCCCCACTTTTATTCAGCATAGTACTGGAGGTCCTAGCCACAGCAATCAGACAACACAAAAAAAATGAAAGGCATTTAGATTGTTAACGAAGAAGTTAAACTGTCACTGTTTGCAGAAGACATGATATTGTACATAGAAGACCCTAAAGAATCCATCCAAAAACTACTGGAACTAATAAGTGAATTTAGCAAAGTTGCAGGATCCAAAATTAATACACAGAAATCCATTGCATTCCTATATGCTAAATATGAACTAGCAGAATAGATAAATCAGGAAAACAACTCCATTTACAATTGCACCAAAAAGAATAAAATACCTACGAATAAGCCTAACCAAGAAGGTGAAAGACCTATACCCTGAAAACTACTAGACACTTATGAGAGAAATTAAAGAAGACACCAATAAATGGAAATACATCCCATGCCCATGGACAGAAAGAATTAATATTGCCAAAATGGCCATCCTGCATAAAGCAATCTACAGATTCAATGCAATCCCTATCAAAATACCAACAGCATTCTTCAATGAACTAGGACAAATAGTTCTAAAATACATATGGAACCACAAAAGGCCCTGAATAGTCAAAGCAGTCCTGAGAAGGAAGAATAAAACTTGGGGTGATTATGCCCTCCAACTTCAAGCTCTACTACAAAGCACAGTAATCAAGACAATTTGGTACTGGCACAAAACAGGCCCATAGATCAATCAAACAGAATAAAAAGCCCTGATATAAATCCACACATACATGGCCAATTAATATAGGATAAAGGAGCCATGGATATAAAATGGGGAAATGACAGCCTCTTCAACAAAAGGTATTGGCAAAACTGGACAGCTACATATAAGAGAATGAAACTGGATTACTGTTTAACTCCATACACAAAAGTAAACTCGAAATGGATCAAAGATCTGAATGTAAGTCACAAAACCATAAAACTCATAGAAGAAAACATAGACAAAAATCTCTTGAATATAAACATGAGCAACTTTTTCCTGAATGAATCTCTTCAGGCAGTGGAAACAAAAGCAAAAACAAAGAAATGGGACTACATCAAACTAAAAAAGGTTCTGTAAGCAAAGGATGCCATCAGCAGAGCAAAACGTCATCCAAGAGTATGGGAGAATATATTCATCAGTGATTTATCCAATAAGGGGTTAACATCCAAATTATATAAAGAGCTCACATACCTCAACACCCAAAAAACAAATAATCCGAGTAAAAAATGGTTGGAGGATCTGAACAGACACTTCTCCAAAGAAGAAATTTAGATGGCCAACAGGCTCATGAAGAGATCCTCCATATCACTAATTATCAGGGAAATGCAAATTAAAACCACAATGAGATACCATCTCACCCCAGTTAAGATGGCCAACATTCAAAAGAAAGAAACAACAAATGCTGGGGAGGATGCAGAGAAAGTGGAACCCTCCTACACTGCTGGTGGGAATGTAAATTATTTCAACCATTGTGGAAAGCAATATGGAGGTTCCTCAAAAAACTAAAAATAGAAATACCATTTGACCCAGGAATTCCACTCCTAGGAATTTACCCAAAGAAAACAAGATCCCAGATTCAAAAAGATGTTGGCAGCTGCACCCAGAGGGTGGCGCTCAACGTGGGGCAACTTGAAAGTCCCATACTTCCCAGTTGCAAAATACCCTACATCACAAAACCACATGCTAATCACTCCTTAGCATAAGAACCAATCAGATCTACTAAAAATTGCCATGCTAATGAAGCACGTATAGCAGCACCAATCAGCACAGAGCATGAGAGCTATATAAGCTGGCCCCTTCGTTTAGTCTGGGTCCTGCCCGACACATTTGTTTCACAAAGAGCTGAAGATTAAAGCTTTCTGCAGAAGAATCCTGCTGTTGTTGCGTGCTGTTCTTGCCGGCAAGGACGGGGCACGCGACAAGTGGTGCCGAAACCCGGGAACCAGAACATCACCGGCACAGGGAGGACCCTTCAGACATCTGGAGAGGATTCAGAACTGCAGGACAGAAGAAAGCCCGGAGAGGTAAGTTCCGAGAGACGCGCTTTTAAGGGTGGTGGCTGATGGTTCTCTGTAAATAAAGAGGCACCATGGGAAACGCACCATCATTAGTCTCAGCATTACAGGCAGTTCTCAAAGAGCGAAATTTGAAGGTCTCCGCCAAAGTTTTAGGATCATTTGTAAAAGAAGTAGACCGTGTTGCCCCCTGGTTTATCTGTTCAGGGTCCCTCTCCATCCCGAGTTGGGACAAGTTAGGGAAAGATCTTGATAGAGAAGAAGAAGAGGGACACTTGAGAGGAGGCACTAGACCACTATGGAAACTGATTAGAGCTTGCCTACAAGATGAAAAATGTGAAAAGGTGATAAAGGCAGGACAGAGAGCTTTGACAGAGATCCAAGAAAGCATGTCAGAAATGGAACGGGAGACAGAGCTAGCTCGCGGCCGAAAAAGGGCCGCTAGAACGAAAGTTAAAAAGCCCCAGAGTGAGGGAGAGAGCCCGTCCAGGGCAAAAGCGAAAGAGCCCCGAGAAGCAGGTGACGACCGCCTTGGAGAAAATAGCAAATACCCCTGGAAAGAGTTGAGGGAACTCCAACTTTCCAATAGGGAATCAGAAGATGAACTAATGTCCTCGGAAGAGGAGGAGGAGACTAGAACCGCGAAGTGCGGAAGTAAGGGAACCAGCAAGGCTGAAAAGCGGGCCAAAGAGAGAATGAAAGCAGGGTGCTCTCCGTCGCCCACTGCTCCGCCACCTTATGTGAGCGGTACACATACTTTCTGTCACCCAGATACCATACAAGCAATTAAGCAAATGTTCCCTGTGATTGAGGACAACGGGGTACGCTCCCACCAGCCCCTGAGCCATAAACAAGTTAAAGATTTAGCAGAATCCGTTCGGGCTTACGGAGTCAGTGCTAACTACACCTTAGCACAGATTGAAAGGTTGACAGAGACAGCTATGACACCTACAGATTGGCAGTATGTGACTAAAGCATGCCTTACTAGCATGGGACAATATATAGAGTGGAAAGTGTTGTGGCATGATATCAGCATGACCCAGGCACGTGCAAACGCTGCCGAAGGGCATCCCGCATGGTCGTATGATATGTTGACAGGCCAGGGACAGTGGGTGGCCAACCAGACCGCCTTCCCCGCACAGGTGTACGCACAAATAAACACGTGCGCTGCTAAGGCATGGAAAGCCCTCACTAACAAAGGGGAAGTGTCAGGCAATTTGACAAAGATTATCCAAGGGCCGAGCGAGCCATTTTCAGATTTCGTCGCTCGCATGATGGAGGCCGCGGGTAGAGTATTTGGGGACCAAGAGCAAGCTATGCCCCTGGTGGAGCAATTAGTATTCGAGCAGTGTACCAAAGAATGCAGGCAAGCGATAACACCCTGGAAACAGAAGGGGATGCATGCTTGGCTAAAAGCCTGCAGAGAAATAGGGGGACCACTCACCAATGCAGGCCTAGCCACAGCTATATTACAAAGCCACAAACAAGCCAGAATTACCAATAAAAATATTAAATGTTTTCAATGTGGGAAATTAGGACATATAAAGAGAGAATGTAGAAGCCCAACTTTAGAGCACACAACCCAAAAGACCCCTGGATTATGCCCTAAGTGCAAAAAAGGCAGACATTGGGCCAATGAATGCCGATCTGTTAAAGACATAGAAGGGAAACCCTTAGAGCTGCCAAAAAACGCCCAGAGGGGCCCCCGCCGTCAGGGCCCGCAAATATATGGGGCAACCAGCACACAAGTGTCATTCGGGAGCAACAAAGTCCCCCAAGGAGAGCCACTCCAGGTTCCGCGGGATTAGACATCCGTGCCACCACCAGAATAGTGTTAACTCCGCAGATGGGAGTTCAACCTATTCCCTCAGACTTCAAAGGCCCTTTACCACCAAACACAGTTGGATTACTCTTGGGGCGCTCTTCTGCTGCCTTAAAAGGCCTTGTAGTCCACCCCGGAGTTATTGACCAAGACTATGAGGGACAAGTGAAAATTATGTGTTCAGCCCCCAGAGGTATCTACCCCATATCCCCAGGAGACCGCATAGCCCAGCTTTTAGTGTTACCTAGTCTCCACGCCAATTACCCTTCCATCGCAGCGGAGAGATGAGGAAAGGGCTTCGGCTCCTCCAACTACAATTCCGCTTTCATAGCATTAGACTTATCAGACAGACCAAAATTGACCCTCAAAATAGAAGAAAAGAGTTTTGAAGGAATCCTAGACACTGGAGCAGATAAAAGTATTATCTCTGCAACCTGGTGGCCCTCCAAATGGCCTGTAACACAGTCCTCACACTCTTTACAAGGTTTAGGATATGAGTCTAGTCCTACCATTAGTGCCAAACCATTGAGATGGCAAGCGCCTGAAGGGCAAGAAGGTACAGTTACCCCTTATGTGCTCCCACTGCCAGTCAATTTGTGGGGAAGAGATGTTATGCAAGGCCTAGGCCTTAAACTCATTAATGAATACTCCACCCCTGCCCAAGGCATGATGATGGATATGGGATATATCCCTGGTAAAGGTCTAGGGAAACACCAACAGGGACGCACAGAGCCTATCCTTCCCAAAGTAAAAAATGACCGTCATGGCCTGGGTTTTTCCTAGGGGCCATTGAGGACGCCATGCCCATACCCTGGCTTACAGAGGAGGCCATATGGGTTCCTCAGTGGCCCCTATCCTCTGAGAAATTGGAAGCAGCTCACCACTTAGTACAAGAACAGCTCCAATTAGGACATTTAGAACCCTCTGTATCTCCATGGAATACGCCCATATTTATAATCAGAAAAAAGTCAGGATCATGGAGATTGCTTCATGATTTGAGAGCAGTAAATGCTCAAATGAGGCTGTTTGGACCTGTCCAGCGAGGACTGCCACTCCTCTCTGCTCTACCCAGAGAATGGAAAGTAATCATAATAGACATCAAAGATTGTTTTTTCTCTATACTCCTAAATACCAAAGATAGGGAAAGGTTTGCTTTTACCCTGCCAGCTATTAACCATGAACAACCCGACTCCAGATTTCAGTGGAAAGTCCTCCCTCAAGGGATGGCAAATAGCCCCACCATATGTCAACTGTATGTTCAGCAAGCGCTAGCACCAATCCGCGAGAACTACCCCAAACTAAAAATTATTCACTATATGGATGATATCCTTCTCTGCTCCCCACAATCAGCAGAGGTAGAAGAGGCCTATGTAAAGCTCACTAAATCCCTAGAAACTTGGGGACTGAATATAGCCAGTGAGAAAGTCCAAAAGTCTAGTATTAGCAAATTCCTAGGAACCACTATTTCCACAGATGTTATTTACCCCCAAAAGCTTGAGATAAGACATGATCAGCTGCGAACCTTGAATGATTTCCAAAGACTCCTAGGAGACATTAATTGGTTGCGGCCATTTTTAAAGATACCTACCACTGACTTGAAACCACTGTTTAAAATCCTAGAGGGGGACTCACAACTAACATCTCCGCGCTCTCTTACGCCTGAGGCAGTACAAACTATCCACAAAGTAGAGCAAGCCCTTATGACAGCACAATTGAATAGGATACAATTAAATGAACCTTTTGAGTTATGCATCCTTCCTACTCCGGGACTGCCAACTGCTGTCCTGTGGCAACAAGGCCCATTGATCTGGGTCCACCCCCAAGCCTCTCAAGTTAGAACTATAGAATATTACCCAGCTGCCATAGCCAATCTCGCTCTGAGGGGAGTAAAAAACTCATTAACACATTTTGGGAAAGCTCCAGCAACAATCATAACCCCTTACAATATGGAGCAGATACAAACATTATGCGCTATGAATGATGATTGGGCCATACTTGCTTATAGCTTCTCAGGAACCTTTGATAACCATTTCCCAAAACATCCCCTCCTCAATTTTGCCAAAACTCATCCCCTAGTGTTCCCTCGGATCACTAGCCAAACCCCGTTGCCACATGGAGAAACAGTCTACACAGATGGATCCAAGACAGGTACAGGTGCCTATGTCCATAATGGCGAAGTTGTGACAAAAAACTATACACCCAATACTCCACAGATAGTAGAATGCCATATAGTTTTGGAAGTACTACAAACCTTTCATGGACCTTTAAATATTGTGTCAGACTCTAGTTATGTTGTTAATGCAGTTAATTCCCTAGAAGTAGCTGGACTGATCAAAGCATCAAGTTCGGTAGCTACCCTGTTCAAACAAATACAATCACAATTACTCCTTAGACGCTCTCCTTTATATATGACCCACATTAGAGCACATTCAGGCCTTCCCCGGCCTATGACCCAAGGCAACCACTTAGCAGACCTTGCAACTAGAAGTATAGCTTTCCCTCTGCTAGACCCTGTCGCCACAGCTTCAAAATTCCACTCACAATTTCATGTCACTGCTGAAACACTGCGCAAGCGGTTTAGCATAACCAGAGCCGAAGCTAGGAACATTGTTCTTAGCTACCAACACTGCTGCAGTTTTCTTCCCACACCTCATGTTGGGATCAATCCTAGAGGTATTAAGCCTTTACAGGTTTGGCAAATGGATGTAACACATATTTCTTCCTTTGGGAAGCTGAAATATGTACATGTATCTGTGGATACTTGTTCGGGAGTCATCTTTGCCTCCCCATTGTCTGGAGAGAAAGTTTCCCATGTCATTCACCGCTGTCTTGAGGCTTGGAGCGCATGGGGGTTACCCCAAATTCTCAAAACAGACAATGGTCCAGCCTATACTTCTGCCAAATTTGCTCAATTTTGTCATCACATGGGAATTAAACATGTCACTGGTCTTCCTTACAACCCACAGGGTCAAGGGATTGTGGAGCGTGCGAACCGCACTCTCAAATCCTATCTAATTAAACAAAAAGGGGGAATTGAGGACATACCCCCCACACCCAAAACAGCTATAGCCCTAGCACTCTTCACTCTCAATTTTTTGAACCTGGATGCTCAAGGCCATACAGCGGCGGACCGCCATAATCAGTGGCCAAAAGACCCACAGGAACTAGTGAAATGGAAGGATGTATTATCTAACCAATGGAAAGGCCCGGATCCAATTATAATAAGATCCAGGGGAGCTGTATGTGTTTTCCCCCAGGGTGAAGAAAACCCCTTCTGGATCCCGGAACGCCTGACCAGGAAAGCCCTGAACAAAGGAGATGGCGTCTCTGTGCCTGTGGATCCTGCTCTTGTCAATGGGAATCCTGACTCAGGGAGTACTGAGATGGGGAATATTGTCAGTCTTCCCTAAGCCCATGCCTGTTCGCTATAATGCAGCAGTTTTTCCACGCTTTTTTACTACTAACTCTAGCATGAACCTGCCTTACTTACCATTAGATTCTCTAGCAGCTTCTTTAGGAGAAAAACGAACCTTTGAAACCGATGGATCTTTGTGCTTCACCACTCGTAACCACTCAAATTGCCTGTCCCTTAAACAGCATATGTACGGGTGGTTTAGCCGTGATAGAAAATCTGGTGAATTTAGTCAGTCCTTTCGTGAGAATAAGACCTACACTTATGCAGCAGTAAGCCAAATGGTCCTTTGGATCAATGGTACATTTGTGAAACCTCCTATTAAGCAGATTAATTATAGCAACATATTGTTCCCTTACCGTCCCCGTCAACCCAAATATGCTCCCCATTGTATTGGAGATTATGAGGGAGAGCAATGGCCCTGGACTGATTGCCAGTCACATGCAACGACCTGGGCAGATGAGGGACACAAATTTTCCTTGTCCCCAGATATGGAGGAAATTTCCGGCAGTGTTTATAGAAGGGTGGCAGAAGGAGGGGAGTTCCAACAAGATGTAGGCAGGAACCCCTTCCATAAATGGCTGCTGTGTGGAGTTAATGGTTCGTGTTCAGACCTTTCTCCCTTTATTGTCCTACAAGGGGGAGGGATTGGGATGTCTAATAGTTCCTGTACCTATGAATCTACAAGCCCAACCTTAGATGGCAAAACTGTATACCAGGTGAATAAGACTACTTATAATATTTCATGTCAAAGAGTTGCACCAGCCCCTGGCCAATATCCACCTACTCCAGTATGCGTGTATCCCCCATTTCTATTTATCTTATCCAATAACAGTTTTGACTCTTGCTCCAATGACACCTGTTTCTTGTCTCAGTGTTGGAATATAACTGTCCATTCCAATGCTTTAGTGGCCCGCATTCCTCGCTGGGTCCCTGTCCCAGTGGATTCACCTGATTCCATGACCTTGTTTCGTGAGAAACGTGACTTTGGTGTCACTGCCGCCATAGTGGCTTTAATATCTCTGGCTGCAGTGGCTGCCACTGCAGCTGCCATAGCCTTGGACACCTCTGTTAAAGCGGCTGCAGAATTGAATAATCTTGCGGATTCAGTAGCCACTGCTCTAGACCGCCAATCCTCACTTGATGGAAAGATGAAAGGAGGAATAATGGTCCTCAATCAGCGAGTAGATCTAGTGGAAGAGCAACTAGATGTGCTCTGGCAGTTAGCCCAATTGGGATGTGAGCGAAAATTTCGCGCTCTCTGCATTACTAGCATACAATATGAAAACTTTACGCGAGCAGCTAATCTGTCACGAAGCCTGTCCCAGTATCTTTCAGGAAACTGGTCCCAAGACTTTGATGGAGCATTGGAAGAGCTACGGCGAGAAATAACCCACATCAACTCCACCTGGCTAGATATCTCCGTAGCAGAAGGACTCTCTTCCTGGTTCCACAGAGCTCTCTCCCACGTTAAAGAGTGGGCGGGCATGGCTGGGATGAGTGTATTCATGCTTGGAGGTCTCATGCTCCTACTCTGGTTGTTATGCAGGCTCCGTGCCCGACATAGGCAAGATAAAGTAATCCTTGCTCAAGCCTTAATGGCGGTAGATATTGGCGCCTCTCCCCAAGTATGGCTCAACATGCTCAATAAAGAAGCTCAGCTTTAGCTTGAGGTAGCCCTTGCACCCTGAGCCCTTGTGGCATTGCACCAGGCCCGGGTACCTTATCGCTTCCCTGCAGCTTTCCCTAAGAAACTCGCGGTGCAAGAGGGTCAAAGAAAAGGTCCAAGACCCTTTGTACCAGGCGGTCCCAACGTCTGCTAGAGGATGCAAGGCAAAGCACTGCAAGAGGTTTTGGACCCCTCTGAGAGACACGCCTGACTGCATAGGGGTAGATGCCCAGAGACCCCTCTCCAAAAAGGGGGCATCAAGAAATGTTTGCTGGAGGTCAGGCCTCTATCTCCGCCTCAGCTGACAAGTTCCGTCCTGAGTTTCTATTAAACAAAAAAGGGGGAGATGTTGGCAGCCAAACCCAGAGGGTGGCGCTCAACGTGGGGCAACTTGAAAGTCCCATACTTCCCAGTTGCAAAATACCCTACATCACAAAACCACATGCTAATCACTCCTTAGCATAAGAACCAATCAGATCTACTAAAAATTGCCATGCTAATGAAGCACGTATAGCAGCACCAATCAGCACAGAGCATGAGAGCTATATAAGCTGGCCCCTTCGTTTAGTCTGGGTCCTGCCCGACACATTTGTTTCACAAACTGCTGAAGATTAAAGCTTTCTGCAGAAGAATCCTGCTGTTGTTGCGTGCTGTTCTTGCCGGCGAGGACGGGGCGCGCGACAAAAAGACATATGCACCGTTATGTTTATTGCAGCACTATTTACAATAGCCAAGATATGGAAGCAACCTAAGTGTCCATCAGTAGATGAATGGATAAAGAAGAGGTGGTACATATACACAATGGAATATTATTCAGCCATAAGAAGAAAACAAATCCTACCATTTGCAACAACATGGATGGAACTAGAGGGTATTATGCTCAGTGAAATGAGCCAGGCAAAGAAAGATAAGTACCAAATGATTTCCCTCATTTGTGGAGTATAACAATGAAGCAAAACTGAAGCAACAAAACAGCAGCAGACTCACAGACTCCAAGAAGAGACTAGCGGTTACCAAAGGAAAGGGGTTCAGGAGGGAGGGTCGGGAGGAAGGAAGAAGGGGATTAAGGGGCATTATAATTAGCACACATAATATAGATAGGCCATAGTGAAGGCAATATAGCATAGAGAAGACAAGTAATGACTCTTTAGCATCTTACTACACTGATGTACAGCAACTGCAATGGGGGGGACTTGATAATATGGGTGAATGTGGAAACTACAATGTTGCTCATGTGAAAACCTTCATAAGATTATGTATCAATGATATCTTAATTTTAAAAAAAAAGAAAAAAGACCTGAACGAAGTAGGGGAGCTAGCGAAGTGTCTAGACTGAGATGTTCCAAGGCAGAGGGAATGGCTGGGACCAAGGCTCTAAGGTAGGGTGCCTGCAATGTTTGAGGAACAGAAGATGGCCAGTATGGCTGGAGCGGCAGGAGCGAGGGTGAAAAGTAGGAAGAGAAGAGTCAGAAAGATAAAGGGGTTGGGGTAGGATGGCCAGGTGCTGTAGGGTCCTCGGGTACCAGCCAGGACTTTGCTTCTACTTAGCAACATGTAGGGCCACCAAGAGAGTTTGAGCAGTGTGAGAGGATACAACTTAAAAGGATCCCCCTGGCTGTTGTATTGAGAACAGACTGTAAGGGGCATGGGTGAAAGGTAGGGAGACAATTTTTTTTTCCCCCGTAGGAGAGGGTGATGGAGTGCTGTAATAATCTGGGCAAGAAACATTGATAGTTCAGACCTGGTTGGTAGCAGAGGAGGAGGTAGAAGTCATCTTGACTCTGGATAAGTTTTTAAGGCAAATCCAACACCATTTCTTGATGGAATAAACACAGGGTCTGAGAAAGAGAGCAGCAGAGGATAACTCCAAGCAGAAGATTTGGCCTAAGCAATTCAAAGAACAAAAGCATAGAACAGGTTTTTTTTTGGAAGATCAAGGAATCACCTTTGGCATGTAGAGACTATTAGACATCTAAGAGATGATCAGGCAATTTCATAGGAGTGTGCAGTTCAGCAAAGAGGTCTGCCAAAGATACAAATTTGGAAGCCATGATCAGTCACTCCACTATAAATCATCAAAGAATAGGGCTAAATATATTGAACTGCTATGCTTGTATGTCTGCTGACTATACCAAAAACTTCAGTCAGATAAATACAATTGATGTTGAAGTCATGTAACATAAACTTTTTGTGTATATCTCTCTTGGGATGTGATCTGACATTTCAGGTGCCTAAAATAGTTAATGCATTTTAAATTTGATTCTTTTAAAAAAAAATTCTCAAATGTAAAAGCAAAACAAACTCATAGAGATCAAAAGAGAAACACTCTGAAAATGTAAAAAAAAAAGATGGGTCATCTAAAACCAACTATATACTTTTTAATTTCCACTAGAGAATGGACAAAATTCATTGATAATTCCCTCTCAAAAAGATTTCTACTAAATAAACTAGACAGTGGTATATTTTAATTTAAATCTAGTATAAATTGGCTTTATGCAGAGCATCAAAGCAGTTCTTAACAGTAAGTGCTGTTTCAGGCACTGAGTTAGTAATGTCCGACATACTATCATTTCATTTAATCCTCAATCCGATAAGGTCGTACCCATTTCACATATGATAGAACTGAGATTCGGAGAGGTTAAATCTGTGTGCTCACATGGTTAATAAGTACCAGTGCAGAAATATAACTCCAAATCAAATGAGAACTACCTGCAAAATTCAAATAGCACAATTTAGAAATGAAATCTGCTGAAGGATGTGATAGTATTTTACTTTCAACTAAAAGTGTTTTAGAAAAGATAAAATATTTCTGAGCATCCAACTTCCTATAGTCAATAGATCCTTTGCAAAATGGTTGCTGGTATGTCTTCTCCTTTCTTTCTTTAAAATTCTCTTTTTTAATTATCTAGCTCTCCACCCCCTCAATACTCATTATAAGTATGGCTTTTCTTACTGATTGATGTTGATACTGATGACTGAATAAAAAAAAAAATCAAGTAATTTTGTGTCACCTGTATTTCAGATTTATCTGTAGCAATGATTAGGTAAAATAAAATAATGCACTGTCAATGATTAAAAGTTAATTTCATGTAATAAATTACATAATTCAATTTTATTTTTAAACAGACTACACCAAAAATATTTTTGGAAACATCCTTTTCTTCTGGTAAATCATATAGGTTGGCAGGCTGATTATCAGCTTCAATTCTAATAGCTAAACTCCCCACACGTATACAGTTAAATATAGCCTTTCTTCACATTTCTCTAAAAGTTCAACCTGATACCACTTGATAAAAACAAAACAGTATAAACATTTCCAGATTTTCCCCAGGCCTTAGACTGAATTGTAGAATATTCAGTGGGAAATTATAAAGATCTGAACCCATTAGCCTTAAACTGATATGTTAACTATGTACATAGTATAATTGCTAAAAGGACCGTGAAAATTAAAAGGCACAAAAAGATGCAGACGGTAAGTTTCAGACCTGTATATTAAGAGTGGCCATAAGGGACACATAATCAACATAATGTGACAGACAAGGAAACACCTGTTTACAAGAACTTTTTTACTGTTAACAGCATATTCATTTGTTCCTATCAAATTATTCAGAGGGTATCAAACCTCTGTGTTTGCAACCTGGATTATATTTTAGTTTCAAAATAAGGTTGGCTTCATGAATGCAAAACAAAACAAAACCATTTAAGGGCTTGGCAGAAATCAGTACATCTTAGAAAGCAGCAAAAGAAAACCCAACTTTTTTTTTTAAGAGTTTCTGCCCTGAGAGTTTTTTTTAATTTTTTATCATTAATCTACAATTACATGAAGAACATTATGAAGAAAACTCAACTTCTATATGCACCAAATGTGTGTTCAAAAACATTTCTCATGAGTGCATTATAGATGAGACTCATTAGAGTACATTGTTGCTCATTGTTAGCTATTTTCCTCTATGAAAGAACACAAGAATTTAACTCCCATGATGAGCTAGTAAGACATTAAAGTAACATTGCAGGTAGAAAAAATTACCTTTAAATTTAACTAAAACCTATGATATGCAAATATTCTAAAAATAAAAGCACATCCTGTAGCTTAGGCCTCAGTGACAGTTCATAATACAGGGTGGTTAGAGAAACAGAACCACAGGAGAGTTAGGTACTGGAGCACAGTATTAGAAAATTTTAATTTTAATTTAAATTTAAAATTTATCTCAAGAGCTTATTGGCTGAACAGAACTGTATTCAATAATTCATATTCTATAAATTCATTCCACTAACACAAAAAGCTAAATAGAAAGGTTTATAGTTGAACACTGATATCATTCCCTGATAGAGTGAGAATTCATCAGCAGAAGATAGAAGAGTCAAATTGAGAGCTGGATTGAAAATACCTTCCCAGGTGGTGTGTGTAAGTAACACACTGTGTAGTGATTAAAGAGTATCTTGTGTTTTTCAATTTTCTTTTTCAGGGTAGATTACGACAGCCCAATGATTTTAAAAAACAAACTCCCAAATTCTACCTGAGAGCCTTAATACAGGCAGTTGGATCATAAAGACAGAAAAGATCACCTTAGTGGTGGGAAAATGTATCACCCGTTGCCCCTAGGCCATGGTTCAAGGACACCTAAGGCCAATTATGAGGCTACTAATCAGTACTAGCAATTGTATGTACATACTTTTTTATACTTATATGTGGAAATGGGAAAGACCAAGAGAAAAACAGTGTTGGCAAAGGAAAGCCTGAATGTGCAAAACCCACCACATCCCTACAAAAATTCTTGTGAATTCTATAACCTCAAGGTCAAATTTAAACCAGCAGGAATAGAGATGGAATTCCAAAACCTCTCAAAAAATAGGGCTAATAATAAAAACTGCAGCTGATTTTATGCACCAAGAATGAAATGCTATAACACATCTATCATTCACATGTGGGTTCATGTAATTTATCTTCAATTAGAATTATTATCTATTCAGCAGCTGAAGCCCAAGAACTGCTGATACACTGCAGATGAGAAAACATTTGCTAGTCTCTCGGCTCTGGTCTTAAGCTAAATGATGATCACACAATATAGATCACTTGTTCTATAAAACCATTTTGGCTTACGTGCATAATAAACTGTACTGCCAGCATGGACATTTGCAACATCACTTCCTTCCCTCTTGTAGACTGAGAGGCTCTGTTCCAATTGTTCAGCTTTATTGGTTCTACAACTCAGTCCCAAATTCACATAAAAAACATTATACAACTTTTTAATCCAAGATTTACTCCTTTAAAATGTGTTATTATAGCCATGTAAAAAAAAAATCCTGATATTTAAAACATATGAACCCCAAGGGTTTAATAATTTAAAAGTAACTTTTAAATATTTATAATTAAGTACTTTATCTCAACACAGTCTTGACTTCCAAGGCTATCAAGCCAGTGTTTTAAGTATTCTAATTTACACGTTACTGGGACTGCCATCTATCTGAGTTCATGTGTAAGAGTTCACACACTGCCAAATAAATAGAGAAAAATACAATCCAGAAATCAGAAGAGGCGGCATTCTCTACTGTGTGTTTTCACAATTATGTTCAATGAAATGTCAGTATTTAATTTAAAAAATGGCTCCCCCCTCTTTAGATAAGGACACATTCAAACTGGTTTTGAAGGAATTCTTAGTCTTTTATATGCTAATAGGTAGGTTTGGAAAGTCCCAAAATTATTGTCTATGGAGTCTTTATTCCCGTGAGCATCTCTTAGGAATAATGCTCCACCAGAGCAGGTCTTGAGAAACATGGCTGTCATATTTTGGTGGATTCAGAAGCTTCCTTAGGCTATGAGATATCAGTCTGTTTCCTAAAATTAACAACAAAAATAACTGTGATAGCCAGTAAGTCTGGAATTTCAGACTTGGAAAGTGAGCATGTGGGCAGAAGAGGGGAATACACCTGTTTATCATACTACATCATTTTCACCTCCCCAGCACAAATATGTCCCAAAATGATGTCCCACATTAACTACTTTTATAATGGCTGTGAACAACACCTAAACTAACCAAGATACAAAGGCTGCTTAAAACAAAAACAGCAGGACAAAGTTTTCACTTGCTCTCATGGAAAAATGCCTAAGTGCCATATGGAACAATTTATAATCATATTTAGAACTGGTAACTCTGGTTGTCACTTAAGAGTCTAATACTGTAAAGTCTGATAACACTTATACAGCTATCTTTTTAAAAACACTACAGAATAATTAAAGTTGCTGTGGACAACTTCTCTTTACCTGAGTTTATTTACTTTACAGCAGTGTTTCTCAACCTCAGCACTACTAAGATTTTGGGCTAGATATCCTTTGTTTTGGGAAGTTGTCTTACCCATTGTAAGATTCTAAGCAGAATCCCTGGCCTCCACCTCTAAATGTCAAGAGCATTCCACCAGTCGTGATAATCAAAAACGTCCCCAGATGTTGCTTAGATATAAGCAAATCATCTCCAGTTAAGAACCATTGCTACTGAGTGAAAATTTAAGTTTACACCTTGCATCTGCTTCCCTGGAAAATGATCATTTTACAGGCAGATCGGGACTTAAACACACTGGCAAACATCTAGTAATCAGTAGTTTTAGAGATCTTCCTAATTGTGTGATCAGAAACATAAACAATTTGTGAATAGTAGAGAATGATTAGGAGGAAGCAGTCTACACATTTCAAAGAGAATTAGAGGTAATTTTACTGTCATATTAGTAAGAATTATCTGAATCATAGTGCTTAACTGATAAACATTCCAACAATTAGAAAAATGCTAACTATATATTATAATCTGTTAAGGATCATAATGATTGAGGCGATCTTAAAATAAAAAAGGTAACAATCATCACTGGCTAGCTCAGACTATATGCTATTCCTTGACCATTTATTCTCCATGAAATTCTCAAGAACCTTAAGCCTTAGTATACCATGGAGAAGACAAGTAATAACTCTATAGCATCTTACTACCGCTGACGGACAGTGACTGTGATGGGTTGGTTGGGGGGACTTTATAATATGGGTGAATGTTGTAACCACAATGCTGCTCATGTGAGACCTTCATAAAATTGTATATCAATGATAGCTTAATAAAAAAAATCTCAAGCCTTCAAACTGCTTGCTTACACTGTAGCCTCACCAAGTCTTTCAAATTATTGAAAAGAAAGCCTTCACATGTCATGAAGAAGAATTCTGGTTTGTGTCAAGAAGCACATTATCTAGTTTTAAAGCCGTTTCTTCAATATTCACATCTTCAGTTTTGTCGTAATTGCCAACTCCAGACACATCACTCTCTTTATTTTGTTGTTTTCTTACTGTCTTTAAACATTTGTCAAGTCTCTTTATGAACAAGTCCACATCCTGGATCTTCATTCCAATGGCTGAGGCAGCGTTGAGGTAAGCACAAGGGTAATTATTTGTATGTGACATAAAGCCTCTGAAAGTGTAGCCACTCACGGTTTGCACAGACCCAAGAGGCACAACCCTGAAAGGGAAAAGATTTAGCAGTTTAATATGCCTTGTGATGTTAACAGAATGCCACCCATAAATAAAGGATATCTGTGTTACTGAGCCTTACATCTACTTACTAAGAAGTTTAAAAACAGCCATGAATCATGGCCTATGAGAATAGACTGTGTCAGCCTTAAAATAAAATTATTCAATACAGTGCTATTTTACACAGAAAAAGTATTGCCTGGTGATTATCACTTACTTATACTTCCATTAAAGGTCTACAAAGCTCTAGAAATTGCAGCCACCTTCACACCTTCTCCAAAGAGGTAACAAGAAAATTATTTCTGTTTTTGTACCAATTATGGAATCTGACTTCACATATACATACTTTAATGGAATACTGAAATTTGTTAAGTTAAACCACTTCGATTAACTGCCATGTGTCACCTAAAATAATCAACAAACTAAAATTACACCTTGTGATCAGTGTTATGCAATGGATTTTAAATTGAGGATTCTGAAGAAATTATGTAACCACTGATGACAGTGGGGTGGTGGTCAGCAGTCAGTAATAATTCAGCAATGGCATATGCATTTTTTTAAGCTTGATTTCACTGGCATATTTGATATAAATAGATTTCTAATGGTACTCTTTTTTTAAAGAAGTCAGTTAAACCTTAACAAATAGTGGCAACACTGAAAGGCCAAGGAAACCGTTTTAGATGTGTCAAAACTATGGTGTATACAGATACAGTTCATTGAGGTAAAAGCTGAGTTAATCTAAGATTTTTTTCTTTTAAAAAGTTCTCCTTTGATATGAAATCTCTAATTTCTGGTAGTCAAGAGAGAAATTTAATAGAAGCATGTAAAGAAGAGTACTTAGAGCAAGATATTTCCTTTCAAGTCATTTTTCTCTGACCTCATCAAATAAAAAATGAAAAATGAAATTCATTTAAGCCATGTAACATATAAGAGTAAAAAGTACATCTTTCAAAGGCAGTACTCAGACAAGAATTGCAAAACCTTTTCAGTTTAGGAAATGGACTTTTCCTTAAAGCATTTTTACTGAAATATATTAATGAAGATGACTTATTTCTAACACCATAATGTGACTCTACTGAAGTTATCTAACAAGGAAAATAAACACAAAAATTTCTGCTTAGAGGTAATGAAATTGTTTCTGTATGTCAATTAAAACAACCAAGAGTCATCTTTCTGTAAGTATTTTAAGAGTAGACAGTCCACAGGTGGGCACAGAGCAGCTTCAGATTCTACACCCTCTTCTTTTACTCTAGGATGACTTCTCAGGTGCAGTTTTAACATATACTTGGGGGACTACTGTTAAGGAAAGGTACTTCATTAGAGTTAACTGAAAAGCCAATTAAATCCAAGCCCCTCTTAGACATACTTACCTGGCTCCAGAAACCTGTCTGGTAAAAAGCATTGAGCCAAGCTGAGTGACAGCTTTGTCACACTGTTCATCTAGTGTCTTAAGTGTCACAGCTGAAAAAGAAAAGTATTCTAATGTGACTTGGTTCAACAGCACAAAAATCACTCAAAAACCACTGAATGATGGAAATATTACTTTTAAAAAAATTGTGGTAAAGTACATGTAACATAAAGTTTACCACCTTAACCATTGTTAAGTGTACAGTTCAGAGGTAATTAAATACATTCACACTGTTGTGCAACAATCACCAGTATCCATTCTTATAGCTCTTCAGCTTGTAAAACTGAAACTCTACACCTACTGAACGGTAACTCCCCACTCTCCCCTCCCCCAGTCCCTGGCACACACTGCTGTACTATGTCTTTATAGTTTTGACTACTTTAAGTACCACATAAAATGGAATCACACAGTATTTGTCTTTTGTAACTGGCTTATTTCACGGAGACATTACTATTTTTATTCATTGCCAAGTGGCACAATTTTACTTTAATGCACTCAATAAATTATTGCAGGGATTTGTTTGCATATCAGACAAAATATGCTAATATCTATTAACATACTCAGAATGGGAACAGAATTTCCATTATCACCCTTCTAAAGAGTGAATCTTTCAGTTAAGTAGATAGAACAATGACATCATTGATACGGCAGTTCATTCAAATTCGACCATGAACAATGACATCATTGATACGGCAGTTCATTCAAATTCGACCATGTTTTAAGAATTTGTAAAATGAGAATGTGGGATATTTTCAGCACATCTATAAGAATAAGATAAATTTCTGCATGTGGATATGAAAATTATCTTTCTGAGTTATGTGGGTAAACTGTATCCTATTCATATCAGTGCTACTAGGTAGTATTTCCTGAAGACTGACTTACGATGCTATATGCTTTACAAATATAATCTCAATCATTCTTAAGCAATT
This sequence comes from Manis pentadactyla, assembly GCF_030020395.1. Lineage (NCBI taxonomy): Eukaryota > Metazoa > Chordata > Mammalia > Pholidota > Manidae > Manis > Manis pentadactyla. Next base: position 19,932,245 of record NC_080023.1, read on the forward strand.
TTGCATGGGAGGGATCATTATCTCTGTTTCATAGATAGGAAAAAGGAGTTTAGAGGCTAGTAGACTGCAGAATTGGGATTCAAACCATATCATCACCTTCTATGATTATAAACCAGCAAAGGACTGAATGGGATGGGTTTCATCCTATGTTGGTGGCCACATGACTCTCCAGGGATGAGCCCATTCCTGAGAGAGGCTCCAGTCACCAACGATTGTTTCACTGCTTTCCTCAGATATACATCAACTATGAAACATATTATACTACATATTTTCACAAATTAAATGGGGTAATTATGAAGCTTAAGTTAGTTAAATGCACAAAAGTCAACATTCACAGTATCCTTTTTTGGAGCCCTTATACTACAAGGACAAAAATACATTGACATAGTCCTTATACAAACAAAGGAAATTGTCATAAATGCAGACTTCTCTAATATAGAGACACTCAAGAGAACAAACAATAATCACCTTAAAAACAGTACAACAAGAGATTTCCTTTCTAATATTGTGGTGTTCTGTTAACTGGTAGAGATTTTTCAATATTTATATACAGTTCTTACTAGTAACCAAATCATTTTGGTTAGAAGCATGAATTAAAGTATTTCTATATATTCATGTTAATACTTAATGTTGACTTGGATTCTTTCATTATATAGTTTTTATTTTAGAAATGCATTAAAGCATTTCTAAAGGTTAACTGAACTTTTTCAATTTACAAATTAATACTGTAATGAATTTAGAAATATCATTGTAACCAGAAAAAAAATCATATTCTTTTAGAAATACCAGCTTCCTGCTGGGGATGCTTTAGAAGTACTGATTTTTTTTTTTAAGAAAAAAATTACCTAAAGATATAGGATTGTGAGGTGTATGCAACAGTCTTTCACTGTAGGTTTCTGACAGCTTCTTTAGTTGGTTGGACAAATATGAAAACATTTCCTGCAACAACAAAATATTACATTTAAAGAAAATCAAAGAAATACTGCAAACTTGCCAGATTTAATAAGATAGAATCTGTTTGGTGTGGAGTCTTTGGTGTGAAGTCTGTGCTGTAAATTAACCCATCTACGTTTCCTAGAGCAGTTCTTTCCTTTGCCACAATATAGTGAGATTTAAAGCTGCCATATTTATCAGAAACCGTAGGATTTAAGTAAAAAGAAGGGCAAAAAAAACAGCAAAGTTCCTGCTTTGGGGCTATTCTGTCCCTGTCACAATCCATCCGCCTTTCAGAACCTCCTGGCCTAGTCCTCTAGTCCCACCAGTCATCAACCTCTTCCCTGGACCACAATAGATTCTGAATAATTTCCCTGCCTACTCGCCTACCCCTCTACAATTCAATCTACACATGGAGGCCAGAGCGATCTTTCAAAAGCATACATCAGGTCAGGCTCCTTCCAGTGACTTCCTCTTCTAGGTACAAAAAAACCAAACTCTTCATGTATAAGGCCCCAAATGATCTGGCCCAGCCAACACACCCAACTCCACCCAGGCATTCCCTCCACTTACTTCAGCACCAGCCACGTCAGCCGCCTTCCCAGTCACTGATCGTGCCAGGCTCATTCCAGTGCCAGAACCTTGGTGCCTGCTTCCCCGGGACTCACAGAGCGCTTCTGCCATATCATTCCATGCGTGCCCCCTTCCATGGCAGACCTCGGAGACCCTCCTTGCTACTTCCCTGTTAGCAGCTCTCCGACTCTGCCAACTCCCAGCCCTCAATCTCCCTCATTCTCCCTCCAACACCCTTACCTTTTAGTTCCCTCACTGTACTTACAATCTGAAATTATCTTATTCGCTTAAATGAATAGTGCCTATGACTACTTACTAGAATGGAAAAACTTCTTGAGAGCAGTGGCTTTGTCTTCTTCACCACTGTTTTCCAAACACCAAGGAAAATGTGCCAGGATTTTAGCATATAAATAACTTAGGAAGATGGGAGTTTAAAAATCTATTTTCTTTAAATCACACAAACTTAAAATTAACAACTCCCTAATTCAATTAATAGAGCAACTAAAACCCAAATACTGTGTCCTTTATCCTACTCTGGAAAATAATGTATATCTAATAGAAAACAGAATAAAAATATAATTTACAAGTATAACATTTCATGTGCACATGTATATATTTGTAAGTTTAATGAAGTTACACAAATATTAAGTTGGCAACTTTCTTGCCCTAAGCTCTTTAAAAAGTGTTGAAATGAAAATCTGCCCAAATAAGTCTGTACCTGAACAAACCATTTGCACTAACCTCCTCCAGCCACAGTCAAAACATATAAGCTCTAAAGATGCCCCAAAGAGCCCAGGGCCAACACAGGACCTGAGTGGAGACAGCAAGAAAGGATCCTTCTTCAACTTCAAAGACCACATGAGCTGCTTCAGTTTTCTCTTAGGTTAAGGGTTGAATAGTCTGATCCCACATGGAGACCCAGAGTGGTTTTTTCATATCTAAAGCACAGAGATGACTACCTCCATCTTTTGTTAGGTAAAGATTAAGAGAAAAGGAAAATTCCTACCAAGTTCATGAATTATTAATGAGCCTACTTAAGACCACGAACATCTTTACCCTTATCAACACAATGTATTTTATAGTTCCATCTGAAAAAATTTCAAACTGTCAATCTTAAAATTTTAGTATATTTTATAAGATCAATTCTCAGTGTGTCCAAATTATGAAATCTTAGATCACTAAAATAGATTTTAATATTCATAAAGCTAACATCTACATTTGTCGTAAGAGCAAATGCCACTGTTAAAAGTAATAAACCTTTCTCTTTCATCACTAAAAAGAGTGTAGAGATAAAGGAGGCAAACGTTATCACCATTTGCAGAAATGGAAAAAGTTGTAGGCATCTGTTTTTAGACATATAAAAAGCCCTGGCCCCTTCCTCTTAAACTAATTTTCCGATATTCATTTCAGATGGTGAAACAATAGGATAATCAAATGGAATAAAGAAATTAAGAGATTTTCTGGCAACTTGAACAATTCATAATCTTTTAGTACCACACCGATGTTAATGAAAAATAGAATTCCTGGGTTTCATTTATATATTTTCATCTACTATAAAGCAACTAGGTCACTAACTTAAATGCTTTATATTATTTTTTTAAAAAAGCTGTCACATATTTCAGTTTAGATATTAATCGCTCATTTCTCTTCATCTATATTATATACCAAAGTTTTAATCCACATCTATCTAATTTTCTCTTCCTGTCAAATTCATCAACCTCTCATAAACAGAAACAAATCGGACACCCAGGTAATAAATGCCTTTTACAGCCTCCTTTGCTTCCCCCCCAACAGTAACAGCAAAAAACCTACTTCAGTGGTGATGACCGGTTTAAAATACTCTATCTGGTATGGCTGCCACAATCATCACCACTGGGCTCACATTTGTAGAGTAAGAAGAAACCTGTTGAGTAGTTAATTTGTACTTAGTTATTCCTACAAAAAAAGAAAAAGAGGAAATGTTTCCTTAGTAACACCCCTAGAGGGTGCTTGTAAACTTACTGATGATATGTAGCTATTAAAAAACAGGTTTTCCCAATATCAATTTTTAATACTTTAACAAATTAGTTTTAAGCAGTTCTACCAATCACTTACTAATGCCACTGGAACTCAGTTTTAACTGCAGTTAACATTACAATAAAATCTTTAGACTATAAACATAATGCTAAGGTAACTAAATCTTACATATCACTAGTGTGGGAGCAATTAGACAAAAAAGAAAATATTTGAGTCAAGTTCACATCCATCTGCAAATATTTACCATGTCTCTATTCTGTGTAAAGGGTTACAATAGGTAATCCAATAAGCAAA